>NC_047043.1:9646419-9975169 GCF_011762595.2 Tursiops truncatus
ACATGTGAAGAGCTGGGCGAGTCGGGGGTAGGTGGGCAAACCCAGAGGAGAGAATCTGTGGACAGAGGAGAACTCGACTGGAATGTGTGCTGAGAGTGAGAGTATACCTGTCAGAGGAGTGAGAAGTCAGGTCGGGTATAGTGGGTCAGGCCAAATTATGAAGACATGTCTTCTTTTCAACCCATCAGAGGGATCTGGCCAAAGGAAAATGAGACATTTCTGGGGATGCCTGTGTCAGAGCATGAGACATGAGACTCTGGGGACAGGCAAGTATAAGAGAGAGGAGGTCTGAACTGCTGGCTTATCTAATCCTCTGTCTGGAAGGTGACTGTTTCAGTGTGCCACGCCTAAAGGAAGGTCAAATAGAGGAAGCATTCTTTTTCAACATTTATTGGCTTTAGTTTTATATGCTTATGTTTGAATAGACCATACATTATATCATTCAAAATTCAAAAGTTTCAAAAGACTATGCAAATGAAAAAAGTCTCTTCCCACCAACTAATGTTATACAAATTTTATAGACCCCTTTTGGGAGATATATGATGGGGGACAGATTGAATATTTAAAATGTGCTATGTTTTCTATAGTGGTTTATCCTTTACCATAGTTTCGTGTCATTCTATCAACACCCTGTAAGGTAGACAGGACAAATATTATTTCTATTCTACTGACTGCTTCTGTTCCTATTCCACTTTCTTCCATTGGCTAGACAATGTATCTGAATTCTTCTGGTGGCACAGTTTGGTGAATTTTAAAAAGCAAAGTCAAAAACTAGATTTCTTTTGAGTCTTAGTTTTCAGGGCTTTATCCCTTTCAGAATGAACCAATAACATTAGTCCAACATGCAGGATTTTAGGCTGAATATAAGGGTAGAAAGTCTCCAGCAATATTTAGAGAACCGAAAGGTAGAGAGGCATCCCTGAGTACTAATCGAACTATCATCCTTGCAAATTTTTGAGAACAAATGCAATAAAGAATGATAAAAAGAAATACTGTGTATTTCAGAGAAGGACTCATTTGCCTTTGGTGTCCATTTCTGGGAATGATAGTTGAAATACGTTCTGTGTAATATTGCTAGAGTCTAAATTACATACTTGTGTCTTTTAGTTACAAAGAAGAAAGACTTGTTCTAAGAAAGCAGTAATTACTTCCTCAGTCATTCATTTATAATTTAAAATCTTTAAAATTATTTCAAATGTTAACTGCATTTACAAGTTTTTCTCCAGGGAGCAAGGAGTTTCTTAAAGGCATTATCTCATCAGTCCTATTAATTCTAATGTGATGAAAAAATGGAGCAGATATTTTAAAATCTTTTTCATATTACTTATGGAGAATAAAAGATAAACAAGAGACACCCTTTACCCAACTTAGCATATTTTGACTAAAACAAAAGATAAGACAAACCACAAAAATTGCTTTCTAAGAATTACAACCCTACCTCAATATAGCTGAATAGCCCTAGGCAAGTTACTTAATATCCCCAAGCATCAGCTTTCTCTCTGGAAAAATATGAATAAAGCCTTCTTCCTAGAATTGCTGGGAGTCTTGTAAAGCTATATATGTGAAAGTAACAATCCAGTGAATGACAGTAATCGATGTCAGTGTTACTTATCTGGAGCTGCATAACAATATTATCTCAAACTTAGTGGCTTAGAACAGCACCCATTTATTATCTCACAGTTTCTGTAGTTAGGACTCCAGGCATAGCTGAGCTGGGTCCTCTGCTGCAGGGTTTCACAAAGCTGCAGTCAAGGTTTGGCAAGGGCCACAGTCTCATCTGAAGGCTTGACTGTGGAAGGATCCACTTCCAAGCTCACATGATTGTTGGCAGAATCCAATTCCTTGCAGTTGCAGGATTGAAAGGCTTGGATCTTTACGAGCTGATGGCTGAAGGATCCTCAGTTCCTAGAGGGCACCCTCGGTTCTTTGCTATGTGGGCCACCCCAACAAGGGTCACGTAATTTATCAAACCAGCAAGGGAGAGAGTCTCCCTAGGTTACCTAATCACAGATGTGACATCCCATTACCTCAACTATATTCTATTGAGTAAAAGCAAGTCATAGTGCCTGCCCACACTCAAGAGGAAGGGATCACACAAGGGTGTGAAAACAGGAAGTGATGGATCAGGGCCCACCTTGGGTCTGCCCACCACAGTGTCCAATACCCAATTCCTTCTTTCCTATCTTACCATCCCTTCCTTTTTTTTAATTCTTAGGTCAGAAGACCATGACCTCTGCTGCCCATAAAATTCTTCTTTGTCTAAGCAAAGACAGCACTTTAGAACTTCATAGAAATAAAATAGGAAAAGACAGCCTGCGGTGGAAAATATTAAAATTAGTGTTTTCTAACAAGTTAAATTGTATTCAGTAAAATGAATAGTTAAGTAAAATGTCATAAAACAGAAGGCTTTTTGTTTTCTCCTGTTTGTTTATGCTTTTGATGCCATTTTGTTGGAGTGTGTTCAGAAAATAATTGTGACTCTAAATCAATGAGTACCAAAGCACTCATGAAACATAGGCACTCGAAGAGAATTCCACTAAACAGCTGAGAAATGGCTGTGGGTTTTGTTCCCCTAAATGTGGTTAAAAGTAGCCACAAGACCCAACATGAGGCAGAACGGCATCAGCGCAGGAATTGATCACCCTGGGTAGTTTGACCGTGTTTGGTATGCCCTACCTGCATCTCTGGTCTTTGCAGTCTCTGGGGACTAGGGCCTTCCAAAGATGGTGGGGATTTTAATGATCATAAGACTGTTGCTGCTTCTACTGATGATGATGACTATAGTGACAGCTAACTTTTGGTATGTGTTTATCACATGCCAGTTATTCTAAAAAGCTTTGTATAAGCAATCCAATACAGCCCTGCGAGAAAGGAACTGTCATTACCCCTGTTTCACAAACGCAGAAACTGAGTCTTAGAGAGATTAACGTCACATAGCTAGTAAGTGGCAGGGCCTGGATTCTAACCATAGAAAGGTCCAGTCTCAGAACCTCAGAACTTGCTGTGAAAAACCAAGAACTTTAAGACACAAACAAGAAGACTAAAGGTGGGCCCAAATATTCTCTTCAAAATGTTATAGGACTATCTTGTTGAAGATGGATAAGAGTTGTACCTATGGCCAAGGAATAGCGTCGGCCCCTGCTCTGACTCTCACCCCGTGCTAGCTGCTGTGAACGTACACCCTGACATCAACAAGCTGGTACCCCTTCTCTCAGAGTCAGTCAGTGGGGAGTGGAGCAGGATATCCACAAACCCCTCCACCCCCTACCATGTCCTTAGTGGGATTCAGTAAGAGCCGGGCCTGTACTATGGCAGGAAGCAGAGTAGCCAGGGTACTTTTTGGCCCTTCTCAATACTTCACGGGTCCTATGGGCCCTTCTACCTGGTCCCAGTGGCCCAAAGTATGTGTACCCAGGATACCCTTAGCCTTTCAGGCCTTAGCCTCCCAACTTGATCCCAAAGTCGGATGCAGTTAATAAAAGCAGAATACCAGTCACGAACAGATCAAAATATACACAGTTTGAAGGACGGTGAGTTCATCTATATCACATGATACACATCTCATTAAATTGAAATGAAAGAAATAAGACCAGCTGGCAATACTCCAGGTGCTTCACCTCAGTCAGATGTAGTGAGAGTAGGCTGTGCAAAAGGAGACATTAAAGGTCTGTGGCAAGAAGGCGAGAGTGTACCACCAAGCAAGAACAAGGGACCGTTACCTTATTCCTCTGTTACCAGAGATCACTCCCAGCCCCAAAGTAGAGGAGTTACATATATTGATGAGAAATCACGCACTGAGTTTTGAGGTGGGCGTCCTGTAGGAGACTTCAGGGAGATCCAGTTCTGTCTCACTAACTTTAAAAATTATTTTTAAACATGGGTATTCTGTTCTTTTTGATGTTAATTCCTCAAGAATGCATGGTATAGATCTTTATAGAAATTGATCTAAAACTGCAGAATAACTGATTTTAGTCAAACTGGTATTTTGGCATGTCTAGTCTGTTTTCTTTACATACTGGCTGTTCATTCGATGAACTTGCTCCATTATGCTCACAGTCTAAGCATAACAGAGAAGAAGCTTTTGTGCATGAGAAAGGGGCCAGGGAACCTTATGTCCTGGGATTGCCTTGTAGAAGCAGACTTCCAGACAGCTGAACATGCAGAGACCTTCTCTGCACTGCTGCTTGGACCTGCTTCCTCATCCACAGAGAGAAACACCAGTGCGTCAGCAGCAGGGGAACTTCCTGGGCTACCTTATAATGCATATTTGAGTGAAATCCTCTGTATTAATGAGTAATATGGGCATGGATTTTCTATACCTATGCCTATATTGTCCATATCACTATCTCTGCCAGAAAAAAAAATGCATAACTCCATACCCTCCACTCACCAACTTATGTGTCTTCAAAGGTAGTGACCATTTCTTCTTGCCTTTTTAAAAACATTTCCGGAGGTGTTATCAATGCTTTGAAAAGAGCACTGTGTGTGAAGGAAGCATTCAGTAAATGCTGTTGCATTGAATTGGTAAAGGAAGTAACGCTGCAGACTCTGAAGCTGAGCTGACTTAGTGGAGGACATGGTCCTTCTCTCAGCGATGCTCAGACAAGACCTTAAACAGGTGACACTGTAGGTGAGGGTACCCTGGCTGCATTAGAGTGAATTACACTGAGAAATATGATGAGAACTTTGTTGTTTTACTGTTTTTTGTATAGTAGGCTCTGTGTTAAGCTCTTCAAATGTGTTGATAGTTACATCATTTAATCCTTACCGCAAGTCTTTGAGGTGTGAGAGAGGGAAACTGAGATTTGGAGAAGTTAAGTGACACAGTCAAGGTCAGACTTTAATGTTGACAGACAAGGCACTGACCCCACCTTCCATTAGACCAGCGTGCTGCTTCCTTCTCGTTCTCATTTGCTGCACAGGCTCATCCTACTGAAGATCAAAAGTGCTCCCCTGCAATATTTGCCTAGGGTGAAATGAGCGGGCCACTACCTTGAACTTGCCAACTTCTAGGAGACTATCATTAAGATTAAAGCAGGCAGGACTTCAAGCTCCACAGCTCTGCACACTTTTACTTACAAGGAAAAGAGCATGATATATATGAATTGAGCATCAGATACCAAGATTTTCTATTTTGTTATATGACTAGGCAAATAAGATTAATTTTGATCTGCTCATGACTAGATTAAAATCAAATTTCCATCATGCTTGGGAAGAAATGTTAGCCAAATGGAATAATTTAGTATTTCATTGTTTACTGTAGCCATCCAGCGCCCAAAAAGGGAGACTAGAAATGATGGTTTTAAAAATAAGTACTCGGGCTTCCCTGGTGGCGCAGTGGTTGAGAGTCCGCCTGCCGATGCAGAGGACACGGGTTCGTAAGCAAAGTTCCCTTTGTCTTTCATTGAGAACAAGTCAATTTAATATTTACATCTGAATAAAATTTTATATGGTCATAAAAGCCCTTTCTTTCTTTCTTTGAATAAGTATATTGTAGTAGAAATTAAATATATTTTAAAGTCAAACAGATGTGGGTCTGAATTTCAGTTCTGTTCTCACTAGGTGTGTGACCTTGTGCAAAGCTGTTGATGTCTCTGAATCCCAGATTCCTCATATGTAAAATTAGATTAAAAATCTGACTATAAGAATCAACTCTGCATCTATGAGGATCAGTGAGGTAAATGCACAGGTCTTGGTGTCCTTTGCAATGCTCCAGGCATTGTTCTAAGCATTGAGGACGGAGGTTAAGCATACAGACCAAGCCCTTACTCTTAGGAGTTTATAGATTGGTAAGCAGGTTCAATAAATTATAGAATTTATTAATATAAGCAAAACACTACTATAGAGTGAAGTGAAATGCTAGATGGGATATCTGCCTTCTAGAGCCTGAAACTGTTCAATAAATATTTGAGAAAAGAAGTAAATGTGAAAGAGAAGAAAAACAGTAGCAGAAGGTACTCCTGGAAAAATCAGGAAAGAAGTGGCTTGGGGATGAAATCACGACCACAATTAAAGCAATCTGTAGGCTTAGTAGGGGAAACATGGTTAGCCCTCTACTGGTGGAAACAAATAACTACACTCAAGATTTGAGCCCCCCAGGTAACCACAAATGAACTGGTTGCAGAAAGGGACACCTATGTTGTCTCAGTTCTCCCCTGGGATAACATTTTGAAGAAAAAGAAATTAAATAAAACTATAATGGTGTACATGTGGCGTGTGTGTTTTTATGTGCATGTTTACGTACAGCTGCGACTAGGAGTCTGTATTTTTCAAAACCATGCTTTTTTTATTCACAGTTTGATTATGTGCTTAGACATCTTTGCATGATCTATATAAAGGAAAGTGCAGACATGCCCTAAGTTATTTTGGTCTCTTTTCTTCTTCCCCAGCTCTTGTGATGCATATCCCATCACATATGCTACCAGATCTTTTGTGACTCCTTCCCCACTCTCTCCTGTGCATTAGAGGCTCTGCTGCCAGGTCCTTGCTCATCCTTTTGCAGGGCAAAAGGAACGGAGTGCAAAGCTATCATTGTGAAAAATCCCCCTTAACGCTGAGCATCTCTTCTGCTTTGCAGCATCAGATGGTAGTACTGGCACCCACAGCACAGTAGATATTTCACGTCGGCGGATTACTGTTTCTGTTCAGCATGGAGACTGTCTAATGTGCTGAGATTATTATCATATATATGGCTTTTGTGTACTGTTTACCAAAAAATACTCCTGAAAAGAAGATAACTGCTGGGATTAATGCATCTGTTTAGCATGCTCCCCACATGCCTGAGTACTAGATCTTTACAATTTATTAAGTTCTTTCTATGGGCTCTGATAGGGAATTTTTCACATGCATCCTTGCCATGCACGTTATCTTATTCCTTTTAAAAGGCCATTTGTTTCACCAGAAGACAGCATTCTCTTAAGAGTCTGTAGGACTGACTTTGACCTCTTTGTTTAAAAGCGCTCTTGTGGGCTTCCCTGGGGGCGCAGTGGTTGAGAGTCCGCCTGCCGATGCAGGGGATGCGGGTTCGTGCCCCGGTCCGCGAAGATCCCACATGCCGCGGAGCGGCTGGGCCCGTGAGCCATGGCCGCTGAGCCTGCGCGTCCGGAGCCTGTGCTCCGCAGCGGGAGAGGCCACAACGGTGAGAGGCCCGCGTAAAGCAAAAAAAAAGACAACACTGGGCTTCCCTGGTGGCGCAGTGGTTGAGAGTCCGCCTGCCGATGCAGGGGACGCGGGTTCGTGCCCCGATCCGGGAAGATCCCACATGCCGCGGAGCGGCTGCGCCCGTGAGCCATGGCCGCTGAGCCTGCGCATCCGGAGCCTGTGCTCCGCAACGGGAGAGGCCACAACAGTGAGAGGCCTGCGTATTGCAAAAAATAAATAAATAAATGAAAGAGCTCTTGTATTGAGCTTAAAATTTCTTCTAACAAAGTAAGCAATTGTGAGCAGACCTCATGTGTCGGCGGAATGTGTCTCTCTTCCTTACCCTATTCCAAAATCAAGCCAAAGAGGTGAATAGTTTAAACGTAATTTGTCTGCAGATAGCAAAAGTGAGAACTGTGGAAAGGAGAGGACTTTATGCCCATTCTGAGGTTATTTTTTTTACAAAACAAAACGACACCGAAGCCTAAACGCTGTGGAACGCAGGCTTCTATTCAGAAGGATGAGTTTCGCCCCATGTTGATACTTTGTTGTTCAGTGTGTGTGCTGTACCGCCTGGCAGACAGTAAGAGTTTAATAAATATCTCCTGAGGGATTGCATTGATGGATAAACATTCACGACTGAGGTGGAGATCTTAAATATTAAATGCAATCTTAAATGTCGAAAATTTAAATTTGATGCCATATATCAAATACTCGTCTTGAGATTATATTGCACATTTTCTTCAAAAACAGTGACAGTCCTAAGGACCCTGTACTCTAATAAGTCCAATTTCCTTGCACGTTTTAAGGATCCCTGCTGCTAGGTTAGTGAACCTTATGGGAGGATGCTCTTTTCCTAACAAAGCCTTGAGTCCAAGATTCAGAGCTGCATGGCAGGCATGATGTTGCTTACTAATCAAAATCAGATTTCTAAAGAGTAGAGTGTGGCGGGAACTTTGGGCTCTTTACTGGGCTTTTTGGTTATACATTTGCTTGTTAACTTTTTTTTTTTTTTGACATCTTTATTGGAGTATAATTGCTTTACAATGGTGTGTTACTTTCTGCTTTATAACAAAGTGAATCAGTTATACATATATCCCCATATCTCCTTGCTTGTTAACTTTTGAAGTGATATTCTTGAATGATAAACTGAGGACTATGAAAAATTTTAAGAGTTTCTTTTGAGCAACACTTGATTCACATTGGGCAATGCAAGCTGGAAGTGGTTAGGAACAGTCCGCAGACAGGAGGTAGGGGCGAGATGTTTACAGAGAGTACGTGGTAGCCAAGCAAGGAAATTATTTGATTGGCTACAGGTTTAGCAGTAGCGTTATTTGACAGAGCCCTGTTGGCTGCTTGTGACTGGTCGTCCTTGGGTTTTGATTTCTTAACCTCGATGCATTTTGGGCTTAGGTTTTGGTTTGCTTAGGTAGGTTGCTAAGGTATTAGAACCACCTCAGGCTGATGGCCTCCTTCTTTAATTAATTTAACATTATTAACCCTGTGGAAAATTTCAAAATATAGAAATGTATAATGCCATCATCTTAACCCAATAATGAATGCTTCTTTTCACGTATTTCTCGTTGGCCTTTTTCCACAACTTTAGAGAATTTGTGATAATTCTAATTATAGTTTATATACCACTCAGCATCTTGCTCTTTTTTTTTTTTTTAGATAATGTTCCATCATAAGCCTTTTATGTTGCTGCATAATCATCACAGTTGTAGGTAATTCTACAACAGCTGGTATAATCACATTTGGTGATGTCATTTTTAACATCAGCTATATACATCTCTCTCTATATATATGTGTATGCATCTATTAACAGATATAAATAGATATGAAAAAATAATCTCCCCTCAACTGTTTGGAAATCAGATATTCAGCAACCTCATATATGGCAAATTGATGAGTCAAAAGACAAGAAGGGAACAAATTAAAAAGAGCTTTCAATAGCCAAACTAGACGACACAGAGCTTATGAATCTTAATCATATTAAGTACTTTTCTGTACTCAGTCATAATCTATTACTCTTATTGTTTGTGCAATTCTAACACACTTAGTTATTTGTATTCATGTTAATATTAATATTGATAATGGCCAGGATTTATCAGCTTAGAGAGAAAGAAACAGTAAAACTATGAAAATAAGCATGAAACCTCAATGAGAACAGCAATCCGAGAGCATGTAACATGAGAGAAAAAATTACAAAGCACGTCCCAGGATGTTTCAGTGGCAGAATATCAAGGCAAGAAACATAATTTTTTATTTTAAAATATTAAAAATGCTACTTGATATTCAGGATGTGTATTCTATTTCCAAAGGCAAGGAAATAGCTGATATATTTTCATCTAAAATTGATTTTAAATAATTAAAGTGAGATTTTAAAGGAACAAAGCAACATTCCTCAAAATTTACTTCTTTAAAACAATGTATTCCTCAATGATACCATTTAGCTGAGGTTTTAAAAATAGTGTTCGCTATTTCCTATACATTACCTTTTTTGTGTATGTGGACGCGGGCCTCTCACTGCTGTGGCCTCTGCCGTTGCGGAGCACAGGCTCCATTTCTGCTTCTGAACTTGTTTTCAAATGGCTTTCTGCTATCAGAGAACACTTACATGAACTCCCCTGAGAAGGAAATCCACCTCAACTTAAAGGAAGCAAAAAAAAATTTCTTTAAAGAAAGTGCAGTGAGATTCTGGATTAATAGCTGAAAAAAAAGAATCAAAAGACATTCATTAAAACCACTAAAATGCCACTAAACTTATGTCTCAAAGCATATTTAATCTGACTGCCTCTAATTATCAATGTCTGTTCTAGCTAGGATTTCTAAGACAGGGAATATTCTCCTTTGCTGCAAGTCAAATCACTTTGCAGACGGTGCCTAATTCACTGTCCACAGTGCAACTCCCTGTAAAGGTGAGCTGGATGCCACTCCTCCCCGGCAGGAAGCCCCAGCGGTGGTATTGAGGAGACCGCTGAGTTAGATGCTACAGTTCCTCCAGCTTGTGGGCAATAAGAGAAGCTCCCTGGGAGCGTATGAGAGAACGAACCAGTTAGGAAAGCCCTGCCCCATTGTTGGTGGTTCTGGGAGACTTAATAGCAAAGCCCCCGAAGACAGTGACAGATGGTCTGTGACCCCTGTGGAGAAGGGCTGCAGGCAAAACCCAGTGGGCACGCACATGGATTATTGGTCGGCTCTGCAGAGAAAGAATACAGGAGAGGTAGTCTGTGCACTCCTAGAAATAACCGCGTGGACCTTAGGAAGCGGCCAATGACTCCATATGAGGAGGACGGGCAAAAGCCGGGGAGTTTTGAGATGCTGCTGTTACTATGATTCCATTGCTATACTGGTGCCGGTGAGGCCTGGGATAGGTCGGATTTCACCAGCTCTGACACCAACATTATGTTCGTAACTATTATATTCTGTGCAATATTTAATGATATCCCCAAACTCCAAATAATCAGAAAATCATGGTGAACAAGTCTCCCTTCCTCTGTCCCCAGGACTCCTAGGAAAATTAAAACACAAAACATACTTACACAATTCCTGGCCACAGAGTTATGTTAAGAGGTTTAAATTTCCAGAAAATAAAGACACAAGTTTATTCAAAATGAAGTGAACAGATTGCTTAGGGCCACTGAGGTTTCCTGGGCAACTTCATTCTATAAACATCAGTGTCTGCTTCTCTTTCCTGGACTGGCTTTGAGATCCAGGGGGTTTCTTGTCTTCTATGGCCCTTCTCCCAGCAGGTCACGGGATTTGACTGCCTGGGCTGAGATCTGGAACAATCAAGGGTCCTTTTTCCTTTTGCTTCAGTCCAATTTTACCTCTTCATCGCTACTCCGCACTCTTACCCCCAAGCCTACCCCGTATGGGATCTCCTTGCCCCTTTACAACCGCCAGGAAAGAACTAGAGTAACAACAGTTGCTGCTGCCCTAGCCTGGTACCTACCCCTCCGTCCTCTGCCTTCCCTTCACTGCAGGTTCTCCTAAGGGATGTCTGCAAAGTTTCCCACCAAGCCTGGATACAGATGCAAAATCCCTCTCAACGTGTGCTCCCAGCAGCCACTACTAGTAGATCAACTTTGCAGACAAGACAGAATCGATTTGCCATTCCTCCTGTAAGACATTACCTGGAGAAGGAAACTTTACTTCATCATTTGTCTTCACATTAGCAGAACATCACTTTTTAACCCAATTGGGTCTCCCAGGGGGCTTGGACCTCACTCAGTATTTGTATTAGTTTCCATGAGCTGCTATAACAAAGCACCAAAAACCGAGTGCCTTGAAACAATAGAAACTTATTGTCTCACAGTTCTGGAGGCTAGAAGTACAAAATCAAGGTGTCAGCAGGGCCATACTGTCTCTGACAGCTCATTCCTTGCCTCTTTCAGCTTCTGGTGTGTGCCAGCAGCCCTTGGTGTTCCGTAACTTATAGATACATCACTACTGTCACATGGTCGTCTTTCCTCTGTGTGTCTTCTCATCATCTTCCCTCTGTGCTAGTCTGTGTCCCAATTTCCCCTTCTTATAAGGACCCCAGTCACATTGGATTAGAGCCCACCCTAAAGACCTCAACTTAACTTTCTTGAATCTGCAAAGATTCTATTTCCAAATAAAATCACATTCTGTGGTACTGGAATTTAGGACTTCACTATATTTGGAGGGGGGCATAATTAAACCATATCAGTATTCCAGTGCCCTGTTTTAATACATCCATAAGGTATATATTATTCTTCCCAATTTTATCAAAGTTCTTGTGTTCACACATTTTTAAAAATTCTACCTCACCCAGATTCCAAAGACTGGATATGATCATTCCACACTCATACATAGACAACAGATTCATGGAAACTCAACATGCCCCTGCGTGGACGGATCAACAAGAATACTTACCACATACCAGGGAAGTGGGTACTGAGCAGGAGATGCAAAGAGCATAAGACAGAGCTTTGGACCTTAAATCCCTACTTACAGAGATGCTTAGGAGACAAAACATGGATGACGATTTAAATAACAATCTAGGACATTAATAAAGTAATACAGTACTGTTGAGAATAGGGGTGGGTTGTGATGGCATTAGAAAATATTATTGCAAGGGAATCCAAGGATACTCAAATCTTTCCTTTTCAATTAATCAACCCCCCTTCTTTCCTAAAGAAGATGAATGTAAGTAATAGTAGTATAATGCAATAAGAAGTACGCTTTTATCATTCATTACACAAGTACCCAATAACTCAGAAGGCAGAGCAATGGTAAACCTAAGTTAGAACACAGAATCCAGCATCTGAGTAATAATACATGTTTCACATTCCTCTACTTTGAGTTTTCAAATCACTTTAATAATCTGAAGATTTCACCTACTTATTCTAAAGCATTTTAACTTTAAACTCTGAATTTTCTTTTTTTAAAAAGGAAAATTTTAAACAGTTAGACACTGCTGTCCTGAAGGTTTTTCTCTCTTGCCATGTATATCATGAGCTTTGGTACTACTGCTTGAGAACAGCATTTATTAATATGTTCTAAGATGTGGTAAGGAGTATTGAGTTCCTAAAGAGAAATTCTCGAAAAGCCAGTTTAAAGTGTCAATGACCCAACTATGGCCAAGCAGTGGCCCAGAGCTGGGATGACTCATGTCTTTCTCCCTTCCTTCCACCCTAACCTATTAAATACACACACACACACACACACACACATACATACATAAAAAAACTAACAATGAAAATCTTACAAAGGAAAGCTATAAACTCAATCGGAAAAGTCTGACTTAACATATCTATGATGTGCAAAGCTTCTAGAACTTGTTTTGAAATACAAACTCCTTATCCATCCATGCTAAGATAGCAAGAATCTCTAGGAATCATTGGCTCTTGGATCTGAAGAGTGCCCAAGAGATGACTAAATATATCACCTTGCTTCAACAGAACTGGACATAAAGCATCCTGCACACAAGGGTTGTAACCTGTGTCCTAAAATCTCTAGGCAGGAAATCCCTGGCCTCTGTCAGAAACCCTTCTATCATACCACAACCTGAATAAGCAATAATCCATCCTTAGTTCTAACCTAAGTCTCCAGCATTGCCCCTTACAATGCAATTTATTCAGAGAATGTATATTAAGCACCTGCTAAATGTAAAGAAACAAGACATTGTAGAATATTTAAAATCAAATAAGAAATAGTCCCAGAAATGGCAAACCTATGGCAAGTGTGCCACCACTGTCCTGTGTCCCTTGCATACATTATTAACTGATCACTATATTTGTTTTTTCCCACTGGTGGACACAGTTTCAGAATCCTCAACACAACACCTAGGTAGGCAAAAGACATTGATCAGATTTGCCGTAAGAGGTAAGATCTATTTGTTAACCACTGTCGCATATCACCAGTAATGACTCAAGATAATTTTTTTTAATGTTTCAAAGTTTAGCACCTCTTTTATTGATTGAATAAGAACCAAAACAGAGCTATAATATATGACAGTTTATCTGTTTTTTTAACATCTTTATTGGAGTATAATTGCTTTACAGTCAAGATGATTTTTTTAATGCTAAATAGAGATTCAAGTAACGTGCTGTGAGAGTGAAGAGAAAGAACAATTTATTCTAAATCGTTGGCGCAAAGAAGGCTTCATGGAGGAGAATGTATTTAAATAGACTTTACAGAATGAATAGGATGTCAGTGGACAGATGTTTGGGACATGAACATTCGTGACTAGGACAACACCAGGAACAAAAGCATATGGGGCATGTATATGGAACTAGATGTATTGACAGCTCCATAGGACTGGGTGTATATAAGGATATAGTGACAACCAAAAAGTAACTTAAGAGTCAGGCCATGGAAGACCTTCAGTGTCTTAGGAAAGTTAACTTTTTTTTGTCTGAAATAATAAAAATGTTTTGAGGGGACAATAACGACATATTACTGTAATCGATTCATTTAAAATAGAACCATAAATATCGGAAGAACCCATTTCTCCAAAGAGTGGCCAACTGCAAGGGTCCTCCAAAATCTACTTAAAGTTTTGTCATGGAAATATGTATGTTTCTTTTTTTATTTCATTTCCTCCGATGTAGGGTAGTAGGTCAGGCTAATAGGACGTGTTTTGGGTTGACCTGTTTGTCTCAAAGGATATTTGTGCCTTGTTTTCATTTTCCTTGTTTCTATCAAATCTTGATAGAATGCTGCTTTGTGTACCTATGGAAATGTCACTGGGTGATGGATGGCTTCTGTCCAAGGGCTTCCTGAATACCTAATTTTTAAAAATGTGGCTCGGAATCTGAAAGGGACATGAGAACAATGGTGACATGAGAATGGAAATACAGGCTATAAATGTATCACTTTGGCTACTTCCTGGCAGAGTGGCTTATAGCGAATTCCCGATTTCTCGTAATTCCAGAGCCTTACAGCCCAGCACATAGTAAACCTTGAAATTAATAGTCACAATCAAAAGCTGCTACACTGGATTAAGAGTGTGCTAAGATAATATATATTCTTAATGATGAAGGTTCTATGTGAAGGTATCAGTGGAAAAGCTAATCTGAGTTCAACTACTGCCCTATCTTCTTGGGTCCCCAGGGGAGTATAATTGTTTAGTCTTTTCAACTCATTAAGTCACCATCTACTTACGTTTAATTCCAAAAGTTCACTCTGTCTTGAATTATCTAAAAAAAATAACTGCACAACCAAATGCCAGTCTTCCTTTATGATTAGCCAAATATATGAGACCTGCCTGTGATTACGAAGAATCCCACTTCCTGCTGGATTTTTATTGTAACGATCCCGTTTGCCACCGGCTTTGGCTGTTTGCCTCAACCAGTTGATAGAAGCATCCAGGAAAGGGCAGTGACACACCATTGGACAAACTGTCAACAGAATGCTGTGTTTACATGAGAAATAAGCCAGAAGGACCTGAGCATACTCCTCTTAACTAATGACCAGAGAACGTGCTCTCCTGAGCAGTGGGACCACAGAATAGGGCCCCGTGAGAGTAATAGAACCTCAGAATTCTTCTCAGTCTATGAAAATTGAGGCCTCAGTCGTTTTCGTTCTCTGTTGAAACTGGGGGTTAGTCTGTTTGGGGAATATTGTGTTTCAAACAGACCAGGCAGACAACTGAGAAAAGTATGATTCTGAAACACAGAACCTGAAAACAATCTCCTGTTCTCAATAAGTAGCTCTGTGTTTGAGGTGGACCAAATGCTGATTTTATTTATAGGATATTTGTATTTCTTTTTCCTATCAGCTATTTCCTGCTTATCGGCCACAGTTAGATGGGAATTTATTGCTTAGATAAAAATTAGGTCAAATGTCATCATAAGAAAAAGATCTGTAAATTACACATAAAGCACTTAGAGCCAGATTAATATAGTTACAGGCACGCACGTTCGTACCAATCAGCATTCTCCTAGGCAGGGATAGTACTCAACGGTGATAAAAATTATCAAGTGAATCAGCTAACAATATGAGTTTGCGGTTTGGGGGTTTTATATCACTGAAGCTTTATGCTGTATCTTTCAGTCCTTTACCAGGATTAATGCCTATCAGGACTAGGTATCATTTTCCTACTCTTAAGATGAGATTCAATCAGCCTTCTTTAGCTAAAGTCTGTGGAAACAAAATAAGGGGTTTGCATTTATAAGATCTAGGTTTAGGTCCTGAATTCACCATTTATTCACTGTAATCTTGGTCAGGTCATTTCAATCATTCAACAGACAGGTATTGAATTCTTCCATGCCGGTTACTGTTCTGGGCATTTGGGAGGCAAAGATGAAAAGATATAGCCTATTCTCAATACATTTACAGTAGAGTGGAGAAGCAGATATAAAATTACCCTGCAATGTGAGAGTTAAAATAACGGAGGTGATAGAAGCTCGCATGGAAAGCACACAGTGAGTTTGGGAAAAGACTGAAGGGACCTTAGAAGGTGACAGTAATATTGATAAATTCCCCAACAATCCGCATGTCACTCATCATTTCAGACTTAGAAATTCTCTCTGGTCAGGGTCCCAGTGCCCATCAGATTCCGGGAAACCAACGCATGCTCTTCGTACTCTGAGAAAGCTGAAGTATTTATGTATAAATCATAAAACCAACTTGTCACTTTACAGATAAACATACAACTGCCCAGAGGATTGGATAATCGCACCTGACACCTTAATTTCTTATCTGTCAACATGGCAATAATAATAAAGACAATACAGTCCCTATATACCTCTTAAGTATGTGGCTAAGTTTGGAGATGAAAGTCTAGCTATCAAAATATCTAACATTCATTGAGTGTTTCAACCAGGTACTGTGCTAAGTGCTTGACATGTGTCCTTTTATGCAGTGACTTTATGTAGTCCATTCTTTTCCTCCGTGTTAAGATGTAGACATTGTTATGCCAGTTTTACAATGGAGGAAACCAAGGGTTAGAGAATTTAAATAATTCTCCAAGGTCACATAACAAATTCAAGGTCACATAACAAATCAGCCTCACAGCCACCTTTTGAGGCTGGCTTATTCTAAAACCTGTGGTGTTAGACAGGAAGCAAACAATTTCCCATGAAGTAATAAAAACACATCTGCAAGAACTTTATTAACTGCAAACACTTTTACAAGAATGACTCAATAAGATGTGGCAAGAAACAAGGGAAAGCTAAGGAAAATAATAGCTTCACAAGTTACCAGCTATTCTTTATTTTTACCCCTTACACATACTTTTTTGTCTATGGAAATATATAGCACTTGGGATATAGCCATGAAAAAGCTGTCCCAAGCCTGCTTTATATCAATAATTAGTATGTACAACCAATATATGTATTATATATGGTAAATCTATACTATTTATGTAGTAATTTAGAGCTTTTCCTTCCTGTTCTATACAAATTGGTGAGAGTTTGCCATGGCTTGTATATTTCATGAATTCAGTGTTGTACCATTAATGTTGTACTAATTGATATCTAAATCTGATACTATGGTGGGTTTTATGTAGGCAAAAGTCCAGAGGCAATGAGAGAAGATAGCTATCTAAGGGGTTTTTTTGTTTTTTTTACAGCAGTGGCAAACACACTTCAAAAACCATGTGTGCAGAGTTCATTCTTAGGGATCAGGGCTATGATTTAGAGCATCACACAAGTAGCCTGCTTGTCCCACGAATGACTGAGCTCTCCTCTTGCTTATGGATGGTGCCTTATCAACCATTTTTCTGTACCCTTGCCCAGAACCAATGCGTTCACCATCATTAACTAACATGGACTCTAATACATGAGGACAACAGATGGTAATTCCAGAGAGAACCTTTTAAAAGTTGCTGGTATTATTAGACACAGCTTTCAGAGCTGAGAAACATCAACATCACTAAGGCGCCACATGGGTTAACAGTGGTATCTTAAGTGCACCGTTCTCCCAAGTTTATGACATAAGGATTGCTTAACAATTAGAAGATAAGTCGTTGGTGTATTACATAAACGATACCAATTTTGTTGGACGAGGAAGGTAGCATTATAAAGTAGATTTATAGTTTCAGATCACTCACATAATGTCATTGCCCAGCACATGTGGTCCACAGAAGTCTATCACAGGGGGCCATGCCTCTCTTCCCAAAACATCACACACACTTTTGATAGGCTGGTGACTGAAAACTATTTCCTTAGTATATTAGAAATGAAGTTCCAAAACATAAACATTTTTGATCATGTAGGAGTTTAAAAATAAAGTCAGTGGGCACACTCTGTCTCACATGGAACGTGCCTGCTGGGCAAATGTCATGGCCCTGACTTCCTAAGAGACAGGTCCCAGGCAGAGGCTTGAAAACGGTCACCCAGCACTCCTGTGCAAGAGAGGAAAAGCAGCGTGCGTTGTGATCTGCCAATCTGGTTCTCATTTGAACTGCCCACAGGTCCTGGTAAACTAACACATGCAAATAATGGTGATAAGGCCAATTCCCAGTCTTCCTGAGACTAGAACAGCTGATGCAGGAACCTCAAGTTGAAACAAGCCTTTTAGCCTCTTGTAGTGAAATATACATGGAGATGAAAAGAAGAAACAGAAGCTGAGGAAATGCTTCACCCAGTGACCTTCCATCACTGTGCTGTTCTAGACAAATGAGTTACTTGGCTGTGAGAGAAAAGCGTATTGAAAGAGTATAGGGGATCCGTGCTGTATGCAAAGGACATGCATATAGTTGTCCTCTTTGTTTTATTGTCAGTTATGACAATGCAGTTTACACAAGTTTTCCTTCTCAGTTGTTTTCTTTACCTTGTCTTTAAACCTGTAATTAACCATACTCTCCAATGTAGACATAATCAGTGCAAGATCTGATATCATCTCTTCTGTCAAGCTAGAATTCAAATGCACATTTTGACCAAAGCCAGAAACTGGCCCTATACCACAATAGAAAATTTTGATTAATCTATTTAATTAACATTTGAAATAAATATGTACATATAAGCACACATTTGTAAATATATATGAATTTATATATATAATTATGCTTTACATAAACGTTACATATATATATATATATACATAGTACTTTACACACTCATATCAATACTAGTATGTAGTAGACACTAATAGATAGTTTATAACCTGTGCAATTGAAACAACTCTGTTGCAGTGGACAGAACAATGACCTCTGCTTAGGAAGACATGGGTTCCACCCTAGTGCTTCCCCT
Source organism: Tursiops truncatus (assembly GCF_011762595.2). Taxonomy (NCBI): domain Eukaryota; kingdom Metazoa; phylum Chordata; class Mammalia; order Artiodactyla; family Delphinidae; genus Tursiops; species Tursiops truncatus. The sequence continues at coordinate 9,665,226 of NC_047043.1, forward strand.
TGCCAGCTGTGTCCTTGAGCAAGTCATTCCGCTCCCAGAACCCCAGTTTTTCACCATTAAATGGGGACTCCCAATAATCCATGAAAGGGCTTTATGAACTCCGAAATGATATCATTGTCAACAGCATTTACTAACCAGCAGTGTAGATAGAGAAGCTATGAATGTGGAACCTTTACAGTATGTGTTACCCAGCAAGGGCTTGCAGCCCGAAGTGCATAGAAGCCAATACTATTGCACCGGCTTTTAGGAGAAGAAAGAGTTTTATTGCAAGGTCGCCTGGCAAGGAGACAGGAGCGGGGGCTCAAATCTGTCTCTTGGATCTGAGATTCAGTCAAACTTTTATGAGTTAGGGAGGACAGGCTGGTATGAGGAGGTGCTGGTGGGGCAGGATTTGAATGAAGGGCTTTATACTTGGCCCTTGAGGTATGGGATGGTGGATTTCAGCACCAGACCTTCCTGGACCACGGACCCCTCATTTCTGAAAGGGTTCGGGTCATGTTCTAGTTTTCTTGGTTCCTCGGGGATGAAACATGGGTTCTGAGTGTTATTTGAGGAAGGCTTTCCTCCTCTGGGCATGCCCAGATTACGACTTGCAGTTTTGGCTCTGCTGTCTCTGCAAGACAACTAGACATCCTGTTATCCACAGAGTAGGACCAGTGTGAGCTGGTCCTGCAGTTGCGTATGTATGCATCCATCATCTCGGGCTGCTATAATAAAATACCACAGAGTTGGTGGCTCAAACAACAGACATGTATTGCTTACAGTTCTGGAGGCTGGGAAGTCCAAGATCAAGGTGCTGATAGATTCAGTGCCTGGTGAGCGCTCTCTTTTTGGCTTGCACACGACCACCTTCTGTCTGTGTTCTTACATGGTTGATAAAGCGAGATCTCTGGTCTTTCTTCCTCTACTTATAAGGCACTAATCCCATCATTAGAGTCCCCCCCTCATCATCTCATCTAAACCTGATGATCTCAGCATAGGCCTTCACCTCAAATACCATTATATTGGGGGTTAGGCCTTCAATATATGAATTTTGGAGGGATACAAACGTCCAGTCTATAACACCATCATGTTGAGATAATCATTGTTTTGTTAACCCAAAAGAAAAAAGGTAATGACTTGAGGTTATGAAATGTCTGGAATGAGTTCTTTCCATTCAAAGCGCAAGCCAAGAGCCCCAGGCAGGATCTGACCGGAGGAAGACAGCCTGGTAAGGCATCCTCAGGAAATAAATGTGCCCTTTAAATTGATGTTAAGAAAATCAGGTTTGGGTAATCATGATTTCGTCTTGCAATATAGGATGATAATTGATTTGGTGTTTATCTTTTTCATAAAATATACTTGTTGTGTTTTTCCAGATTTTAAAATAATAAAATATCTTCCATGTGATGCTAAAATAAATGAAAAGCCCAGTTAACTCTTTGCAGAATTGCAGGAACAACCATGAGCTAAGTGGCAGTTCAGGGAAGGCTGGCTCTATAGCAGTTCATTATTTATGAGATTAACTTGTGAAAAGACATAGGAAAGGTAAGTTAGGAGCAGAGAGGATAGCATTAAGTTTCATGCATAGATGCTAAGGTGTGATGAATTTGGTACCATGAAAAATACTTACTTTTCTATCTACACTACTGGTTAGTAAATGACGTTGACAGTGATATTACTTTAGAGTTCATAAAACCCTTTCATGGATTCTTGGGAGTCCCCATCTAATGGTGAAAAACTGGGGTTCTTGGTGATGATATCCAAGATCTTTAATCACCTGTCCTTGACATAGAGTAGTCATGTAAAAGCTGGACTCAACACTGGAATTCTGTGGGTGTCTCACTAATCCACTGAGTATCAATTACAAGTAAGGAAGCTAGGTTATAGGTACATTAATTCAGTGTTTCTCAAATTTTTGCTGCATGCATGAGAGTCACCTGAAGGGGTCATACAAACCCAGATTGCTGAGTCCCATCCCCAGAGTATCTGATTCAGTTGGTCTGGGATAGGGCCTGGGAATTTGCCCCCCATGTTCCCAGGTGATACCAAGGCTGCTGGTTCAAAAGGGTGATGCTCTTTCAATTCCACGTAATTAAGATAGAAATTACACCCCAATACTGAGTGTTAAATTCTAAGAAAGAGCTCCTTAAGCTAATTAGTGCTTTTGAAGAGATCAGATGAAAAATCATGAGATAAACATGGAGCTCTCCACAGATTAGCACAGGACTTAGTTTCCATTGTGGGTTTCTTCAGTAGGTTAAAGGATTTCAAGTTTCATTTGTATAGCCCAGCACTTCATAATCAACTGCATTCTTTGTTCTTGACTCTCTATTTTGTGTCATTGATTGAATATTCGTCCTCTCTGTCCATACAACTAAGTATGGCGTGTGGGTGCTAATGTGGTAGAGCTAGGTAGAGCTAGCCTAGGGCAAGAAGCAGAGGGTAGAGGGAGAACAGGTGGAACGCTGGGTCAATGACACATCCCAATTTGGCCAGGTACCATCCCAGCTCTTAAAACTGAAAGGTCCCCATCCCAGGAAATACCCCAGCCCCGGCAAACTAGGATGGTTGATCACACTAACAGAAGGTTGCCAATGACCTTGGGGGAAAGTGGAGAGAAGGGAGGATAATAACTACGGATCACATCATTATACTAGCATCGCTGCTGCACGCTGGTGAAATCCTTTGACAATTATGGCATCCTAGGAGCAAAAAGTATCCTTCAGAAATGACGAATTGATCTGACAAATACCAGCAAGGTCATGCCTGCTGCCTTCTGTCTAGATTCCAGGGTGAAGCTATTGTTGAAATACCGTGCAGCTGCTTAATGGGTCCACATGTGTAGAGACAGTCCTCCTCCCTAAGCTCCTCTCATCTCCAGCTCCCTGGTCTTTTCTTTCTCTCTAGTGGGCACCTATGTACACCCTTTCCGCAGTTACTGCGCTAGTCTTTGGGTTGTCTAGAGCTGTCATAGTGTGCCCTTGTGAAAGCTTCCTCGTTCTCAATGCTATTCAAATGTAGCTTGCAAAGCTATAAAATTAAAGGTTTTAACTCCTTGATTTCCCAGGACAGTCCCACTTTCAGAGAGCTTGTTACATTGTCCCCACAAATATCCATGGCCTTTTTGGATTGGGGGGAGCAATTTTTGGCATGGGAAGTTTGATATTATGTTTTCCCACAGCTCTGAAACCTTATGATTCTATTCGCCAAGGAATGCAAATGACCCAGTAATGAAGCTCAGTGGGAGAACTTGAACCTTTGTGCCCTTCCTTCCATCCTTTAGTTTTCGCCCTTTCTCTCCTCTACCCTCACCCTAAGAAAGGCGCTCTCGGGAACAATTGAAGGGGCTCTGAGTTACTGTCTTTCTGACTGAAAGAAGGAGATACACAACTTTTTCAATTATGTTTGATGTCACCTGTGAATAGGCACCATACCCAGCAAATTTCAGCCTGAGCTCCCGTTTGGGGGAAGAAACATTGTGATAAATACACCAAGAGTGTGTACTTTTGCTGTGTCTAAGTCATTCAAGCTGAGGGTGGGGTTTGTGACTTGCAGACTTAAAGCTTTTCACTTCCTCTCATCCAGAACAAATGGTGTATCAAGCCAGCAGATTTCATGTGTTACAGGACCTGAGCTTTTCCTGGTAAAGGAAAGAAGTTCGAAAAGTATTCTGGTTGCCTTTCAATGTTCACTCGTGGGCTATTTTAACCTCTTCCTCTCTCCCTCCACCCACATCCCTGGTGAAGGACTGATTCCACGCAACTCTGAAGTTCTCTCATCTGTTCCTTTCTCCCCAAGAGACAATGGAAAAGTTTCAAGAATTCTCCCCTCCAGCCCAATGCTGCTATTCTGTTTCTTGGAAAGAACTTCTGCCTAAAAGGCTGAGCCTGTTCAGTCCTCTCTGCCCACACACATGCCATGTTTCTGCAGGTTGAGCTGGGGTAACTGAAAAGGCACATTCAGAAGGTTCCATTTGTGTTCACGAATGTTAAGGAGCCCCTGCAGGGCACCTAACTTCCCTCTGCAAATAAAACATTCTGCAAGTTGCCTTGTTGAGAAGAGACTGCGTTTTGGTGACAGAAAAGAACTACCAGCAATAGATGGAGGTGTTTTCTGCAGCCTTGTATGCTAGGGAGTCAAGTGACCGTAGGTGCCAAGCTAGTCTTTCTGGTTTTCACTGCTGTTGAGCTAAAGTAAAGCTTTCGAAAGAAACGCGTGGTCCCTCATGGATTCCTGAGCTCGAGTCCCACTTTGCAGAATGCTGCTATTTCTCCTCTTATCCCCTCCTCTCAATTGCCTGTTGTGTTTACAACATCTTGAGTGTAGCAAATCGTTAGGAACTGGTAGTGGGGAAAGAGAGAGAGATAGGGGGAGAGGGAGAGAGAGAGAGAGAGAACATAGGAGACGTAGATATAGAGATAGAGAGAAAAGGAGAGAGAGGGCATAGGAGGCACAGATACAGAGAGAGAGAAGAGAAACAGAGAGATAGAGAAAACAGAAAAAGAGAAAGATATATAGAGAGATCCAGAGAGAGAGAGAAAGAAAAAGGTAGAGAGAGACAGAGACAGAGAAGAGAAGATACAGAGAGAGAGAAAGAGGGAGACATAGGGAGAGAGATAGGAGAAAGGGGAGAGAGAGAGAGAACTGGACACAAATGTCCTCTGTTCTGGGAATGACAGATGACCTCTACGTGGACAGCTCTTCTGGGCAGGGTAGACAGGATGTAAACCAGGAGGTATGAACCTGACTCATGTAAGTCACAGTCTGGAGAATCACAGAATTTAAGGAGGAGGTAATCTATCAATAGTTTAACCACCAGCCTTTGTAGGTGGAGTGAGAGGAGAGTCTAGGAGAGATTTCATGGCTTGTGTGGACTCACATAGTTAATTACCAACAGTACAATTTGTGAGACTACTAAGCTGCTTCAGGCACTGGTGGAAAAACAATAAGACCCCCAGCAGAGGGGGATTTGCAACATGTTTGGTCCAGGGCTCCCTTTGACCACCAGCTTGGTCATTTGGTGGCCCTCTGGCCTTCAGTTTAGAGGACAAGACCCAAAGCCAGGTCACGTCACCCATGAGCAGCTCTCTGATCATATCGGCAGACTCCACCCCGTGTGTCTCCTGGGGTCTTTGGCTGCTTCGAGGGACCGGAGGAGAGCCGAACCTCACTAGGCTCACTGCATACTGGAAATAACAATACCTAACTGGTCAGGCTCTTCCAAGGATTAAATGAAAAGTCATTTAGCAGATACTTGTTGAGCCCTTCCTCTTTGCCATGCTCTCCTGAGTGCTTAACATGTGTTAATTCACTTATCCTCATAGGTACAGTAATGATTCCGGCTCAGTCATCGTCCCCACTTCATTGATGAAGACATCGAGGTACAAAGAGGGCAACTGACTGGAGCTAGAGGTTAATTAATGTGATGTTGACCAAGCTACTAGAAAATGGGGGAGTTAGGATTTTAACCCGAGCAATGTCACTCAAGAGGCCCAGCCTAGTAGCTCATCCCTATTCCCACACCTGGCACAGAGCAGCTCCTCATGAAACCTGAAGTCACTGTCATTGTCAACAGTAAGAGTTTTGGAATCATATTGACCTGGAATGCCAATAGGGAAAAATAGAGCTATACAGGTTGCTTTTTTTTTCACTCCTTTTGTTTCTTGCTTGATTTAGCTAGATTACTGGAAGAATGAAGGAAGGAGAAGGAAGAACTGGCCCACGATTCACGTGGGGTTGAAGGTAGGGGAGAGTCTGTGTGCCAAGCCCTCTTGTTTTCAGACTAACGTTGCCACACGATTCACAGCAATTAATGTTCCCATTTCAAATGGCAGATTTGGTTGGACTGAGTTTATATGCTGACCATGTGCATGAGAGGACCCCTCGAACACTTATCTCTTCAATTCCTTAAAGAGCGATAACCATCTTTTTTTAATTAATTTTTATTGGAGTATAGTTGTCCTACAATGCTGTGTTAGTTTCTACTGTACAGCAAAATGAATCAGCTATACATAGACATATACCGCATATTTTTTGGACTTCCTTCCCATTTAGGTCACCACAGAGCATTAAATAGAGTTCCCTGTGCTATAGAGTAGGTTCTTATTGGTTGTCTATTTTTTAAAATTTATTTATTTTATTTTTGGCTGCACTGGGTCTTTGTTGCTGTGTGCGGGCTTTTCTCTAGTTGAGGCAAGTGTGGGCTACTCTTTGTTGCAGTTCACGGGCTTCTCATTGCGGTGGCTTCTCTTGTCGCGGAGCACGGGCTCTAGGTGCGCAGGCTCAGTAGTTGCGGCTCGCAGGCTCTAGAGCCCAGGCTCAGTAGTTGTGGCACACGGGCTTAGTTGCTCTGCGGCATGTGGGATCTTCCTGGACTAGGGCTTGAACCCGTCCATGTCCCCTGTATTGGCAGGCAGATTCTTAACCACTGCACCACCAGGAAAGCCCTAGTTGTCTATTTTAAGCCATCTTTTTTTATTGTTTTTCATGATGCTATCTGAACTTACACTCTAAAGATGTATTCTGTATAAAAAGACATTTCTGGAGATGGCAAACTCAATAGGGAGGTGGAGGAGAGGATGCATGAAAGACAGAGGGGGTGGGAGAAAGTCTATAGTCTATCAAGACATATGGATGAAGACTTTCTCATCAAATTTCACCAAAATAGCACCAGGGGCAGATAACGGACACACTGAATAGAAATACAACATGGAAGAGAGAGAAAGAAGCCGGGGAGGGAAAAGAGAAGAAAGCTATCAAATTCTTTCTTACCATCCTGGCCTTCTCCCAGAGGATCATGCAGAGAGTTAGAAAGAGGGTATGAAAACTTAAGGACAGTTTAAGACATGCCCAGGATCCAGACCCCAGGCAGGCATCCCGTTCATTTAAAACGATGAGAAATTAATATCTTTGAGTAGTCCCTTCACCAAAAGTCAGGAACCTCAATCCTATCCATAGAGTATCTAGAACCTCTTAACAGTGAGAGTAACCTAGAACATGCCCCCTGTTAAGATCCAGGTCTTGAGTAACCTGTCCTCATGAATTCATTACATAATCAATAGCAACGGTCCAGCATCCTCTCTTCTTCATCCAAGCCCCTTCCCACTGCCACCCACATCCTCCTTCAGATCTGCATCCACCTCCTTCATATCTGAAGCCATGATTGTACTTCAGCAATAATCGCTCTGAGCCAGGAGAGAGACTCACAAGGCAGTGATATATTCCCAGCCTGGAGCTGAGAGTGCTTCCCCAGGGCATACAGAATGAGGAGCAAATTTACTATGACATTCAGGTCTTTCTCTCATCTATCTCCGTCTAACAGCCCAGCCCTATTTCCCACCCTTGCACCATCCTCCTAATAACCCAGGCCAATCTCATATTCCCTGGACCTCTACCTAATAGTCTAGTCCTATTTCTCACCTCCTGAACCTCTACCTGATATGCAGCCTTATCTCCACCCCCTAATATTATAGCCCCATCTCAACCTCTTGTACCTCTCCCTGGTGGTCCAGCACTATCTCCCATCCTTTGTACTTCTCCCTAATGATCCAGCCCTATCCCCACCCCCCCTACACCTCTACCTAATAGTCCAACACACCTCCCACTCCTGTACCACAGTGATGGTCCTACTGTAAGCCCACCTGCTGGTCCAGCCCTATCTCACATCCCCTGAAACTCTGCCTGAGTTTCAGCCCTATGCCCTTCATTTCAACTAAACTGGACCCTTTGCTGTATAGCAAGCCCATCCTCCTCTTTCCTGCCAACCATGGTGCCTATGTTAATAATGTTTTCTCTGCCTAAATGCCCTTCATACTCTCTATTCTTGAAATTTTACCGCCTGTGTGAGATTCCTTTGGATTGGAACCTCTCCTTCCATGTTCTCTGTCTATGGCTCTTCTTCTTTACCCTGCTTGAAGTATTGAGCACATTCTGTTTTAATAATTATACGCATTCGTGTATATCGTTCGCACACACACAAGATCGTAAAGGCGAACTTGGGTGCAATGCCTTAGATCCTTTTAACGAAAAGTCCCTGAGCTCCTCCTCTGTGCCAAGGATTGTCCTAGGTGCTAGGGTTATAGGGTGACTAAGACATGGCCATATATGACCTTATGTCATAGTCTGAGAATTTATATGGCCCTAGAGCATCTGACAAAGTGCCGGTAACAGATCCTCAGTACATTTTGTTGGATAGAATGAAAGGGGAAAAACAAATGAGCTGGCTGAATGATCACTGTAGCTGAAGAGGGGCACAGCAGAAAACTCCAACGCTTCCCATGCATCAAGAGCATCCCTAATTGGCTCAGAGAAAACATACACATTTTCTTCAATACGTTGTCAGAGACTGTGGCAGCACCTGTAGGTGTAATAACACGTTGCTCTGTCAATTCAAAGAGATTCTTTGACACACTGATTTCGGGGAAATGTGTATCTCGTTTGGAACACTTTTCTTTTCCTTTTTTCCCCTTTTTTCAGAATGTTGCTCTACAACCTAATTCCATTCATCTAAATGGAAGATGCATTAATGTATGATTACGTGTTTCATCAAGGGGATTTTATGAATCCCCTGTTTGGAGAGGGAGTTGGTACAATGATTTTTATTAGAAAATGTCAGCCTCTGAAAAGTTTAAAATGATCATCATCCGGAAAACACAATGGAGCCTGATCCCTCGGGAATTTTACCTGGAGGGTCTACAACAGGTACACGCGTAATTGCACACGTCACACACATGCGTTCTTCTCTTTCTCTTCTGAAGAACATGAGATCTCCCCTTCTGAGTATGTCAAAGCTTCACAACCCCATCCTCATAACACATACTTTCCCTTCCGTCTGAAAGTAAAGAGCCACACATGTTCATTTTATGATGGGGATCCTTGGCCTGGTAAGAGTTGGAAGCTAGCTTTTATCAGCTTCTAAAGGTCTTCACTGAAGTGATTTTTTTTTTATCAACTTGCTCTCAAAACCAAGTGCTAATATCATTCCCTGAGGAAAAGTAGTTCTCAAAGCCAGGAAATAAAATCACCATCTTGGGACTAGAACTGTAATTATCATCTCTAAGGAATGAACTTAGGTTCGTGGAGAAGTCACAGGAGTCACAGGAGACTGTCAGTAAATATGTGGCTGAAACACAGAGACCCAAATCTAGTCAATCCAGGGAGGAATCAAAGGCATATGATGGTCACTATGAAAGTTGAAGACTAAAGAAGAAGAAAGGCTTCCTAACAGAATAGGAAGCCAAATTCAAGCAAAAGGGGACAGATAAAGAATTTGCCAACATTCACTCAGCTCTGGGAGCCGTTGACCTTGGCACGTGAGTCTGTAGATCTGACACCTGATTCACTAGGCTTTGACATGTCTCACATGTACCCCCCCCAAAATGCCTCAAAACTCTTCACTGTGTTTAAATGTCCTATCTCACAATTTTTTTTTTTACAGTTGGTTTGTTCTAATCAAAATCCAAAAAAAAATCTCACATTGCATTTGGTTCGTACACCCCTTTTCATTCATAAGTCTCCCCCCCTTTATCATTCCATTTATTGTGGAAATAACAGTAGAATTTTTTTTCTTTCATCTGTAGAATTCCCCACATTCTAGATTTAGTTCACTTCATCCCTGTGGTGTCATTGAACATGTGATTCCATTCCCCATATTTCCTGTAAACTGGCTCAGTTAGATTCAGGTTCAGTCCTTTGCCATAAGTGGGTAGTCACTTCATGGGTAGTCATGGACTATCTGCTTGTCCCACTTTTAGTGATGTTAAGATGGATTAATGGGTTTAGGTATCATCAGCCTGAAGTTGTCAAGTATTGTTAGGTATTATCATCCATTCTGAAGTTCTTCATCAAATTTACATCTAAATATTTTAACAGCCATTAATGATTCTTGCTGAGATTCACTTTTATTTCAGGTTGAAATGGTCTTTTATAATGCGTTCATTTCTTCTGCATTTATTAGTTGAATTTCTTTTTTAAAGAAAAATGTTCCCTCATCCAACTTTTGGTTACCTCGAAATACAATTTCAGGATGTGTGAAAGGCAGGCTGTATGATTCATTATATTTTTCCTTTTGTTTATAAATAGTCAGAATAATGAGTTGGTGACCAGTGAGTCACCACGAGTTTTTGTACCATTATGAACACATGGGTTTTAAAATACCAAATGTGTTTTAATCCATTGCTGTCGTCATTCCTTTTGATGCTCAAACTGTGTCATGTTTGGCCAGTAGGAGCCCCTTCAAGTTAGCTCCTGTGCCTTTTGAAATGGTTCCAGTAGTCTCTGATAGCATCCTTGCTTTCTGGCCTAATAAGATGTCCGGAGCTCGTTTTGTACATTTCCTGTCCTATTCCCAGTGTCATCCATCTCTCCAAGGAGCCCTCATTCCTTTTTAATGGGAAGTGACATTTTAAAACCACAATTGAGATGCTAGGGGTGCTTTTACTACTGGATCTTCATTGCTTCTTAGCTTTATCATTGGACAGAACTAGGAACTATATAAGGGTATGGTGACTACAATAGAAAGAAAACTTATCTGTTAAAGGTGTGCACTGTAGTATTTATTAGTGATATATTATAACACGATGGCTTGGAGTTGTTTGAAAAATCCTAACGTTTTAAAAGCAGAGGGGTGGAAAAAAGGTTTGGAAAATGTTATTGGAAGTGAAGGATGGGCATGTTTTTCAAACTATTTACTCCACTTTTACTGGATGTTTGAACATCTCCATGATAAAAAGTTTTGAAAAGGGGTTATATCACACACACACACACACACACACACACACACACACACTCCTACCTTTTCACTTTTCTTTCTGATTTCATGTACATAGAGCAACATCTTAATCACTCAGTTCTCTTAGTATCTTGATACAAGGAAGAAAGTAGGGGGATACACAGCGTGAATATTTTAGACCCTAAAAAGGAGAATCCCCTATTATACATTAATGAATTGTGAACCTGGTTTGTTTCAATCCTGTGACTTTTTTAGTTCAACCTTCCCTCATGTTATGAGGATGCCCCTGAAGTTCATCATTCTTGTTCTTTGCTATAGTTCTTTAGATGTGCTGGATCCAGTTATATCCTCCTCAAGGTGGGCAGGGACCACATCTTTGTATTTTCAGTGCCTGGTACTCCCATGTTGTGCGATTCTTCTAGGTCCATTTTTCTCTTGAATTCTAAATGTATTTCTTAAAGTAAGACCAGTTTAGATCAGAGATGAAAAAGTAATACATGTTTATTTGGTACACACTGTATCGCCGTGCTGGGCGCCAGATGTGCAAACATAGCTAAGACACAGTGCCTGTTCAAGGAGGTTACATTTTCAGGGGAAGGAAAGACATGGAAACCAGTAGATGCCCACAGAGGCTTTAAGGAGCTTGGAAGTTAGTGGAAGAGAAAAACTTTCTGTGTGAAGTACAAGCACTGCATTAGATGCTCCTGTAAAGGGTTTTTGAAACATAAAGGAGGACCAGTTAATTCTGAGGAAGCACAGGAAGCCTAGAAAAGAGGTAGTATGTGAAATGAGCCTTTAAACATAAGTAGGAATTACCCAGACAGTGAACGGAAATGGAATCAAGGGAAGAGGAGAGGATTATTTAGGGAGGGGGAGGTGAATGTCCATAGGCAGAGGAGTATGAACCAAGAAGGACATAAGGCAAGGGACTTTGTTTTCTGCTTTGTTCAGGAACAACATATGGCTGTGACTCTCAGCCCCACAGGCGAAATCCAGCCCCCCAGCCCCCTGTGTGTAAATAACAGTTATGGGAACACAGACGCCACAATCCAGCCCCCCACCCCTCCGTGTTGTAAATAAGAGTTATGGGAACACAGACACACCAGTCTGTTTACAGAGAGTTGATGGCTGCTTTCGTACGACAATGGCAGAGTTGAGTATTTGCAACAGAGACCTTCTGGTGTGCAAAGCCTGAAATGTTTACTATCTGGTCCTTTGCAGAAATAGTTTCCCCACCTCTTCTCCAGAACCGTATTTCTCAAACTTTAATGTGCATGTAAATCACTTGGGAATCTTGTCTAAAGGCAGATTCTGATTCAGTAGGACTAAGTGGACCTAAAACTCTGAATTTCTAAGAAGCTTCCAGGTGATGCCAACGTTGCTAGACAGTTGGGGACACTCTGAGTAGCAAAGGTCTAGAGAGACTCTGGATTCTCAGAGCTTGTTCTTCTGGAAGGACAATCTATCCGAAAGCACCTGAGAATTGAGGATATAGACAGAGCTGACCTTATTTCTGGATACAACCTGACTTACTGCAGTTCACTGAGATGCAGAGCCCTGTTTCAGTAACTACAGCTTAAGCTATTAGAAGAAGAGTTTTAGAAACCAAATGGTCATTAATCATGTCTTTCTTCATCCTCAAAACGGGGCTATACCATAGTACCATATGCCTGCATCCATTCTCTCCACTTCTATTCCTTTTCAGCAAAAGCTCTCCTCATTGGTGGGCTACACAAGGCTCCCTCCCATTTACTTCATCCCCACTGGACCACCCATCTACATGCCTTTCTTAGCCACAATAATATGGTGCCCAAACATTTTTCCAAATGTAGTATCAAGCTAAAACGACCTCTTGTAAAACGTAAGAAGAGCAAATCCAGTGGGTCTCTACCTTGCACCATAACACATAGAATAGCAATCCTGATTTCCACCTACCCGTTAACAAAATCCTTATAAACATTACAGAAAAATAAGAACGCATACTCGAATGACTTAAGATATGCTTTGCTTATTTCAGCTTGCTGTTCTGAGAATTGAAGTTGGGACCAGCCCCTACTCTCCTCTTATTTTAAAATAGAGCATTAGGGACTTCCCTGGTGGTGCAGTGGTTAAGAATCTGCCTGCCAGTGTAGGGAACACGGGTTCGAGCCCTGGTCCAGGAAGATCCCACATGCTGCAGAGCATGCCCGTGCACCGCAACTACTGAGCCAGCGCTCTAGAGCCCGCAAGCCACAACTACTGAGCCTGTGCGCCACAACTACTGAAGCCCGTGCGCCTAGAGGCTGTGCTCTGCAACAAGAGAAGCCACTGCAATGAGAAGCCCGCGCACCACAACGAAGAGTAGCCCCCGCTCGCCACAACTAGAAAGAGCCCGTGCACAGCAACGAAGACCCAATTCAGCCAAAAATAAATAAATAAGTAAATAAATTTATAAAAAAAATAGAGCATTAGAACTAACTCAGATCTGGCAGATATTGAGTCTGAAAGAAAATTTTAAAGCATCTGGCCTTCAAATGTGTTTATTCCTGGCAAAGAATTTCCTATTTTTTCATCAAAAAAAAAAAAAGAACGAAAGAAAAAAGACTTATGTAAAGAACCAAGCTTAAAGGGCACTTTGGACATCAATAGCTCTCAAAAGAATAACATTTAGGTGAGTTAACTCCAAATGACTCAGAAACATAAGGACTGAATTCCCACAGAAACTTTACATGTGGACTTTATACTTAGTGTGTTCAATAGAGTGCATGTTACAATTTATCTGGAAAATTTTTTTATCCCTTATCATGACAGCAAAGGTTTCTTGGTTCTCCAAGAGCCCTGGGCCAGGAGCCAAGAGTGAGAGTCTCCACTCTGTCACTCACTCAGTTATGTTTGGCAAGTCACTTAAACGCACCAGCTCAATATCATGACCGCTGAGGCCCATTCTAGCTCTAAGAGCGGAATTGTTGGATTTGCCCAAGGTCACTGAGAGCCAAGTAGGGCCAATACTCAAGCTCAGCCTTCTGATACCAAGTCAAGAGCTTTCTTCAATGTTCTGTGCTGCCTCTAGGAATAAAAATCATCCATTTATTACATTGTACTTGACAGACCAGTAAACGGAAGCTGCCTAGTCCCATTTGACCTGTAAGTATAACCCCTCGTGTTATTCAGCTGTTCTTCTGTTTTCTGGGCTAACACTGGAAATCTGGGCTAACACTGGATATTTATGTCCGCTCCCATGCAGCAATGGAGACTTTCAGTTAGTTCAGATCAATGGGGAAATTGCTAAATAAGCTTGGCTTGCATTGTCGTTTGTTTCAAGCTTTTTGGAGAGGAACTCAAGAAACCAGTGTGACCACATGATAACAGGTGCCTTAAGTGTCGCTTGTGAGGTGGCAGCATTCTGTGTACAAGCGCAGAGGAAGACCAGAGACCATGCCTGGAATGATGATGATGGTCTGGTCCACCGTGTGTTTCTTGGCTACCTGTTACGATAAAGCTGTGCAGGTTAGAAACATGACAGGAGGTTGGGGACACTTCATAACCAATCTAATAAAGCTTTCCAGTGTGTCTGTTTCACAAATATTTCTCGATGAACAGAAAAGAAAGAGAGCAAAGAAGTGCAGGTGAATAAGGACAAATTCATCGCCTCTACAAGCAGGGCTGCTGCTGGTCCATCCAGTGCCTCTGTGCCAGTTAGGAAAAGGCGCCCCTCTGCACACACAGGGCTGCGTGAGCAGAGCAAAGGCTGGATTTCACGCATACTTTCTGTAGGGCCTCCTATACAAAGAACAAATATTTAAATGCTGCTTACAATGTGCCTGGTGTTGTCCTAAGTGAAAGCATATGTTAATTTTGTAACCTTCATAATAATCCAACGATGTGTTATTTACAGTTGTAACAATACTCATATTAGCATCATTATTATGCCCATTTCACAGATGAGGTAACTGAGGCAAGAAGCAGGTAGGAGACTTACCCAAGGTCACACAGTTAGTGAACTTCAGAGTTAGAATTCAGCTCTGGTGAGAAAACGATCCTCTGAGCTTCAGCGTATCCCTGCCTGTAAGAATGAAAGACTTCACTGTCTTGTCTGGAAAGACGTCTCCTGCAAGGCTGAGCATGAAGATACTTACTCTGTACAGTCAGATTAAAAAGACTCCACCCAGGCTCAGAAATATTGATTCCAAAATTTACATCCTGGGAAAAAGTGCCCCAAACGTGCCGCACCCTTAGCCTAAGCTCCTAGAAAAGCCATCTGTGTGGACATCAAAAGCCACCAACCACCTGCAGTAAAATGACTTGCAGGTGTGCTTGTGCTGTTGTCAAGCTGATGATGTGTGTGTGTTTTGGGGAATAGGAGGCTGTTTCCTTCTGAAGTTCAGCAAATGATCATCAAAGGCTTGGGTGTTGATTTAGAGTAAAAGTAGTTTTTGAGACAGTGCATCACCTGGAAGAAAATACTAAGAAACACTGCATAATGGAATGAGGCACATGATCCAGTCCTAATTAACCAACTGAGAATAGAGAACGCCTGCTGTATACCAGACCATCCAGTACACAGAGGAACCAAACGCATAGAGTCATAGAGTCTGGTCCCTTATCTACCCCTCAGCCTCGCTTCACAGCCATCATCCTGTCTAGCACACAGCACTCTGGACGTGCCCTGAGTGTGCTCTGGGCCTTCACACTCATGGCTTTGCATTTGCTCTCACTCCTTGGAATCAGCTTGTCTACCTGGCAAACTGCTCCTCAGTCATTGGGTGACTCTTACATCACCACCCTGTGGCACCTTTCCTGCCTCCCTCCAAACGTTCACCAGAGTAGTTTGGGTTTGGTGTCAAGAATTCAGGCTTTGGAGTCAGATGGAGTTTTCTCCCACCCAGGCTCGTTCACTCTCCAGCATCAGCTGATTCTTGGGCAAATGAGGATGATCCGTGTACCCATGTTACAGGGGGGAAAGTGCAATTGAACTACTCATGTAAAATTGCAGAAAGTCGCCAACTGTGTTTCCTACTCGTATCACGTTGGGCATAGTTGTCTCTTTAATGTCTGTCACTCCGTAAGGTCAAAATCATACCTTTTCACCTTGATTCCAGAGCACTTAGCAGAGTTCACGGAAGAAGTCTTCAATGAATATTTAGTAAATAAAGGGGTGAATAAACATTAGGATCTCAGGGAGGATCTTATCTAATGCTTTGCCATGTGTACAAGGAACCCCTTTATAAATCATAATTCGATGATGCCCACAAAATCATAAATACTTGAACTATCTGCAGATTGAGAAACTAATAAGGTACTATGAATTTATTGATCCAAATGCATGAATGGATGAACTTTTTTATGGAAGAACTTTTGAAAGACCTCTGCTGTTTGCCAGGGGCTTATAGATATAATTCAACCCGTATAATTGAAAGATAGAAGGAAATTGGGATTGAAATTATTACCGGGGTCATAGAATCACTGGGCAATAGAGATTGAGTCCCTGATTCCAGTCCTCGAGGAACTGACCATCTTGCAGGGACGGGATGCCGAGCTAACTTACACATGGAATACTGTGTATAACCAAGGGCTGAGTGGGGAGCCCACAGGTACAAGTGCAGCTGGAGCTCAGCCTGGTAACGTGGTTGCCCTGAGGATGTTAGAGGAGGCCCCTGAGAATTAAATCACTTCTGCAATATTTAGAGCACCTGTGCAAACTCAGCCTCCTCAAGTTGTCTTCTCTCTCTTTTAACTTCCCTTGGAAGTATTAGATATTATCCTTTGGAACCGTCGTCTAAAACGGGAGGAGGTGGATAAAGAGCCTTGGGACAGATTCAGACGCACTGTTTTCAGTGGACTCATTTGGAATTTGTGGCTTCGTGCAATCAATCTTTCATCCACTTAAGATTTCACCTCTGCCTCTTCTCAGATCAACAGCATTGCGATGACATGTGTAGCACCAGGGGGTTGTTGATAGTCTTGAGATGCCGTGCGGTGGTTCACAGTTTCAATATTTTAATACGGTGCTTGCTTGCAGTCATGTTTTTCAAGCAGGTTAACTTTGCTCAAGTGCAGAGAGGATGACAGAGGTGTGGCTGGAGGCTATGGCGAGTTTGGGGGGCTGGAGCAATCATCTGAGCAGGAAACTTGCACGATGAGTTGGAAACAAGGCCAAGGCGGTGGGGCAGATGGGGAGGGGAGAGACCTGGGAGAGGGTTAAGCTCTCTGGGGAGAGAGCCTGGGTCTGTTTCGCCCAGTTGAATGTGGAAATTGAGCAGGAGGGTGGAGTCAAGAGGAATGTCATTGTCCAGGGCCACTCAACCAATTTAAATGTAACCCGTGCAGGGAAGCCTCTGAATCAGGCGACTGGGAGGGAGGCTCCTTTCTGCATCCTCCCCTCACTTTTCTCAGGTGCCCAGAATCCTCTGGAATCTTCCAGAAGCTTCCAGAAGCTTCAAAGCTCCTGTTCTAATTCTTTCCTTCCTCGTGATTTCCTTCAAATCTGATCTGTGCCCCTTCCCTCAGGACCTTTGTGCCCATGTCAGAGCCATATGCAGGGCCGGATCAACAACAAAACATAATGATATCAAAAGCCAACAATCACTGAGTACTAAGTATTTTACAGTTATCTTTATTGGGTCCTCATAAGAACTCTCAGAAGCAGATAATATTATCATCCCCACTTTTCAGATGGTAAAACCAAGCAACACAGAGGCAAAGCATGAGGATTTGAACCCACAACGCCCACTTTACTACCCCACTTCATACGTGAATAGCAGGTGATGAATCTGGTCCGCTGTGTCAGTTCTTCTGTTCTTATGTGGGTACTTCTATCCATCTTCACAGTAGTTAGAAGACTGCTATGCATATATTTATTGATTTGAATGAATCAATATTGAAAGGATATTCATGGAGGCCACATTATTCCCCAAATACCATGCTAGGCTGGGATGCGAACAGCTGACGATCACTGAACGTGCACACTCTGCGCTAGACTGACGACATGCGCTAGACTGACGACATGCGCTAGACTGACGACATGCTTATGTGCACTCGCTCATCTGACTTCATCACAGCCCTGTGAGGTAATGACTATTAGCATCAGCTCTCGCTTATAGACAAGGAAATGGACAGATCACATGACTGCCACGGACAGGTCTGGGATTCGAACTGAGATTGTCCACAGAGTTCACACTTTCAGGCATCATCCTCTCCTGCAAGACAGGTTTGCTCACGGTTACGCTGAGGAAACTTACGCACGATCAAGAGCCACCCCCAAAAAATGGACCCTATTTTTTGTGGGTTTTCATGACCTAAGTGAATGGAGAACACGTCATTGAGGAGGGGAGAGAAGGTGAGGCGAGATCTGAACGAGCAAAGTGAAAAGGGCAAGGAGGTCAGGGTGAGAAAACATGACGGGAGGAAGTGAAATGGATTTACTGATTAGGGGAGTCAGAGATCTGATGTTGAGAGGAACGGGTGAGTTGCGGTTCAAAAGAGATTTGGGGGCCTTTGTTTATTAAGCTGAGAAACGTGGTCTTTTTCATGACAATCTTTTCAAAAGAAAAGAAAGGACATAGTGAAGGCCATGATCTAGGGATATACCAAGCCTCAGTTTCTTCATCTGTAAAACAGAGCTATTCACTCTACCCTGTGAGTGGTGTGAGCCGATGTGTGCAAAGTGCCAAGCACATGCCTGGAGTAATGTTAGGTTCCCAATAGATGGCAGTTACTCATCTGACTGTGGGTCCCAGGCTGAATCGTGTACGTAGCAACCTAGCCACTGGGGGCTGCACGAAAGGGCGGAGGGTCAGGAGGCAAAGGGCGCTAAGGACTCTTACTGACACTGAATATTAGAAAAGAGGCCAGTGGTAGGTGGTAGGTGACTCCTCAGTTTCCAGCCAAACTGGCACTAACAGAAGAGGCAGAGAAATCAGGAAAGAGAGAGCGAGCCAGTGTTTGTGAAGCACTGAGTTTAGCTGCAGACAAGCAGTAGCTGCAGTGACAGTGAGTGTAGCCAGGAGGCAGGGGGCGGGGGGGGGGGAAGGAATGCAGTTAAACTCAATAAATATAAACATATTTGAATAAACAAATAAATGAAACTATAATGTTGGATGTAGGCAGAGGGAAGAGAGGGAAGACTAGAAGGTTACGATCCAATCCCTTGGAAATATTCACTGTGCAGGAGGCAGGGACGAGATAAAGAGAGTCAAAGATCAGAGAGGTAGGAAAAGAAGCAAGATACAGAAGTGTCCCGAAGACCAAGGGCTGAGTATATCCAAAGAAAATAATAATAATACAAAATTCAACATGGTCGAGTACTGCAGAGACGGCAAGGAAAGTGAACTGCAAGAACAAGGCTTTCCTGGGGGCTTAGGCTCCACTGGACGGTGCACACACACCTGAGCACAGGGGGAGACAAGTGTGATGGAGAGAGGCAGGTACTGCTACCTGCCCATCCCTGGGCATCTCTGAATGGGAAACAGGGTGGAAAAGTTAAGATAGTAGCTTGAGGGGAGAAAAATGTAAGAGAAAGCAATTCCTAGACAGGAGAGAATTAAGCATGAAAAGGGAGAGATTGAGGATGCTTAAGAGAAAGGGACAATGGTAACAAGGCAAGGACATCTCCCCACAGGAGAGGCAGACGTGAAACTGACAACCGAAATCCACATCATGACCTTTTGATGACTTGTGGAGATCTGTCTTGTTACCATATAGTCAGACCTCTGAAGACAAATATAAAAAGACATAAAAGCAAATACTAACGATGCCATTGCCGTATGGAAAGAAATGTTTTCCCCTGCTTAAAATCAATTTAGGGTCAAAATAGAACATCAGAAACAAAATGAGAAAATAATTTGAGAAAGAAAAAAGTAGTTAAAGGAAGGAAAGAGAAGTACCAGGACTCTCGCCAGCATGTTGGCTATAGCTCCCTGGTAGAAGCAAACTCCTCGCCCTTCTGGAACTGTGGCCATCCGTTCTGGGAAATGAGATGGTTCCCGGTCTCTTACCTTCTTTGACAGGTTTTTGCATAAGTTCAACAGAAAAATAATGTGCTGTAAGGCAGTAACCGTAAGGCTCTTAGAAATATGTTATAAATGAACGCGAGTGGTGCGGTAATGGTTAAAAGAGATTTCGTTATCCCAGATGTAACAAGACAGCTTTGTGAACACCCTTTGAGAGGTGATTGATGGGTCTCCAGCAACCTCCTGCAAAGAACTTTGAAAGCACCTGTTCAGAAGAAACGCTGGACCAACAGGAGGCTTAATGTCTCTAGTGGGATGTTCCTGCCCCCGGGGGCAGGAATCCAGCGTTGCCAGCAGTGGGGTCCTCCCCGCTATTTATTCACCCCAGTGATAAATCCAAGTTATGGAGAGGGAACCTGACGAGAGGACACCCAGGGCAGCCTGCCCGAGGGAGAGCCAGGGAGAGCCAGCTCCGGAGCACACATACTTAGGTAACTCAAAACAAGAATGTCAAGTTTCTTTTTAAAGGTATAAGATGATTTTTTTAAATGTGCACGGTGGAGAAAAAGAAATGCCCCAAAACTCTAGGCCCCCAGGGATTTGAGTTCTCAGAGTTCCAGGCTCTCCAGGGATGGTCTATTTCCTGCTGTCCCCTCCTCCCCTACAGGGTCAGAGCTGGCACAGGTGGCTGAAGCTGGGGCTTTAGGGCTGATGGATGATGGCAACTTGATGGTGGTCCCATCCCACTCTCTCTCTGGTTTCATGTCTTCTCCTAGCCCTTTTTCTTTCCTCCTAAATATCATCTTTTTCTCTTGTACCAGTCCTTTGGCCTCATCATGTCCTGTCTTATAAGATCACAGTCTATATATGTTTTCATCTGCATGCATTCTCACAGCTGATCGTAAGCATTTAAGGCAAGGACCTATGCCACACATCTTTATCTTCCAGGACGTGGCACAGTTCTGTGCCCAGAAAATCTATATGAATTTTACTTCCATTTTCATTTCTTTTTATACATTCGTCAATTAGCACAACATTCATTAAAGGGTTCATATACACACAGAGATGAGCCTCATGACTCATTCCAGAAAACTGCAGAATTAGATTGTTGAAATTTTGGAATTTCTTACACCTCAAAGTGGCACCAATACATCATCTATTCATTCATTCATTCAACACCACCGAGTGCCTGTTATCTCCAGGCACTATGCACACTACACACACACACACACACACACACACACACACACAAATCCCTCCTCTCTAGTAACTCAGTTTTGTTTAAAAAAAATAAATAAAATGACTAATCATAAATAGTTACAGGATGGCTTAACATATGCTAAGAAAAAGTGGTGGATAAAGGAGCCACTGAATTTGCCTTGATAATTAAGCATTAGGCATAGGGGAGTAGGGTCCTGAGGGGTGAATAGGAGCATCCTTTGACTCACGTGAAGACAGTGCAAGTCTGCAGTCACCGCTGATGTCACAGGCTGGAGCGAGGTTACCACACATCCCTGTGGAGTACAGGGAGCTTCCTTGGAATCCCCTTGCATCAGGGCCAGACAGCCCCATGGTAAAGAAATGCTTTCATCCATCTCCAGAGTAGCCTTTCTGCTTCATCTGGTGCTGTTTGGGAAAGTATTTTGGGGATGGTTGCCTGCAAGCTGTCCAGATCCCTTGCAGGCTCCCAGAATGCTGAAGAATTTATGAACTTGGGTGTTTAATGTAGGCAGTTTGAACCATTTGATGGGAAATACCTGTTTGCCTTTGATCAGAGAATTGCTATTATCTGGAAAATTGGTTTTCTAGTAAGCTGGGGTGGGGTGTTTGAGGCTTTGCCTTTTTGTTTCACTTTGAGGTTTAAAATTGTAGTCTGGCTTTAAAAATGGCAAAGATGCGTTGTCCTTCTCTCTTTGCCTCTCCTCCTGCAGGTTTTGTTTTGTGAATCACTTCCCCAGGATTGTTGTTTGAAAGTTTCCCTGACAATGACACGGCCACTTGTCAATGGTGTTCCTAAGAGAAGATACTGTTCATTTTCTACATACATTCTTACAAGCGTGGGAAACTAGGGGGGATCTCGTCTAATGACAGGGACACAGGGAATAAGGTCTGGGGATACAATTGACCATTAAAACCCTGTCTGGGGAAGCAAAATGGAATGGAAAAGGGTTCTCTGATTCTACTATGACCTTAAGATACAGGCTCATTGTAGCCTTGTGATAAAGCAAATCACAAGTGCATGTACCCTCACGTTAAAATTGTTGTCTTATTGCTAAAAAAAGCATCTTAAAAAAAAATATTCAAATGTCACAGATTTACATTCCTGAAAATGAAGGAACATTTTTGCAAGTTAAAAGGTCACTCTCGGGCTTCCCTGGTGGCGCAGTGGTTGAGAGTCCGCCTGCCGATGAAGGGGACGCGGGTTCGTGCCCCGGTCCGGGAGAATCCCGCATGCCGCGGAGCGGCTGGGCCCGTGAGCCATGGCCGCTGAGCCTGCGTGTCTGGAGCCTCTGCTCCGCAGCGGGAGAGGCCACAGCAGTGAGAGGTCCGCGTACCTAAAAAAAAAAAAAATGAGTCTGAGGCAGGTGGAAACTTAACGAATGCAGATCCGTATTATGCTGTAGCTACCACTTCAAAAAACAGTAGAGGGAAGAATAGAGGATGGAGATCATGAGGCATGAAAGTTGGGCTCCAAGCATGGGATCCCAACGGAAGTGGCTGTTGGCTTCAGACCAGCGTTCAGCTCCACATGATGAGATGTTTCCTCTCCTCTACCTTCATCTTCTCACTTTCTCTTTTTCATGAGCTGGAGACTTTCTCAGTCAGCCATGCACAAGGGGGCTTCCTTTTCCTCTGGTTTAGCAGGTGCCTCCCTCCCAAGTTTGAGAGATCAAGCCATCTCCTGAGCTCCCCAAGCCCTCATGTCCACCTGTCCCTCTCCTCTTGGGCTTCTGGGCTCTTTTGAACATGCACCAACAGGAAGAAGGAAGGGACTTCCATGCCGGAACAGCCAGTGCCTGCAGACAGTGAAGGGGAGTTTTATGTTATAATAAGCTTAATACATTGCACCTTTCTGCTGAGTCCTTCGAACTGTGCAGCGCAGCTCAAGGCTTCTGTCTTCTTCTCTCCGAGTTGTCCTGGCTAATCCAAAACCCACCAGCAAAGCTAAGCACTCAGTCCCTGTCTCCTCCACTGCATCACTGACCCTCATCATCCGGTTCTGCCCATCCTTGTGATGTTTCCTTTCTAGTCCAAAGAGCAGCAATTCTCCAGCACGCAAAACGTGATATTAGCGCTTTATTATTACTTCATTCATTTGCCACGTGCTTTTAACAAACATTTATGCGTTCTGGTATGTGCCAGGCATTTTTCTAGGTGCTGGAGAGACAAAGATGTCTATTACACTACTCCTAATCTCAAGAAATCTCTCATTTAATAGAAAAGTTTTGAACAGAAATCCAAATTTTAATCAACTATATCTAGGGTAGCACTTTATAATTAATCATAAAGTTTAAAAATCCAAAGTTATCCAAAAAAGGAGTTTTATTTAACTCAGCCATTTGACTCTTTTTAAAGACCATGAATTGAGTAACCCATTTCTGGTAAATAAAACGTGTGTTTTTAATTAGATTTGCACTCTAAGAAATAAACCCTTTAGCGATCTAGAAAATGCACTTCTCCAGAATGACTTTATGTTAGTCAGTTTGGCTGTAGTAACAAACAGCTCCAAGATCTCAGTGGCTTGTAACATTTATGTCTCACTCGTGGTACATGTGGGCTCTCTTAGAAGCTGTGGCTCTGTTCCATGTCTCTTCTGATTTCAGAACCCGTGCCAACGGTATCTGGGCTCTGCTGAGCTTTTGAGAGAGAAAGAGTAAGGGAGCTAGTAGAAACATACAGTGCCCCTCAAAGTGCCTTCACGGGGTGCATGTCATCCTCAATCACATTTCAGTGTCCAAAGCAGGTCACAACATCAAGGTCAAAATCAGTGGGGTGGGGATGTATTCTTCCCACAGGCAAGGGGTGGAGGAGGACGGCTAACGTTTACTGAATTCCCAGGGCTTCCGTAAGCCTATTTTGCTGGATAGATGAGGCTGCACCTGTATTTATATCTATGTCTATTTCAAAGATATACAATGATCAAACTTGTACTAGTCAGTGCACGCTGGGAGAATCACAAATGTCAAGAAAAGAGAATACTTGAGAATGTATGCTAATCTGACACCAGGGTGCTAACGTGCTTCCACCTTGCACTTTGGAGGCCCGGAAAGGAACTGAAGTGATTTTGTCAGCCTTCCCTTCAATGTCTGTATCATTTGGGGGCAGACGGCAGCGAGAAGGATCCACTCATGAGCTAAACGATCTTCCTTTAGCCAGTATTTCATTGCCATTTTGATGCATTTCTAGTGTTAATTTTCACAGATCCATTCATTTAATAAATGAGATAACTCCAAGTTAGACGTGACACCTGATGACAGCAAAAGTCTTCCATGGTTCAGTTTTTCTTTTTAAGTCTCTCCCCAAACTAGCAGAGCTTGACCGGAGTCAAGCTACCAGGATCCCACTTTTGGAGCTCTGGCCTGTCGGGTTCTCTGGCTTCTCTGCTGCCGCCTGGTCCAGGGCACCTTCAGATCACCTGGGCTCTTGCCTCATTCCCCTGGTACCTCTCCTGCTTACCTCCTTGCCCCCTGCAGTTCTCAGCATGGCAGCCGGAGTGAGCCTTTGAAATCAGAAGTCAGAGCATGCCTCCTGCGCTAAAACCCTAAAAGGGCTGCTGTTTCATTCAGAGCAAACGCCAACCCCTCCAATCATTTCCGGGGTCATACTTGACCTGGGCCTTGACCCCTGCCATTTCCTTCCCTCTGTCCCCACTCACTCTGCTCCAGCCTCTTTGGCCTTGTTTCTCCTGGAACCAAATATGTCCCCATCTTAGGGCCTTTGCTCTAGGCATTCCTTCTCCTTTTGCCTGCAGTGATCTCCCCCTAGATATCTGCTTGGTTAATTCCCTTACTCGAATATGCGGGTCACCAACTTTGATTATGAAAACTGCCCCACTCCTTCAGGTCTTCCTGACACTCCTCTGCTTGTTCTTTTTTCAAAAGCAACCTTATCACCTTTTAACCTTCTTAGTAGTTTGCCTACGATGTTTACTCTTAAATACCTGCCTTCCCTCTCTCATATAAGCTTGATGAGACCAGGCGTCTTTATTTTGTTCACTGAAAAATCTCCCAATTGCCAACGTTCATGCTCGGCACAGAGTAGATGTTCCACAGCTTTTCAAACAAAAATTATAAAAACTTACTTTGCACCTGGAATATTCTAACATAAGCCTTTATTTATCATGGCTGAGTAAGGAGCAATTTCCAAAGTGGTGTCAATTTCCCCTGGGGAAAAAAAGCCCCAACATGTGAACATTATCGTGTAACATTCGGGTGATGAATGTGAAAAACTAGACTTTACTCTTCCCATCTTGCAGATCATACCCTTGAGCGCAAGGGGTAGCTGTGAAGTCCCCTGTAATTGAATCCATATGAAAACCCTAATCTTTTTAAACTACCCTCTTCCCAGTGGTTTACTCAAACGTGAGTTGAACGCCAAATAGAGGAAGGAAAACTCCCTCGTGCTTGACTTTGTTACGAAAAGTCAAAACCAGGCATGCTGTCACTGCCTGGTTTGGGAAATATCTGCATTTTATCATGAAGAAAGGAAGAACTGGAATTGGAGGGTGCAAGCGGAGCCTTCCAATGGGTAAATCTGACCAATGGCTGCTCCAAATAACTCCCATTTTTTCATGACCTAACCTACCCTGCTACCAAATAGCTTTCCTGATCCCCCTACTCCTTCCACAAAGTTCCATAATGCCTGGTGCTTCTGTTAGAGCATTTGTGCCCCCTGTTGACAGCATTTTTCAGAGTCCGTATTTTACAAACATACAACCCAACCTTGATTAGATCATGAACAATGAACCAAAGAGAGTCTGGTTTTACTAAGTCTTACAAGGTTTGCACGTATAACAGTTCACTCTGAATCAAACTGGGCTTGAATTCCATCCACCTGCTGGGTGTGTAACCCTCAGCAAGTCATTTCAGCTCCCCAAGCCTCAGTTTCCTCATCTGTAGAATGGGCATACTTTAGGGTTGGTGGACGATTGAATGAGGTAATACTCTTATGGCTTCTGTTAGTTCTTCCACCAATCTTGTCCAAGTAGAATGTAAATAGCCTACATGAGAGAGATGCATTTTCCCTATAAAGCGACCAGCTTATTAAATGGGGATATGCTAAAAGTCCATATTGGGTACATGAGCGATAGAGCGCTCCCCTCGAACTCTCAGCCTCTCCAAATAAAGTACTGAAAAATCGAGCCCCTCTTGTTTGCTAGACCCAATGATAGGAGCAGGCAAGCAGTTTCACTGAGTTGGAAGTCTCTCGTCAAAGTTAGTAGTCTTTGCCGAAGGAGCGCACTAGAGAACATTGTCCTCTTTGTAAAAAGAACTGAAAGACTCAGGGCAGGTTCAGATCATTTTAATGCATTTAATGTGGGCTGCACCTCATGCAAATGATAGACTCCACACGCATAACTTCTTTTGCCTGGATAGTGGCTCTTCACATCTGGATCAGATTAAGATAGAGCTGCATCTGGACCTGTTCGA
The DNA here is from genome assembly GCF_011762595.2 of Tursiops truncatus. NCBI lineage: Eukaryota > Metazoa > Chordata > Mammalia > Artiodactyla > Delphinidae > Tursiops > Tursiops truncatus. Next base: position 9,691,514 of record NC_047043.1, read on the forward strand.
GGGAAGTGGTGAAACACACACCCATATGGATTTATAGCTGTGTTGGGGGTATTTTGGACTTAGTTGCAAAATCTTCAAGTATAAGATCCAGTTTGGTTGTTAAAATAATAGTGTCTATTAAAATGTTTCCTTTTCTTTGTATCTTGAGCTGACGGTAAAGCAGAGTGGCAGCAATGGCAGGTAGCATTTCAGACACATTGACAAACACGTTTTTCCTTTCCACGGAGACAGAACAGTATGAGTGATCAAAGTTCATCCTTCTACTTATCCAGAGATACGAGAACCTGTAAGACATTGTCATGCATATAGGCATTACCATGTGTAAAACAGATAGCTAGTGGGAACCTGCTGTACAGCACACGGAGCTCAGCTCTGTGCTCTGCGGTGACCTAGGCGGGTGGGATGGGGCTGTGTGTGTGGGAGGGAGGCCCAAGAAGGAGGGGATGTATGTATGCATGTAGCTGATTCGCCTTGTTGTACAGCAGAAACTAACACAACACTGTAAAGCAAATATACCCCAGTTTTTAAAAAATGAAAAAAAAAAAGACATTGTCATGATCTTGTCCTCAAGAAATACAAAATGTGGAGAAGGGAGGGTAGGATTACTGAGTAGGACAATTCTACAGGTGATGTGAATAATGCCAGGAAAGGATTATAGGTTTTATTGGAAGGCTGTTCAGGGATGGGGTGATAGGTCTCTGAGGAAGAGTCAGACCTACCTGCACCAGGCTTTCAGGTAAGGCTGGGATTTCTTAAGGCAGAGGAGGGAGGCTTCCAGAGAGGGAAGAGGAACCGGAAAAGTACACAGTCTTGACAGTATGAAGAGAATCCAGGCAAAACTTTTAGGCCAGTAATGTGGCTGCAAATGAGATTGGAAAGGAAGGAAAATCCCATTATTTGAGCCCATACTATGGGCTGGGCTGAGGTGGGCACTTTATAAACATGATTTCCTGACTCTGCCTGTAAACCCCAGTGTACAGGTGAGAAACCAGGGCTCTGGGAGGTCAAAAAGGGTCACGTGGCCACTCAGGTGCAAAGTTGAAGCCAAATCCATGTCTGTCTGACTCCAGAGCCTATGCTCTTTGCATCAGATACACAAATGCTAGGTAGGCTGGGAAACTGAAATCCAAAACTAGAGTCGAGGGGAGCTCAAGACTTTGCTGTTATCTTTCAATGAACTTGGATTTGTCAACGGTAGAAAATTGCTGCTTTAAGGTTCTGCTGTCCCTACCTCTCCAGATTCTCCATAGGAGTTGCTACCAGGATAATATAAACAACAGAATGGCTTAAAAGTTAGCAAGTAGAGAGATAAGTCACAAACTGGCCAGCTGCTCCCAGGACAGGTTGTAGATATGTCAAGATGGCCCTGGGAGCCCTTCATTGTTATATGTATGATTTTTGAAATGTTTTGGGGTCCCCCTCATCCCTCCTCCTTGTGACCCGCCGTGCCTGGGGCGTCTGCAGCCTGCGTGATGATAACACCAATAGCTTTCAACCCAAGTGACAGCCCCTGGTTTCCAGCCTCAGGCTGATCAAAGAAACCAATTTCATCTTCTCCCCTCTTGGGGATAAACAGCTGAGGTCCTCTCTACACAGGCAGCGCACTCAAAACCAAAACCCCTTTCTGCATCAGGAGTCACGTGGGCCTCCAGATTCCTCAAAGCAGCCCCATTGCTCCAGGCAGAGAAGATTCAAGAACCTGCATTCCTAGTTACTTGAGGCCAGTTATGCCCTCCGCCCAGCAGGGATAAGGGAGGGAAGACCCCAGGCAGAAAGATAGCACGTGTGACAGGCAATTTGCATGGGAACACGTCTTCCACTCCTGACCTGTGGAATTTTTACCGAAAAAAAAAAAAAAAAAAAAAAAAACCTTTAACTTTCACTTTTTAAACGTTATCGCCATCTCGTGGCTACTTTCAATATTGCATGTGAATGATTCGGCGCAGGTTAACCCGCTGTTGCAAATCAATTCACTCCTTTATTCAAGTACTTTTTATGCCCCTGATATCTCAGGCATTGCACAGAAAAGCAAGCTGATAAAAGGAAAGAGTAAGAAAGCCTATGATTATTACTGAAATGAGTACTTAATTCTCTTTAATCCTCGCAGTCAGGTTTGTATGGCCAGGTCTGAAGAGACATTGAACTTCCGCAGCCTCCAGCTGCCGGTTCAGCCCCTACAGAGCTAGACAAGTCCTGCTATGTGACAGGTCACTTAACATGTTCCCATTAGAGTTGTGGGGTATCTGAGAAGCAGAATGGAGTATACCTTATATACATAAATTACATAAGTGATAAATGCCCAGCATAGAGAAAAAATCCAGAACATGAAAGAAAATTAAAATCGTCTTTAATCCCATCACACAGAGATAACTGTCTCGATTAACATTTTAATATAAATCTCCCATATTTTTATGGACATGTGTTATAAAAGTAGTATCATAACACGCATTCTGTTTTTAAACTTCTTTTTAAAAATTGTTAATGCCTCTTTCTTGCTCACTGCTATATAGCTAGAGCCTAGAACGATATTTGGTACCCAAGGGGTTCTCTAAAAGCCGTTGTTAAATAAGTGACTGTGAATAAACAGTTTGCATAATTGCTTTTAATACTTGTATAATATTCCACTTTGGGGCTACCCCATATTTATTTAACTAATCTATTCTCATCTGATAATACATTTCTTTTTATTTTTATTGTTAACAAAACTATGATAAGCAAGGGCAGTGGAGTTTTGAGTTTTACTACATAGCGGCAAAAGGGTCCCTCAGCCAACCTTGTGATTATAAGATCGACCGCAATCATGGTGGTGATTGCTTTCTAAATAAAATGCAAGTTCTGGTGCAGATTTGCCCATCAACGTGCAACCAAAGTGACATCATCTTGTTCCGAACCTTAATCCATGATTTTTAAGTCTGTCTGCAAATTAAAATTACCGCGGAAATTTTAGCACTAAGCATGCCTGGGTCCCAGCCCCTGGAGATTTGTGATTTAATTGGTCTCAGGTGGATCTCACTAGGGTGTATTTACCAGAACTTCAGGGTAATTCTAATATGCAGCCAGGGTAGAGAAACTCTACTTTGAATGGAGTTACCCACAGAGTTCGTGTCAGGGAGACCTCACAAGAGGGGAGACAGCCTAATCAAGAAGCCCTCGGTGAGTGCGTGTCTGAAGATGAATCCAGAACACCCAGCGTGACGTATTTCTCAGAGACAACAAAGCAAGTTCTGTATCCTCACGCTAATTGGAACCACTCAGAGCTATTGTAGGGAATTAACAGAGTAATGCAAGTAGGTAAATATCTGTTAGGTAACCTCCAATACCACAATGACTTTACATGCATCAATCATAACCCTTGTGTGCATAAAGATGTGGACTGCATCTCTCCATTGTAGTATAGTAAGCCCTTCAGCAGGCATTACCTTATAACTCAACATGAGTACTAACACAGGCTTCAGTTGCAAGGCAGAGGAAATTAACCTGGGAACTGCAGACGGCACATATGTTGTAATTGGTTTAGAACCATTTGGTAGATTTATGAGGGAGTTTCTCTTCCCTTTTCTTTTGAAATATAGACCACATATTCCTTTGACAATTCTCTCAGCCTGATTACTGGTTGCTCTCGTTTTACATACACCAGACTTCTGAGCATCCTTTTCTGAACTGAGCATGCCCAGATCACCTGCCCCACTCCCACCCCACCCCAAGGTACAGTGAACGCTTCACATGGGACCAAAATGCCACACAGTCCCATGGGACAAAAGCCAGATAAAGGCATTGGTGTAGTCTGTACTCCCTGGGAGACTGTAGTTAAAAATAAACGTAAACAGCAGAGAAACATTCTTCAGTGCCGAAAAGAGTTCTAACCATAATTCTTTAGGGAATAAAAGTCTCATTTTTAAATCTCCAGTGAACTGACTGTTCCTTATATGTTTTTCTTTCTATGCAGTTGGTTTTGATCTCTGTAATTCTATCTTGTCTTTTAAGTACCACTCCTTTGTTTTAGGGGAGTGATGGGAAGATCTCTCTAGAGAGCTGGCAAGGTCAGTTTTGTGTATATCTCCTGTGGGCTAAGGGTAGAATTCAAAGGGAAGTAGCCGAAAGTTCTATTGATCCCTTCTTGACATTGGACTGTAAGGTCCCAGGATGCCGTCTTGAGCAGTGTGCTGTCACAATGAATTCCACCTAAATCCAGTCACTTGGGTCAGCAGCAGATGTGGAAAAGTTGGATTCAAATACAAGTCCTCAAGTCAACATGATCATGTCCTTAAAGGAGCCGTTTCTGAACACAGCACCTAACTGAACTGAATAATAAATGAAAGTCATCGTCAGCCTTGGTTTCTGTGTCCCTTTGCTACATAGTGGACACAGAAAATATTTCACAACCTCGCCTTGTACTCCCTTCTTCTAGAAGATTTCCATTTGCATGAAACATGCCCAATCCCTCCCACGCTAAAAAATAAAGCCCCCTTCAATCCCACATCTTCTTATTATTGCCACAGGCTCTCAGCCTAACTCCCCCTACCCATGACACACACACACACACACACACACACACACACACACACAGACACTTCACCTAATTTATAGTGTCCACTTCCTCCCCTTACATCCTTCATCACTTACATCCTCAATCTGGCTTTGGCCTTTATCACTCCACTAAGTCCTCTCCGCCCCAATGACCCCTTATGTCTTGTTCCAAAGTGTAAGGGGCACTTTGGTGTCTTTACTACTTGACTTTCCAGGCAGCATGAGGCACCGTGGACCATTCTCTCCTGGAAACACCATTTTCCTTAACTTCGGGCCACCACATTCTCTGGCAATTTTTTCTCACTTCTCTGGCCATTCCTGGGGTCCTGTGTTGCCCCCTGTGCTTCCTTCTGCTCCCCTACATCTTGTGGTTACACACTGCCCGGCCCTCTACCCTTCTCTCTCCTCTCTGCGGGGTCTCTGCCTGGGGCTCCATCCAGCCCCATGTCTCCAAATACCAGCTGTGAGCTGATGTCTCTCAAACTCCACTTTAGCCCTGATTGCATTCCTGTGCCCTAAAACCATATATCCACTGGACCCCACAATCTCAGCGTGTCCCAAACTCGGCTCTCCCACTCACTTCCATATTCCATGTCTCTGTGAGTGGTGACCCCAAAAGCCCATTTGTCAAACCAGAAACCCAGCAATCATCCTTGATGACCAAAACACCCTATCCTGTCAAGCCTACCTTCTAAATGTCTCAGACACGACCCCTCTCTTCATTTGAGCTACTATCTTAGTCCATTCATCCCACTATAACAGAATACCAAGACTGGGTGGCTTATAAAACAACAGAAGTTTATTTCTCACCATTTTGGAGGCTGGGAGGTTCAAGGATAAGGTGCTGGCAGATTCCATATCTGGTGGAAGTCTACTTCCAAGTCCCCAGATGGCCGTCTTTTCACTACAACCTTACATGATGGAAGGGATGAGGGAGCTTTCCAGGGTCTCTTTCATAAGGGCACTAATCCCATTCATGAGGGCTCCACCCTCATAACCTGATCACCTCCGAACACCATCACATTGGGAATTAGGTTTCAGCATGTGAACTTGGGGGAGGGGGTTTGCAAACATTCAGTCTGTAGCGTTACTACCGCTTTAGTCTAGGCAGCTAGTGTTGTCTTGCACTGGGATCATCTCAGTCACCTGCTGGCAGGACATACCGCTTCCATTCTCTTTTTTGTTTTTTGCAAGTTGCTATAGCTATTTCTTTTTTTTTGAAGTTGCTATAGCTATTTTTTTTAACGTCTTTATTGGAGTATAATTGCTTTACAATGGTGTGTTCGTTTCTGCTTTATAACAAAGTGTGTCAGCTATACCTATACATATATCCCCATATCTCCTCCCTCTTGCAACTCCCTCCCTCCCACCCTCCCTATCCCACCCCTCAAGGTGGTCACAAAGCACCAAGCTGATCTCCCTGTGCTATGCAGCTGCTTCCCACTAGCTATCTATTTTACATGTGGTAGTGTATATGTAAGTCCATGCCACTCTCCCACTTCGTCCCAGCTTACCCTTCCCCCTCCCCATGTCCTCAAGTCCATTCTCTACGTCTGCACCTTTATTCCTCTCCTGCCCCTAAGTTCTTCATAACCATTTTCTTTTTTTTTTTTTTTAGAGTCCATATATATGCGTTAGCATGCGGTATTTGTTTTTCTCTTTCTGACTTACTTCACTCTGTATGACAGACTCTAGGTCCGTCCACCTCACTACAAATAACTCAGTTTCATTTCCTTTTATGGCTGAGTAATATTCCATTGTATATATGTGCCACATCTTCTTTATCCATTCATCTGTTGATGGACACTTAGATGGCTTCCATATCCTGGCTATTGTAAATAGAGCTGCAGTGAACATTATGGTACATGACTCTTTTTGAATTATGGTTTTCTCAGGGTATATGCCCAGTAGTGGGATTGCTGGGTCGTATGGTAGTTCTATTTTTAGTTTTGTAGGGAACTTCCATACTGTTCTCCATAGTGGCTGTAACCCGCTTCCATTCTTGCTGATCCAGTCGCCATGGTGCAGCCAGAACGCGCTCTCTATAGCACAATCCATCCTAGTTATCAGGACCTCCCCATTGCTTGTAGAATACAAACCTCTTGGCACGTGCTCTGCAAGATTCTCTCTGACCTCCCTCCGACTTGTCTTTCCAGCCCTCTGTGTCACCCAGCACCACTGCACTGAGGACTCAGGCACTTGCCTTACTGTGTGTCACCTCAAGTCCTTTGCATATGCTGTTCCCTGGATCTGAAACACCCCCTCCAACAGAGCTCCCCATCCACTCCTCTGCTTTGCCTACTTCCCATCTACATATCCTCACATACGGCCTCCCCAGTAAAAACCTCCTGTATCCCCCAAGGCTGTGGTCTTTGCCTTCTGTGTTCACCCAGAGCATGTATGTGTCATTCCATCATATCATCTATTATACTGGACTGAAATGGCCTCTTTTTGTGTCTTCTCGCTTTAAGAAGCCTGTAAATTCCATAAAGGCAGAGTCTGAATCTTATTCATCACACAAATCTATCACCTGCCTGATGTACAGTAAGTGATGGATAAATATCAATTGAATAAAGGCAGCATGATTTTACTTTCCTAGTGCAGGGTGGTATATGGAATCCTGATGGAAACAATCATTTTAAAGACATAAAAATAATAAAATTACCCCCAGAATAAAGATGACAAATCAGTCCTTTACCTGTTACACCCCCAGAAGAAAGATGACTGGGCTTCCCTGGTGGCGCAGTGGTTGAGAGTCCGCCTGCCAATGCAGGGGACATGGGTTCGTGCCCCGGTCCGGGAAGATCCCACATGCCGCGGAGCGGCTGGGCCCGTGAGCCATGGCCGCTGAGCCTGCGCGTCCGGAGCCTGTGCTCCGTAACGGGAGAGGCCACAACAATGAGAGGCCCCCGTATCGCAAAAAATAAATAAATAAATAAAAAGAAAGATGACAAATCAGCCCTTTATCTGTTACTCTAGTTAATGCATTGATAATTTTTAGTCATGTCTGTATGCCAAAAACTGTTAAAATTACCCAACGAATATGGTTCATTTAATTTGTCCAAGTGAATGAAATTATAAATGAAGGTGTTCCTCTATGAAGATACTTGCAGCCATTCACAAAATTCTGACAATAAATTAAGCAGCCAAGTGGAGGAGGCAAGCTAACATTTCTTAGGGATCAACGTGTGTTTGCCTGCGCCCTCTGCTGGATGGACTGAGAACAGCTTAAGTGTGGAAAAGACTCCATAAGGAACGTTTAGGACCCACCTAAAAGCATGGCTCTAGGTTCTCAGCAACTCACACTTTGATGCGTAGCGGACAACCCGGGGAGGAAAGTGTGCGACATTACCCTTAGTCAGCAGACTGTGCTGTCCTGCGGCATCCTGCGAGCTCATTCTGCAGGAAGCCCCGCTCCCTGGTCTGCACCCCCAGAGCTCTGCCTTCTTCCCTCCAGCTGAGAGGTGTGGGCTTCAGGGGGGCCCCACGGAGACTTTGCCCCTGGGCACGCACTCTGGCCCTTTCACCGCCAGTGGCCTCTGCGCTGGCAGCTGAAAAACCCAGTCTGGGGATCCCCTCTGCCTGGCTGGCCTTCTTAGAGGCCTGGTTGCCAGATTTAGCAAATCTCTGGCAAATGTTTTATTTTATCTGGCCGCCCCATCTCCAACATACCCATCTATACCACCTCCTGGTCCCCTGTTGCTGCCTTGCTTCAGTTTTTCAACCCACTTGAGTTTTCCTCTTGAAGTTCACTAGTCTCTTTTTTTTTTTTTTTTTTTTTTGCGGTACACGGGCCTCTCACTGCTGTGGCCTCTCCCGTTGCGGAGCACAGGCTCCGGACGCGCAGGCTCAGCGGCCATGGCTCACGGGCCCAGCCACTCCGCGGCATGTGGGATCTTCCTGGACCGGGGCACGAACCCGCGTCCCCTGCATCGGCAGGCGGACTCTCAACCACTGCGCCACCAGGGAAGCCCTCACTAGTCTCTTAAAGTGCTTGAACTTCAAAAAAAAAGTTGTCTTAATCCCTTCCCCATTCTTTGTTTTTAGTTTATTGTTTTACTTTCTATTCATGTGTTTGGCTGTTTCTTTTCAACCTCGTTCTTTCTTTCTTTTTTTTCTGATCACTTTATCTAGCGATTTGTTCTTATTTTAACCTTACTTTTACTTCTCATCTTTTCACTGAGAGGTTTTCAGGCTTTAGATTTCCTGGTTGCTTACATGATGATCCCTTTTATATGGTCTTTGCTTATTGTAGTATTTTATCCTTTTTTGTTTTTCACTTGAAGCCCAGTTTCTCTGTTTGACTCCATAAATAAATGTCTCTGCCTTATGCGTACTTTATCTACTTTTCATTCATCATCCCTAACTCTTGTGTGTGTGTTTTTCATTTTAACTCAACACTTTGCTTGCCAGCTTGACGTGTAAGCCTCCTTTGCTTTGTTTTTCTTATACTGTTCAGACAAGTGTTATCTTCTATTTTTAGTTTTAAATTGGTATTTTTTCCTCTGACTTTGCCAGGGGCAATTCAAGAGGCATGCTGATGAAGGAGACAGTCAGAAGGCTGCCCTGTGTTTTGAGGGAGAGCAGACAAGATGCTTGTCCTCCCCCAGCCAGAGGGGAGGGGCTGCAGGAGCCCATGCCGGTGGCTCCCCTTCGCTTAGCTTTTTGTGTGAATAAAGAAAGAAAGAACGCTGAGTCAGGAGTGAGGCAAAGAATGGGTTCTTGGGGGCCCTGACACTCTGAGTTGGGAAGCTAGCTAAGGAGGATTCTCTTTTCTGCTTATAAGAGCAGTTTTGCAACAATGTCTACACAGTACTGCCAAGAACATGATCACAGGTAATTTTCGTTTAGACGCAGGCATAGGAAGTGAAGAAAGTTGGCCTTCATAGGAAGTGAAGAAAGTTGAGGAGACCTGAGAACAAGAGGCTCCTCTTATAATCTTCCCCAAAGGTGGTAATATATGTTAAAAAAAAAAAAGAAGAAGAAGAGGGGGAGGACAGCTAATGCAAAGGAAGGAAGAGAGGGATGAAGGGAGGGAAGAAAATGAAAATGAAATTTCAGGAGTTTTTCTACCAACCTTCTTATTGTACAGCCTAAGAGAGGAAAGAGAGTCGGCACCTTAGATAGACCCAGGCCCTGAAAATTCAACTCCAGTGTCTAAGCCTGAACGAAGTGGTTTTCAACAGGTGGTGGAGGGGGGCAGATTTTGCTCCCCAGGGGACATTTGACAACGTCTGGCAACGTTTTTGGTTGTCACATCTAGTGGGAGAATCCAGGGTGCTGTTAAGCCCCCTACATTGCACAGAACAGTCCCCCACTCAGCAAAAATCACCGCCCCGCCCCCACCCCCCCGCCACCAAATGCCAGTAGAGCCAAGGCTGAGAAAACTTTGCTCTAAGGACAGTTTTCCTAACAATCTTCCTCCCGTCTTACAGCCTCTTCTATTCACTCCCATTTGAAGACTTCTTTCCCCCAAACCCCCTCTAGTGAACACAGCATCAGCTCCATCAGCCAACTATGTCTCAGGTATCCCAGTGTGTCTCTTATTTCTCTGCAAATTATTTCTCCACACACCTGCCCAGGCCGAGGAGCTTAGACCGGGACTTGCTCTGCCCAGCATCCGTTTCTTCCTCTTGAGCTGTAGTTTAATCAGCCCACTCGCACGGAGAAGGCATATCTGCCCCAGGGAACATGCAGCTTCTCTCACCACACAGAATGGACTATCTGTGCTTTGACGAGAGCCCAATACACCCCACTGGCCATCTCAACAGGTCACTCCCCAGCAGCCCAGCCCCGGAGAACCCTGAGCTTCCCAAGGACGACAGCTTGGGAAGTGACTACTTTCTTCCACCAGCTCTGAAGATTCCCAGCGGTTCCCACCCACTCAGTTCACAGGTCTGAGGCAAAGGGGAATGAGGAGTGATGCACGAAGGGAAGCAGACATCCACGTGGGAGGGGAGGGGAGGGGAGGGGAGGGAGGGGAGGGGAGGGGAGGGAGGGGGGGTGAAGCACATGGGCTCTGGGGCCACAGCACCTGCAGTCCACGCCCAGCTCTTGGGCACATTCCTTCACCTGTCTGTGCCTCAGGGTCCTCAGGTGTAAAGTGGGGATAACTTACGGGGCTGTTGTGAGGTCAAGTGAGTCAGGACCAGGGCAGCACTTAGAACAGCGTCAGGCACAACCACTGCCTGGTAAAGGTAGAGGTGACTCAAGGGAGGCTGTGCCGTGAATCAGTAGCCAAGAAGTGAATGTCCTTGTCGCCAATACCACCCTTAGACAGCGGTGTTGCAAATACCTCAACCAGATGGTCAGCAGGACCAAAGGTTGCCGCTCTCCAAGGTTAAGTGAAAAGCTAAAGGAGTTTCACCTCCTTACAAGGGCAACGGGACTGGACTTGTCCTACTCCCTGATTCTGTTTCCTCTTTGCTATTTAAGAATGAGTATGTAGGGCGCGGTCAGCTAACTGCTACGCGGCAGGAAGCTGAAATAAGCTGAGTCATCCTTCCTGTGGCCACTGCGCTTGCGCTAAGTATACTAATGAGGTTTTAAAGTAGCGACCTATCCGATGCTGGCTCACAAATCGCACCATCGGCGAAAGCCAATCACAGAGCGACACATGTTCTTAATCCCTATATAAGCAGACTGCTCTAGGATTGCGGGGTCTTCCTTCCATCTTTCTTCAACCAAGCTGTGCTCCAATAAAGTGTGATACGAGAAGAATCTTGCGTGTGGCGGCTCGTTATTCTGCCGGTCAGAAACGGCTCGCCGCATGAGTACACGGTGTACAGTTCTCTAAGCTTCCCACCGCCTTCTTCCCAGCACCTTCTCCTTGGCCCCAGGGGAGTTCATGGCTTCCCCCTCATAACGCAGAAACACAAATGAAATGGGATTTTAATTATTTTATGAAAGGGCAGAAATACGGCAATCCCCAAAGGTCGTATAAAACAAAATAATTTTAAAATCATTGGCCGTAGTGATATTTTTCCACCAGTTGCGTTTTAAAATATGTGAAAAGCCTGGGGTAAGTGAAGAGAGATTTCAGCCTATTAACATTCCTAAACAGTTCTAAATAGGTCAAGAATTCAGTTCTGATATCTATGACTTTTTGGTTTCTTCTCATTTCTTCATGATACCACATGTTTTCATAATTTAACATCTTTTGAAGGAGGTAACTGCCTTAAAACTTTCAAGGATAAAATCTTGCTTTGAACCTTCAAATATATATTTTTTAAATGGAAAGTTTGTTGATTAACAGAATACCTACATTTATTTTAGGATTTAGGGGGTAATCAAGCTATTCTTTTTTATATTCCCAGTGTGTAATACTGGGACATCTGGAACAACGAACATTTATGTTTGTTGAATGAATAAAACATACATAGGGATTAACAAGTCAATGAGAAAAGCCATAGCTAGGGTTTTTTTTTTTTTTTTTTTTTTTTTTTTTGGTGGTGCTGTATTTTTTTAGCTAGCTTCTTTTATAGAAACTGCCTATCACAGTAGTTTCCCTGGCATGAGAATCACATTAAACATCAAACCGTCCATGTTATTTTTCTGACACCTCTTTGACCCAGGGAAGGATAAATAGCTCAATACCTATAGGGTGAACCAATTATATACCCCGAGGTCACTGACCAGTTCTCAGTCTAGCATAATCAGAATCCCATCCAACCCGCACAGTATACCATTATGTAAAGGACATGGTCTGGCTTCTGAGAAAAGGGGATCCTAACCCAGGCTCTGTTCCTTCTTAACCCCCAAGGCTCATTTCCTTAGCATAGAAGGAAACAATTGTGGTTTTGTGGAGATGATGTATGTAAAGTGCCTGGCACATGGTAAGCCTTCAGTATTTATTTTATTTATTAGGCCATTATCCCAACCACCTCCACAGAAATAACAGGAAAGTCATAGGAAAGCAGATCTGATAGTAGGGAGCCTTCTCACCCATTGGCTAATTCGGTGTTTCTCAACCCTTGACTAAATGTTGACATCACCTACTGAACTTTTGAAAACTTCTGATGCCTGGTACTCACCCCCAGGGAGGCTGATTTAAATGGGCACAAGGGATCTATATGTTTCTCAAGTTTCCCCAGGGGATTCTTTTTTTTTTTTAATATTTTATTTTTTTATCTGATTGTGCTGGATTTTAGTTGTGGCTCTCGGGCTCCTTAGTCGCGGCTCGCCAGCTCCCTAGTTGCAGCATGTGAACTCTTAGTTGCAGCATGCATGTAGGATCTAGTTTCCTGACCAGGGATCAAACCCAGGCCCCCTGCATTGGGAGCTCGGAGTCTTAACCACTGCGCCGCCAGGGAAGTCCCTCCCCAGGGGATTCTAATGGCCATCCAAGGCTAAGAACTACAGAATTAACAGGTGATCAGGACCTAGGGTACCCGCACTCTGGTAAAGCAGAGGTTTGGTGGTAAGCAACCATTCAAGCACCTTTTCATGGTGAGATCCATTTGAATGTAGTGTGTTGCATATCTTTTAAGAAAGGTCTTCAATGCTGATTCTAGAGCTGGAATCCGCATTCATGTGTTCATGTAAACACATAATTCATTGAACGTATGTGCCAGGAACTGTGCTATTCTTGTGGGATCTTTGCCTGACACAATCTTTGCCTCATGTGGCTCCCAGTCTAGCAGAGAAAACAAAGGACAGTGACAGTTGTGTGTGATATGTCCCCACATCGGTGTGCACTGGAGAAGGACCACTAACCCAGGGTTAGGGAAGGGGAGGGCCTGAGAGCAAATTCAGAGAAGGTGATGATAAGGATGAATAGGAATTACCTGAACAGAGAAGAGAGGTCCAAAGACAGGATGTTGGTGGCACGAGTGGGAAGGAGAGTTTGCCAATTTCATATAACAAGCATGATTTATCTTAATTTGTCTTAAAATTATTAGTGTAAGTCTGTGGACACCTATCATACATTTGGGATAGTATTTGGATAACAGGGGTTTAGAGTATCACTACACAGCAACATCCCATTAGCTACATTTCCTGGAAAATATATATGTGTCAACATCCTGACAGTATGTTTTTAAAAGTTGAATAAATGACTTCTAATATTGTTTCTAACTTTTAAAGTTCTAGAATACAGGTAGAATTACTTTGCAAATTGTTTTTTTCTTACTTCATTCCCACCTTTCTGTTTATCTGATAGGCTAATGAAGACAGCTTTTATGTGCCTATCGTTGTCTGTATATGAGACAGAAGAGTGGAAAGGTCAGTTGTGCTCTGAGTATAAAATCAATTCCCAGATAGTTGGCCTGTTGACAGCTCTGATTTTATCCATTTAGTCAGAATGGTTTAAAAATATATTACTTCCTATGTTCAGTGGTATTCGACCATAAATAATTGAATTTAGGAATTGGGAGGGACATCAAAGCATTGCAGAATTGACACTCGACTTAAACTCCACATACATTATGCTTCCATGTTCTCATTTCCTATTATCATATAGTTAGATGACTCAGGGGTCAATTTTTTCCGTTTTCCAAAACCTCCTGCTTAAAGACGCTTCCAAATCTGTAACTGAAAAGCGCTATTGATAATAAACTAGGATATTTCCTTCCCTCAGATAATCTGTATGTTATAGCTTTGAGAGCTAAAAAACACAATTCAGTGCAGGATATATAAGTAGTCAGTATGCTTTCCTTTGAAATTCAAACTTAACTGTAAAAAATGGGAGAATTTGTTGGCTCAGGAGATAGTAATAGTTCAGGCAAAGATGGATGCAGAGACTCAACCGATGTCATTAAGACTCTGTCTGGGTCTCTTCATCTCTCAGTTTTGCTTTTATTCTCTAGCAATTTCCCTCTACACAGAGGGAAAGCTAGACCCTGACAGGTCCAAGGCCTGAATATGAATACACTTCGTGGTAGCTGAAAGAGAAACTCTCTCCAGGAACCTTCCAAGTCCCCAAAAGAACTCTGATTGGCCCTGGTTGGGCCATGTGCCTACTCTGGACCAATCACAGTGTCTAGGAAAATGATGTTTTCTGATTGACCCTTGGCTCCACCACTGTGGTAGACAGCATCCTTGATGGACCAGCTCACCAGAACCATAGGAGGGGAAAAGAGTAGTTCCCTTGAGAAAGGACATGGGGGCAGACAAGTTAAGAGATGACCATTACTGGTAGCTTTCCTCCTTATTATAGTGTTTCTCTTGTTTTGCCTTCAAACTTTTAATATTTCCACTAAATAAAAAATAAAGATCCAATAGAAAAATTTTCTACATTTAGTGGGACTTCTTCCCTTTTGAAAATCCTTTCATCTACTGACACATTGTTTTCAGTGAACAATAGGCTTTTTCTGTAACATCACAAACTCTTTTGTTATTCAATTGCTGAGAAAATTCTTAGTAGTTCATATAACTAGTATATCAGAAAAAAGAATTATGGTTTTATAAATTAAAAATAAACCAAACCTAATTACCTGAGTTTATTATTTCTCCAGAGAAGTAGAGGGGGGTTGGGGAGGAAAGAGATAAGGTTGAAAATGATAAGCAATTTTATTTTTGTGCTCTTCATTCTGTAAAACTTCTATGAAAAGTTGTTAATGTAGGGACTTCCCTGCCCGTCCAGTGGTTAAGACTCCGCGGTTCCATTGCAGGGGGCATGGGTTCGATTCCTGGTCGGTGAACTAAGATTCCCACATTGCTGCACAGCGTGGTCAAAAAATGTTAAAAAAGTTGTTAATGTATTTGTATTTCTGTATAGTTATTGCAGTGTGAAAATCATTGGTTTCTAACAGGATAGAACTACCTTGGGAAGGTCAACTTTGGTCTAAGGATGGTCTTCAGCTTTGAAGATCCAGAAATTTTGTTTTCCCCCAATACACTCAAGCATTATCAGTATCTCCAAATCTGGCTAATACCAAACTCACAGAAGAAACCTGAGAATTTTCTGGAAACGTCCCTTCATGTATATATCTACAATGATCAAGCCCTCCTAATTCTGTCTTCTTAATAACCCCTCTCCCCATTCTCATCCTCTCTTTTTTGCCTCTACCACATACAGACCCTCATAATCTCTAATCTAGGCTATGGTTCTACTCTTCTGATATCCCAACTCAATCCTTCATCCTTATTAAATCCACTCTTCACACTAAAGTCAATATCCACATTCAAAATGTAAATCTGAAATGAACTTCCTACCCTGGAACACTGGGACAAAGTAAGCAGGTCCTTAATTAATACTTGAAATGGTACTACTATTTGCAGTGGCTCTTCAAAGAGGGGATAATCAACGATTTCTCTCTGTCAGAGGAAATTTCTAGAAGAAGCCAAATTTTAATCTCAATGTTGCTTGGCGAACATGAAACATTAGCGAGATCTATTACTAGGATAATCTTAATGGCTAGTGGTGACCATCTATGCCAGTTTGATGCATGCCTACCCTCTTTGTGGGTAGACTGGATCATTAAGCCAGCTAGTTAGAGAATCTTCTTCTCAGGCCTTTAACTCTGAATTTCTCCTTTTCTTAATTCTACTTTTTTAAGATTCACATTTACCATATCCCTTCTGCTGGTGTATTTTTCTTTAGAAATGGTAATGGAACCAGTTGGACACTATTTTTCCAATTTTAGCCTTAAAAGATAATTTTAAGGAGATTATAATATAGATTAGATAGGAAAATAGGTGATAGATGCTAGACAGATAGATAATAACCTTTAAAATATTATATATGTATCTGATTCCATTCTTCATGCATGGATTTCAACCAGTTTAACTAATTGACCCAGTGAGACCTTTATGTTATACTGTCTAAAATAGTATCTGGACGCTGCTGCATAAATCTTTGTTAATGATGGTATGATGAAGAAGCAAGTACAAAGAAGTACAAATCACCATAAGAGAAAACAGATTTACGAATAGCACATAGAACGTTACAGAAATTGGGCAGCAGGAGAAAAGGATTTAACACTTCAAATATCTACCAAAATCCCGAGCTATCCTAATCCATCTTCGCAGTAACTTCTAAAGATAAGCCTTAACATACTGTCATTTCCATAGACCCTTCTGATGACTGATTGCCCTGAACATGAGGTGGGCATCTGTCTAGCTGGTTGGACTGTGGTCAGACTTATAGGTGGTGGCACAAAGGAGTCATGTGTCCCTAGGTGACAATAGATGTGAAGTGAATATGAAATGCCACCATTTGGCTGGCGCCTGCTTGGTGATCCGGAAGATTCATTATCTTGAAGGGTGTTTCTCCAATACTGTGGTGTATCACTAGAATGACTGGGAGAATGGGAAAACACTATTAGTGTTCTGTTCAATAATGCAACAGACTTCACTCAGAAAGCCAGTTTCTCTGTCCAGAGCGTAATTTGAAGGACTTTGCCTAATTTGCAGGCAAAATGGATTTTCAGGCACATCACATTTCAAGTAGCCATAGACATCCTTCTTTTCTTTTTTTTTAACGTCTTTATTGGAGTATAATTGCTTTACAATGGTGTGTTAGTTTCTGCTTTATAACATAGTGAATCAGTTATACATATACATATGTTCCCATATCTCTTCCCTCTTGGTCTCCCTCCCTTCCACCCTCCCTATCCCACCCCTCTAGGTGGTCACAAAGCACCGAGCTGATCTCCCTGTGCCATGCGGCTGCTTCCCACTAGCTATCTATTTTACATTTTGTAGTATATATATGTCCATGCCACTCTCTCACTTTATCCCAGCTTACCCTTCCCCCTCCCCGTATCCTCAAGTCCATTCTCTAGAAGGTCTGTGTATTTATTCCCATCTTGCCCCTAGGTTCTTTTCTTTTTTTTAACATCTTTATTGGAGTATAATTGCTTTACAATGGTTTGTTAGTTTCTACTTTATAACGAAGTGTATCAGCTATACCTATACATATATCCCCATATCTCCTCCCTCTTGCATCTCCCTCCCTCCAACACTCCCTATCCCACCCTTCTAGGTGGTCACAAACCACCTAGCTGATCTCCCTGTGCTATGCGGCTGCTTCCCACTAGCTATCTATTTTACGTTTGGTCGTGTATATATGTCCATGCCTCTCTCTCACTTTGTCACAGCTTACCCTTCCCCCTCCCCATATCCTCAAGTCCATGCTCTAGTAGGTCTGTGTCTTTATTCCCGTCTTACCCCTAGGTACTTCATGAACTTTTTATTTTTTTTCCCTAAGATTCCATATATATGTGTTAGCATGCGGTATTTGTTTTTCTCTTTCTGACTTACTTCACTCTGTATGACAGACTCTAGGTCCATCCACCTCACTACAAATAACTCAGTTTCGTTTCTTTTTATGGCTGAGTAATAGTCCATTGTATATATTTGCCACATCTTCTTTATCCATTCATCTGTTGATGGACACTTAGGTTGCTTCCATGTCCTGGCTATTGTAAATAGTGCTGCAATGACACATTTCGGTACATGCCTCTTTTGAATTATGGTTTTCTCCAGGTATATGCCCAGGAGTGGGATTGCTGGATCATATGGTAGTTCTATTTTTAGTTTTTTAAGGAACCTCCATACTGTTCTTCATAGTGGCTGTATCAATTTACATTCCAACCAACAGTGCAAGAGGGTTCCCTTTTCTCCACACCCTCTCCAGCACTTATTGTTTATAGATTTTTTTCATCACGGCCATTCGGATCGGTATGAGATGATATTGCGTGGTAGTTTTGATTTGCATTTCTCTAATGATTAATGATGTTGAGCATTCTTTCACGTGTTTGTTGGCGATCTGTATATCTTCTTTGGAGAAATGTCTATTTAGGTCTTCTGCCCATTTCTGGATTGGGCTGTTTGTTTTTTGAAATTGAGCTGCATGAGCTGCTTGTAAATTTTGGAGATTAATCCTTTGTCAGTTACTTCATTGGCAAATATTTTCTCCCATTCTGAGGGCTGTCTTTTCGTCTTGCCTATGGTTTCCTTTCCTTTGCTTAAAAAGCTTTTAAGTTTCATTAGGTCCCATTTGTTTATTTTTGTTTTTATTTCCATTTCTCTAGGAGGTGGGTCATACAGGATCTTGCTGTGATTTATGTCATAGAGTGTTCTGCCTATGGTTTCCTCGAAGAGTTTGATAGTGTCTAGCCTTATATTTAGGCCTTTAATCCATTTTGGGTTTATGTTTGTGTATGGTGTTAGGGAGTGTTCTAATTTCCTTCTTTTATATGTAGCTGTCCAGTTTTCCCAGCGCCACTTATTGAAGAGGCTGTCTTTTCTCCACTGTGTATTCTTGCCTCCTTTATCAAAGATAAGGTGACCATATGTGCATGGGTTTATCTCTGGGCTTTCTATCCTGTTCCATTGATCTATATTTCTGTTTTTGTGCCAGTACCATACTCTCTTGATTACTGTAGCTTTGTAGTATAGTCTGGAGTCCAGGAGCCTGATTCCTCCAGCTCCGTTTTTCTTTCTCAAGATTGCTTTGGCTATTCGGGGTCTTTAGTGCTTCCATACAACTTGTCAATTGTTTTGTTCTAGTTCTGTGAAAAATGCCAGTGGTAGTTTAAATTGAATCTGTAGATTGCTGTGGGTAGTATACTCATTTTCACCATGTTGATTCTGCCAGTCCAAGAACATGGTATATCTCTCTATCTGTTTGTATCATCTTTAATTTCTTTCATCAGTGTCTTATAATTTTCTGCATGCAGGCCTTTTGTCTCCTTAGGTAGGTTTATCCTAGCTATTTTATTCTTTTTGTTGCAATGGTAAATGGGAGTGTTTTCATAATTTCACTTTCAGATTTTTCATCATTAGTGTATAGGAATGCAAGAGATTTCTCTGCATTAATACTGTATCCTGCTACTTTCCCAAATTCATTGATTAGCTCTAGCAGTTTTCTAGTAGCATCTTTAGGAATCTCTAAGTATAGTATCATGTCACCTGCAAACAGTGACAGCTTTACTTCTTCTTTTCTGATTTGGATTTCTTTTATTTCTTTTTCTTCTCTGATTGCTGTGGCTAAAGTTTCCAAAACTATGTTGAATAATAGTGGTGAGAGTAGGCAACATTGTCTTGCTCCTGATCTTAGTGGCAATAGTTTCAGTTTTTCACCATTGTGAACAATGTTGGCTATGAGTTTGTCATATATGGCCTTTACTATGTTGAGGTAAGTTCCCTCTATGCCTACTTTCTGGAGGGTTTTTTGTTTTGTTTTGTTTTTTTGTTTTTTTGTTTTTGTTTTGCGGTACGCAGGCCTCTCACTGTTGTGGCCTCTCTCGTTGCGGAGCACAGGCTCCGGGTGCACAGGCTCAGCGGCCATGGCTCACGGGCCCAGCCGCTCCGCGGCATGTGGGATCTTCCCGGACCGGGGCACGAACCAATGTCCCCTGCATCGGCAGGCGGACTCTCAACCACTGCGCCACCAGGGAAGCCCTGGAGGGTTTTTATCATAAATGGGTGTTGAATTTTGTCGAAAGCTTTCTCTGCATCTATTGAGATGATCATATGGTTTTTCTCCTTCACTTTGTTAATATGTGTATCACATGGATTGATTTGCGTATATTGAAGAATCCTTGCATTCCTGGGATGAACACCACTTGATCATGGTGTATGATCCTTTTAATGTGCTGTTGGATTCTGTTTGCTAGTATTTTGTTGAGGATTTTTGCATCTATGTTCATCAGTGATATTGGCCTGTAATTTCTTTCTTTGTGACAACTTTGTCTGGTTTTGGTATCAGGGTGATGGTGGCCTCGTAGAATGAGTTTGGGAGTGTTCCTCCCTCTGCTATATTTTGGAAGAGTTTGAGAAGGATAGGTGTTAGCTCTTCCCTAAATGTTTGATAGAATTCGCCTGTGAAGCCATGTGGTCCTGGGCTTTTGTTTGTTGGAAGATTTTTAATCACAGTTTCAATTTCAGTGCTTGTGATTGGTCTGTTTATATTCTCTATTTCTTCCTGGTTCAGTCTTGGAAGGTTGTGCTTTTCAAAGAATTTGTCCATTTCTTCCAGGTTGTCCATTTTATTGGCATAGAGTTGCCTGTAGTAATCTCTCATGATCCTTTGTGTTTGATCCTTTGTGTTTCTGCAGTGTCAGTTGTTACTTCTCCTTTTTCATTTCTAATTCTGTTGATTTGAGTCTTCTCCCTTTTTTCTTGATCTTGGCTAATGGTTTATCAATTTTGTTTATCTTCTCTAGAACCAGCTTTTAGTTTTATTGATCTTAGCTATCGTTTTCTTCATTTCTTTTTATTTCTGATCTGATCTTTATGATTTCTTTCCTTCGCTAACCTTGGGTTTTTTTTGTTCTTCTTTCTCTAATTGCTTTAGGTGTAAGGTTAGGTTGTTTATTTGAGATGTTTCTTGTTTCTTAAGGTAGGATTGTATTGCTATAAACTTCCCTCTTAGAACTGCTCTTGCTGCATCCCATAGGTT
The DNA here is from genome assembly GCF_011762595.2 of Tursiops truncatus. Taxonomy (NCBI): domain Eukaryota; kingdom Metazoa; phylum Chordata; class Mammalia; order Artiodactyla; family Delphinidae; genus Tursiops; species Tursiops truncatus. The sequence continues at coordinate 9,712,389 of NC_047043.1, forward strand.
TTGGGTCGTTGTGTTTTCATTGTCATTTGTTTCTAGGTATTTTTTGATTTCCTCTTTGATTTCTTCAGTGATCTCTTGGTTATTAAGTCGTTTATTGTTTAGCCTCCATGTGTTTGTATATTTTACAGATTTTTTTCCTGTAATTGATATAGCGTTGTGGTCGGAAAAGATACTTGATATGATTTCAATTTTCTTAAATTTACCAAGGCTTGATTTGTGACCCCAAATATGATCTATCCTGGAGAATGTTCCATGAGCACTTGAGAAGAAAGTGTATTCTGTTGTTTTTGTATGGAATGTCCTATAAATATCAATTAAGTCCATCTTGTTTAATGTATCATTCAAAACTTGTGTTTGCTTATTTATTTTCACTTTGGATGATCTGTCCATTCATGAAAGCGGGGTGTTAAAGTCTCCTGATTGTGTTACTGTTGATTTCCCCTTTTATGGCTGTTAGTATTTGACTGTATTGAGGTGCTCCTATGGTGGGTGTATAAATATTTACAATTGTTATATCTTTTTCTTGGATTGATCCCTTGATTATTATGTAGTGTCCTTCTTTGTCTCTTGTATTACTCTTTACATTAAAGTATATTTTGTCTGATATGAGAATTGCTACTCCAGCTTTCTTTTGATTTCCATTTGCATGGAATATCTTTTTCCATCCCCTCACTTTCAGTCTGTATGTGTCCCTAGGTCTGAACTTGGTCTCTTGTAGACAGCATGTATACGGATCTATTTTGTATCCATTCAGCCAGTCTACGTCTTTTTGTTGGAGCATTTAATCCATTTACATTTAAGGTAATTATTGATATTTATATTCTTATTACCATTTTCTTAATTGTTTGGGGTTTGTTATTGTAGGTCTTTTCCTTCTCTTGTGTTTCCTGCCTAGAGAAGTTTCTTTAGCATTTATTGTATAGCTGGTTTGGTGGTGCTGAGTTCTCTTAGCTTTTGCTTGTCTGTAAAGGTTTTAATATCTCCATCAAATCTGAATGAGATCCTTGCTGGGTAGAGTAGTCTTGGTTGTAGATTCTTCCCCTTCATCACTTTAAATATGTCCTGCCACTCCCTTCTGGCTTGCAGAGTTTCTGCTAAAAGATCAGCTGTTAACCTTATGGGGATTCCCTTGTATGTTATTTGTTGCTTTTCCCTTGCTGCTTTTAATATTTTTTCTTTGTGTTTAATTTTTGATAGTTTGATTAATATGTGTCTTGGCATGTTTCTCCTTGGATTTATCCTGCTGGGACTCTCTGTGCTTCCTGGACTTGATTAACTATTTCCTTTCCCATATTAGGGAAGTTTTCAACTATAATCTCTTCAAATATTTTCTCAGTCCCTTTCTCTTTCTCTTGTTCTTCTGGGACCCCTATAATTCGAATGTTGGTGCATTTAATATTGTCCCAGAGGTCTCTGAGACTGTCCTCAATTCTTTTCATTCTTTTTTCTTTATTTTGCTCTGCAGTAGTTATTTCCACTATTTTATCTTCCAGGTCACTTATCCGTTCTTTTGCCTCAGTTATTCTGCTACTGATCCCTTCTAGAGAATTTTTAATTTCATTTATTGTGTTGTTCATCACTGTTTGTTTGCTCTTTAGTTCTTCTAGGCCCTTGTTAAACGTTTTTTGTATTTTCTCCATTCTATTTCCAAGATTTTGCATCATCTTTACTGTCATTATTCTGAATTCTTTTTCAGGTAGACTGCCTATTTCCTCTTCATTTGGTTTTCTGGTGGGTTTTTACCTTGCTCCTTCATCTGCTGTGTGTTTCTCTGTCTTCTCATTTTGCTTAACTTACTGTGTTTGGGGTCTCTTTTACAGGCTGCAGGCTCGTACTTCCCGTTGTTTTTGGTGTCTGCCCCCAGTGGCTAAGGTTGGTTCAGTTGATTGTGTAGGCTTCCTGGTGGAGGGGACTAGTGCCTGTGTTCTGGTGGATGAGGCTGGATCTTGTCTTTCTGGTGGGCAGGACCACGTCCGGTGGTGTGTTTTGGGGTGTCTGTGGCCTTATTATGATTTTTGGCAGCCTCTCTGCTAATGGGTGGGGTTGTGTTCCTGTCTTGCTAGTTGTTTGGCATGGGGTGTCCAGTTCTGTATCTTGCTGGTCGTTGAGTGAAGCTGGGTCTTGGCGTTGAGATGGAGGACTCTGGGAGATTTTCGCCGTTTGATATTATGTGGAGCTGGGAGGTCTCTTGTGGACCAATGTCCTGAACGTGGCTCTCCCACCTCAGAGGCACAGCCCTGATGCCTGTCTGGAGCACCAAGAGCCTGTCATCCACACGGCTCAGAATAAAAGGGAGGAAAAAAGAAGGAAAGAAAGAAGAAGATAAAATAAAATAACGTAATTAAAATAAAAAATAAAGGTATTAAAATAAAAAATAATTATTAAAAAAAATTTTTAAGTAATAAAAAAAGAAAGAAATAAGAGAGCAACCAAACCAAAAAACAAATCCACCAATGATAACAAGTGCTGAAAACTATAGCAAAACCCCCCCCAAAGAAAACAAAACAATAAAAATGGACAGACAGAACCCTAGGACTAATGGTAAAAGCAAGCTATACAGACAAAATCACAGAGAAGCATACGCATACACACTCACAAAAAGAGAAAAAGGGAAAAAAAAAATATATATATATCCTTGCTCCCAAAGTCCACCTTGTTAATTTGGGATGATTCGTTGTCTATTCAGGTATTCCAGAGATGGAGGGTACATCAAGTTGATTGTGGCGATTTAATCCGCTGCTCCTGAGCCTGCTGGGAGAGATTTCCCTTTCTCTTCTTTGTTCGCACAGCTCCCGGGGCTCAGCTTAGGATTCGGCCCCGCCTCTGCGTGTATGTCGCCTGAGGGCGTCTGTTCTTCGCTCAGACAGGACCGGGTTAAAGGAGCAGCTGATTCGGGGGCTCTGGCTCACTCAGGCTGTGGGGGAGGGAGGGGCACGGAGTGCGGGGCGAGCCTGCGGCGGCAGTGGCCGGCATAACGTTGCACCAGCCGGAGGCGCGCCGTGCGTTCTCCCAGGGAAGTTGTCCCTGGATCCCGGGACCCTGGCGGTGGCGGGCTGCACAGGCTCCCCGGAAGGGGGTTGTGGAGAGTGACCTGTGCTCGCACACAGGCTTCTTGGTGGCGGCAGCAGCAGCCTTAGCATCTCATGCCCGTCTCTGGGGTCCGCGCTGTTAGCCGTGGCTCGCGCCCGTCTCTGGAGCTCCTTTAAGCAGCGCTCTTAATCCCCTCTCCTCACGCACCAGGAAACAAAGAGGGAAGAAAAAGTCTCTTGCCTCTTCGGCAGCTCCAGACTTTTCCCCAGACTCCCTCCCGGCCAGCCGTGGCTCACTAACGCCCTGCAGGCTGTGTTCACGCCGCCAACCCCAGTCCTCTCCCTGCGCTCCGACCGAAGCCTGAGCCTTCAGCTCGCAGCCCCGCCCGCCCCGGCGGGTGAGCAGACAAGCCTCTCGCCTGGTGAGTGCCGGTCGGCACTGATCCTCTGTGCGGGAATCTCTCCGCTTTGCCCTCCGCACCCCTGTTGCTGCGCTCTCCTCCGTGGCCCCGAAGCTTTCCCCCTCCGCCGCCCGCCGTCTCTGCCCGCGAAGGGGCTTCTAGTGTGTGGAAACCTTTCCTCCTTCACGGCTCCTTCCCACTGGTGCTGGCCCCGTCCCTATTCTTTTGTCTCTGTTTTTTCTTTTTTCTTTTGCCCTCCCCAGGTACGTGGGGAGTTTCTTGCCTTTTGGGAGGTCTGAGGTCTTCTGCCAGCATTCAGGAGGTGTTCTGTAGGAGTTGTTCCACATGTAGATGTATTTCTAATGTATCTGTGGGGAGGAAGGTGATCTCCACATCTTAGTCTTCCGCCATCTTGAAGCCCCCCCCCCATAGACGTCTTTAAGAGGACACTTTCCAACTAGTGTGAGTCAAATTTCCTCTGGGGCTTAATTTAGATAACAGAAATTTGTTCTTATGTGGCTTTAATAATATAAAGAAGCTAAATTAGGGACTATATAAGGTTTGGCTGCTGCAATAAAACTGGAGTTTATAAAGAGAGGAAAAATGATCAGTTAGCTTTGTACTACCATTATGGTCCAGCATCTAAAATTCACTGTAATCATTTTGTCCATCCCATACTACTGCAGAAAAAATAAAAGCAGCATAAAATGATGTAATATATGAAATCTTGTATAGTGATGGGTCTTTCACAACTGTAATGAAGTCTTTGGAAACTTTATGGTATGAATTCCTGTTGTTTCTCAAAATGTACAGGTAACTCAGCAAAAGCAAAAGTCTCAATCAAACATTTGAATGAATTCAAACTATTAATTGAAAATAAAAACTGTAACCACAATCTTGATGCCATCTCAGGATCAAGTTAGGAAAGTGAAAACTTTCTTTTCACTTCCATCTTCAAGGATCATTAGACCACACCCCAGTAAACATGAAGCATCATTTGAAAAAAAAATCAAAATCTTAAATGTTAAAGTATGTTACAAATCTTTCTGAACTACATCATATATTCGGTAACTATCCTGGTAAAAACAAGTACTGATATCCTTAATATTCAATAATTATTATCAAGCCTCTGAAGGGAATGACATAGGCAGATTCGATTCCCAACAATTTCATGTATGGGTTTATTTTCTTTGAGATATAGACAGCTATGAGAATGGAACATCCATGCCATGTTTTAATCATTATATCACAAGATAGACAACAAGTGTGGTCATCCACTTGATACTGGAATAATTCCTACAAAATTTTCAGCTTAGCCTAAATACCTTAGTTATCACACACTTGGTACCTGTCTCAAGAGATGGCTGATTCTGTCTTTGAACAGGTGACATTTAGGATGCTCCTTATATTGATCCACTGTCTGTCTCACTGTATCTTCCATGCATCGACCAAGCTTCACACGCTGGACCAGGTAGAACGAGCCCAAATCCTTCTCTGTATGACAACCTTCAAATACTGCAAGACAGTTATCCAGCCCTCGTATATCTGTTTTGTTTTGTTTTTTTGGCTGTGTTGGGTCTTCATTGCTGTGTGCGGGCTTTTCTCTAGTTGTGGTGAGTGGGGGCTACTCTTTGTCGTGGTACAGTGGCTTCTCTTGCAGAGCACGGGCTCTAGGCGTGCGGGCTTCAGTAGTTGTGGTGCATGGGCTTAATTGCTTCGCGGCACGTGGGAGCTTCCTAGACCAAGGTTCAAACCCGTGTCCCCTGCATTGGCAGGCGGATTCATAACGACTGCGCCACCAGGGAAGCCCCATCTGTTCTTTAGACCAAAGTTTTTCTTTATCAAAAATAGAATTTCTGATCAAATAGAGACTGCCTATAGATCAAGCAGTGAGCTAAGTTCTGGTGTAAAGATTGGTGGCAGGACTTCCCTGGTGGTCCAGTGGCTGGGACTCTGCGCTCCCAATGCTGGGGGGGTGGGTGCGGGTTCAATCCCTGGTCCAGGAACTGGATCCCACATGCCACAACTAGGAGTCGCACGCTGCAACTGAGGATCCCACATGCCCACAGCTAGGGATCCTGAGTGCCGCAAGTGGGACCCGACGCAGCCAAATAAATAAATAAATAAATATTAAAAATAAATTAAAAAGTAAAAAGAAAGGAGTCACTATCCAAAAAAAAAAAAAAAAGATTGGTGGCTATCTTCAACAGTTTAGAGTTTAGCATAGGACACAATGCATAATCAAAACGAATTAAAAATATGATAAGTGCAGTTGCAGAGATTAAAAGCAAGATGCTGTGTGGCAGTAAGATGGATGAGATAACCCTTCCTGGAGGAGTCAAGAGAGGCATCACCAAGGAGATGAGTTTGAACTGAGTCTTGAAAGGCAGATAGGAATTGGGCAGGTGCCTATGGGATGGAGCTTGGCAGGGAGAAGAGCCTGGCTGCCTCTCCATGTAGAGGGAGCGCAGGCAAAGGCAGTCACAGGTTGGGGCAGGGGGTGGGGTTAAGAGCAGTGTTTTCATGGAACTGCGAGTCAGCATCTGGGCGGTAGGGGGAAAGGGAGAGAAGAAATGGTACATGATACAAAGGAAACAGCATCCCCAAGGTACTTACAGGTTTGCTTGGCAACATGATAATCACTTATCCTACAAGTCATGAAGAGCCACTGGGTGACTTTTAGCAGAGAAATGACACTGTCAGATTTTCACTTTAGGAAAATATGTCAGATGTTTGTGTAGAGAGGAGAAGAAGGGATGGTGGGACAAGGAGAAAGGCAGAAAGATCGGTGTGTAACGTACCTGGGCAATGGGGATGGAGGGGCGACATGGGGGCCCAAATTATCAAGCAGGTAAAATCCTCGGGACCCAGTACCTGACTGGGTGTCAATAAAATGCATGTTCAGGAAGGTTTTTTTTTGGTTAGACTCCAGCCTTTTCAACCATTCTGTATCACACTGTTTCCCATCTCCTCACCATTTTGGTTCCTGTCTTGTTACTGATGGAACCTGATGACCCTTCTACCATAGCTTAATTGCAACCTATTCTTCCTCACAGTGTAATGATCCTGAAATACTAGCAATGTCACTGTTTATATCACAGTGTCAACTTAAACTGCAATTAAGTCACTTTTCTGGGCTATTAGGAACTGTTCTCATAATAGCTATGAGTTCCTGTAACTGCAAATGCTGGGTTGTGAGATACGGAATTATATGCAGATTATATACAGAATTATATTACGATTCGTTTTAAATTTATTTTTGTAATCATGTTAATTGAACACGGAAGTGAATCAAAAAATTTGAAAGGCAGGACATTGAGCCTGTTGCAGTGTCTTCAGAATCAGTAGATTAAAGAAATGAGTATTACCAGTAGCTGAAAACAAACCTTGCTCATCTGTAATAGGACCATGTCGATACAATGACCCATGCACCCCTTCCAAGTTCAGTGACTGTTCAGTGCATTTGCCACGTGGAGTCTTCACGAGAGTCACTTTGAAAATGGACCCATGTCCAAAGCAACAGGAGGGCATCCTGGTTGTCCTGCTGAGGCTTGGGAGCGTTCCCTCAGACATCACCAATGAACACTTGAAATTTCCCCAGGAGTTATGCTCAGTAACTCCTGAGCTAGGCTCACCACTCACACATGCCCATCGTCTGGCCCCACGACGCCCCGCACTTCTAACAAAACAAACAGCCATTTGTGATCCTTCCCAGTCCCTCATCCTAAGAACCCAGTTGTCCTCAGTAGCCATCCAGCCCTGCCCTGGCAAGCTGTGCAGCCCTTCTACTGGTCGTAGCAGTGAGATCTGTGGAATGGCGCTGCTTAATCTCACTTGGCCCAGTACCTTAACGTGTGCCCATCTGCTCTTCAATTCTGCATAGATTAGAGCCCAGTCCAGCCTTTGTAAACACTTAGGGGGCCCAGGCCGGCCTAGAGGGAAGACTGGGCAGGTTCTTTTCTGCATGTCTTCTTAAGACCAGCTCTAGGTCGATAATATAGGCATAATAATATATATGCCAGAGAGCTGGTAAGGAAAAACTTTCTGAATAAAATGCTTGCAATACTGAATCATCTGCTAGAGGGCGACCCCTGGTAAATAATAATGTGGCTGTTTTTCTGGGGGATGTGACACAAGTTTGTTTTTGTTTGTTTCGTTGCTTTTCCGTGTGTTTGTTTTGTTTTGTTTTGTTTTAGTTCAAAAGCAAGGTCCAGAGCCTATAGGATACTCAAATGGGTCTTTGTTTAAAAATCAAAATCCACAAAGCCCATAGGCGTCTCACTGGAAAAACAGCAGCATTTGAGTTTTTGCTGTTTCTCAAAGGGTTTAGAGTGGACACCTTTATCATTGCTTTTGTCCCCTTTCCAAACAGATTCACACAATAACCTCCACGTGATTCAGGGCAGCTAAACTTCTCCACCACCAACTGTGAAATGCTCAGCTGAAAGCTCTATTAACTTAACTACCTGAAAACCAACAGATGAGAGAGGAAGATTGAAGGAAAATACATAATTGAGGACAAAGAGACATTTTATGTCTTGTCCTTCCCCCAAAGCGTTTAATCTCAGGAGTTGACAAGGGCAGGCTTTTACGGGACCCCATTTCTAAAACTAATCAGAGGGTCCGTGTGAGTGGTTTTATTTCATTCTATGTGGGGCATGTACAGATTGTGTTATCCAAAGAGAGAATCCGTTGTTTGGTTTTACTTTTTTTTTTTATTTTACTTATTTATTTTTGGCTGCGTTGGGTCTTCATTGCTGGGCGCGGGCTCTGTCTAGTTGTGGCGAGCGGGGGCTACTCCTCGTTGTGGTGTGTGGGCTTCTCACGGCGGTGGCCTCTCTTGCTGCGGAGCACGGGGTCTAGGCGCGCAGGCTTCAGTAGTTGCAGCTTGCAGGCTCAGTAGTTGTGGCGCACGGGCCTAGTTGCTCTGCGGCATGTGGGATCTTCCTGGACCAGGGATCGAACCCGTGTCCCCTGCATTGGCAGGCGGGTTCTTAACCACGGCGCCACCAGGGAAGTCCCCGTTGTTTGGTTTTAAAAAGGTTTTGTCGGCTGGTAGCATTTACACGTGTCTGTAAAGCCAGGATATGCCCGTGTAAGAAAGGAGATGCTAGGGAAGCAGCCACTGTCCATGCCCAGGTCATCTTGGCCACACCCTCCACCTCCCTGACCCCAATAGCTGGCCTTCTCTAATACACAGTTTCTGTTTAGTCTTTGTGTCTCAAGAAATGACAATTTTTTAAACTGGCATTTAGAGCCGTCATAAGTACATTTCATAGGATGGCTTCATCCTATTACAAAAGGCTTCGTATCTGTCCCCCCAATCCCTAGGATGCATAGGTGAGCATATCAGGTGAGAAACCAAGTATCCTACAGAAAAACCCAATGTAGACATATGACCAAAACAGAAAAGTCAAATGACCCCATCTAATAAGGGCACAGAAGATGATTTCCTAGGTGTCAATGGAGAGACCATACAGAATACAGAACAGCACTGGATCCGGAGATTTGTCAAGTGACTTCTCTATGCAGCTATGCTGCCAGGCAAATTGACCGTGAGTTCTCACTGTGTCCCATGGGCACATAACGTGTCAAAAACTGCATGCAAATTTCAGCACTCAAAGTCCCAAGACCCTCTTGTTTCAAATCCAAGAGCTGTGTGCCAATTAGGCACTGGGCAGCTTGGTATTTGGTACGACTGATCAAATGCCAACAGCTTGCATCTGAGACCAGATCTCCCCGGGAAATGTCTGAGTGTTGAGACAGCTCTTCAGTTCACACCAGCGGCGTCCAACTGACTCCAGATCCACTCTGCACGCCCCTGAGTCCAAGGAGACTCCTAAGGGGTGGAGTTATTTTTCCGGTATCCTTGCTAAGCTCCACCGCTGGAGTGGCAAAAGGCATCGCACACTTGTTCCCATTGCCTTCTCAGCGTCAGAGAGGATCTCAGGGCCTCATATCCCAAGGGACGTGAGTGCTTTTTATAGTCCAGAGGCACCATGAGCTGTGGGCCTGTGGGTGTACTTCACAGTGAAGCAAAGACCGTCATACAGCAGCTATCTCTTAATAATCGTTCACTCTTAGCAAACGGGAAGTGTTTGTGGAGGTGACGAGTTTACATTGGGGATGTTGTTCCTGAGAACATCGTGAACTTCCAAGCAAACTCTGAAGATGAACTGCTTCTGTTGAGTGATCTGAGACATTGTCTCCTTCCTTGGCTTCTGTTGGCATGTAGCAAGAGGAGAAAAAGCACAACTCAACATTCGACACCAGGAAGAGACGCTTCCTTCTTCCTGCAGTGTCCCTCCAGCACCCTCTACTCACAGGGTAAAGGAGAAATACTTACAGAGGCCAGTTCCTTCTGGCAGAGCAGGTACTGAAGGGTGACTCTGGAGCTGAACAGTAATAAATTGATGGCTGGGGTGGTTGCCCGAACTAAACTCCTCCCTCCCACTCCCTCCCTCACATTCAGCTATCAAATCTTGCGAACACTTAGCAGGTAAATGTCTCCAGAATAGAATCCTCTCTCTTACCCCCAACACCTCTGCTGTGGTTTGTCCTCTCCTCAGCCGTCACATGGACCTTGGCCATGGCCTTGTGACTAGTCTTCCTGCCACTAGGATATCCCGACTCCAGTCCTGTCGGCACACAAATACCAGGAATCTTCCTAAAATAACCAAAGCATCCTTATTATGCTCTTGCTTACAAACCTCTGCTGCCTAATTGGCTGAAGTCAGATGTTAATAACAGGAAGAACCATTGGGGTGGGACTATGAGGATTCGCCGTACTTTCTGCTCAGTTTCCTAAAACGACTCTAGAAAACCAAGAAAGTCTATTAACTTAAAAAACCCACCTCGGGCTTCCCTGGTGGCGCAATGTTTGAGAGTCTGCCTGCCAATGCAGGGGACACGGGTTCGAGCCCTGGTCTGGGAAGATCCCGCATGCCGCGGAGCGACTTGGCCCGTGAGCCACAACTACTGAGCCTGCGCATCTGGAGCCTGTGCTCCGCAACAAGAGAGGCCACAGCAGTGAGAGGCCCGCGCACGGCGATGAAGAGTGGCCCCCGCTTGCCGCAACTAGAGAAAGCCCTCGCACAGAAACAAAGACCCAACACTGCCAAAAATAAATAAATAAATAAAATTCAAAAACAAAAACAACAAAAAAAACACCTCTGTGGTCCTCCTTTGCCAAACTCCTTCTCCTGGCATCAGGTCATTCCCAACCTTCATGTCATGCAGCCTCATCTTTCCATTCTCACCAGACTGAGTTTCCCATACCAAGCTCTGAATTCCCACGGCTCTCCTTCAGAACAGGGCCTTCCCTTTGTGTGGAATACCTTTCCTCGCTTCCTTCCTCTGGAAAACTTCTACTCATCTTTCAAGTTCCAGCTCAGATGTTAACTCTCAGCAAAACCTTTCCAGCAACCAGGACAATCCAGTTGTTCATCTCCCTCTGCTCTCATTTTATTTCTTCACAGGCAATATTTTAAATTACCTGTTTACATGTCAGACTTTGTCATCGGCTTACAAACTAGAGGGCAGGGACTGTTTCTTATTCAACTCTTTATCTCCAGCACCTATTACACTGTCTGGGGTAGAGTAGCCACTCAATAAACGTTTGCTGAATGATGAATGGGGAATGAATGGGGGATCAGAGGAGCATCAAGAGTCTGGGTGACACGGTTATTGCCACATCTGTGCAGCTGGGAGAACAGTATCATTTAGGGAGTCAGGATATGTGTCTTGTGGGGTTGGGGGAATAATAGATCAAAGTAAAAATGCTAGACATTCCTACCTATGCACCCCTAAAAGTATAATGTTGATAATCTGGAAATTTACAATTGCTAACTCAAAATGATTAATAACTGCTAACTCTCAGGAGAATTGGATGCTTCTGGGCCTGGGCTCCTGCGTAGAATAAGTTGTCAGTGATACAGTGATTAATGGTTTCTACTTTCAACATATCAGCATTAGAGGCTGTTGTGGCACTTCACGCACAGTAACTCAGAAATCGGGTTGTTTCTAGTTCTATGACGTTTTAAACTTTAGTTGGAAAATGAGCAGCACGGGTAAGCAGAGTGCACACATGTGATTATAATTCTGGCTTCCGCTAATGAGTAAGTGTGCCAGCGATTTACAATAGCCAAGACAGGGAGGCAACCTAAGTGTCCATCAACCGATGAATGGTTAAAGACGATGTAGCGTATGTATGTGTACATATATATATATATATATATACACATACACACATAATGGAATATTACTCAGCCATTAAAAAATGAAATAATGCCATTTGCAGAAACATGGATGGACCTAGAGATTATCATACTGAGTGAAGTAAGTCAGATAAGGACAAATACTATATGATATCACTTACATGTGGAATCTAAAAAATAGTACAAATGAACTTGTTTACAAAACAGAAACAGACTCACAGACATAGAAAACAAACTTATGGTTACCGAAGCAGAAGGGAGAGGGGAGGGATAAATTGGCAGTACGGGATTAATAGATGCACACTGCTATATCTAAAATAGACCAACAACAAGGACCTACTGTATAGCACAGGAAACTATATTCAATATCTTGTAATAACCTATAATGAAAAAGAATAGAAAAAAGGAATATGGATCTATACATATGTATATATGTATAACCAAGTCACTTTGCTGTACACCTGAAACTAACACAATATTGTAAATCAACTATACGTCAATAAAAAAAAAATTAGTGTGCCAGGAACTCAGTGCTGCACGTGGATTCTCTCCCTTAATCCTCACTTTGGTTTAATCAATCCCTTTTTCCATGACTAGGGACAGTTCTTCAAGTAGCACGCCAGTGTATTATTTTCAGGTCAGCCTCCCTGTGAGTGAGAATGCTGATAAGTATTCTTTTTTTTTTTTTTTTTTTGCGGTACGCGGGCCTCTCACTGTTGTGGCCTCTCCCGTTGCGGGGCACAGGCTCGGGACGCGCAGGCTCAGTGGCCATGGCTCACGGGCCCAGCCGCTCCGCGGCATGTGGGATCTTCCCGGGCCGGGGCACGAACCCGTGTCCCCTGCATCGGCAGGCGGACTCTCAACCACTGCGCCACCAGGGAAGCCCTGATAAGTATTCTTGAATGAATTTGTCTCAAGGAGACGGGCAGCAGAGCCGGGGTTTTTCTTGTTTCATGCCATTGCACAGGACAGGTTGGAGCCCAGCTAAGACCTACAGCTTCTCAGGTTGACCCTAAGGAGGGACTTGGCCACAGCAGAATCATCCGTGTTCCTTGTGAACTTGCTGCCTTTGGTCAACTCCAAGGACAGACCCACAAATAAAAGGCAGTTCAGGGCTTCCCTGTTGGTGCAGTGGTTGAGAGTCCGCCTGCCGATGCAGGAGACGCGGGTTCGTGCCCCGGTCCGGGAAGATCCCACATGCCGCGGAGCGGCTGGGCCCGTGAGCCATGGCCGCTGAGCCTGCACGTCCGGAGCCTGTGCTCCGCAGCGGGAGAGGCCACAACAGTGAGAGGCCCGCGTACCGCAGAAAAAAAAAAAGAAAAAAGAAAAAGGCAGTTCAAACAGAGAGCTGGATGTTGCCTCTCATTTCAACACCGACCCTCATGCACTGAGCTGTGCTCAGGAACCCAGAACGCAGGGATGCAGAGGTGACTGGCATCCAGGCATTGCTATTCTGATGGTAGCACTAAAAATAGAATTTTGTGCTTGATGCGAAGCAAAAATAACTACAAAAACATGATCCTGTCTTCTAGGGCCTGAAGCTTAGCACCCCCCATCGTGATAGGTACAAGAAGAGCATACCGGCTCAGAGCTTTCATCCCATGCTCCCCCTATGTGCCCTGTTAACTCCTTGCCAAACTATAGCACTGCACGATGGACCACCTTTATAAGTCAGTCCAGGAAAAATCACTCCTACCAGAAGCCACAGATTGGTCTCCACCAGACAACACTTGTTCAGGGTCTTAGTTGGAGGGCTGTCCATTTGGCCCAGTCCCAAATCGCCTCAAAGTTTTCCTCCTTTATCTAGGAGTTGTTGACAATTCCAATCTAGGGACTGTCAGCCAGCTCTAAGGAAACATGGGCTGACATTTAAAAACGCCCATTACTCCTTCTGAGCAGCCAGAATTAATTACTTTTCATACTGTAGCCATTGTCATCACGCACACAGATCCATAACCTCAGATTGCAAACACAAATTGTTTTATACATAATTACACCTCATTTAGTGAAAGAAGTTGAGCACAGATTTTGACAGCGCGTTTATAACTGTGTTTGTTGACATTGAGCTGCCATGTACATAAAATTAGCCGTGTTTTGTGAGAGCTGTCACAGCTATTATTATTTCGTGTTGCGTGTCCTCAGGAAGCAAGCTCCCTAACCTTGCCTGGCCAGTGCCTGAACCATGTTGGACATGTCATTAAATCTAAAGAGGGGAGCTTTATGCCTTCAAGTCCAGGGAACCTGAAAACAGTACCCCTAATACTAATTGTTCCCAATTTGGGGTAATGAGCTATGTTTCAAACACTGTGCAAAACACCTCATTTATCCTTGAAACAATCTTTGGAGCTTGACACTGAGTTTGGCATTTTGAGTTTGGTACTAACTAGCTCATTTTATAGAAGAGTCTTAGAGAAATGAAGGAACTTGTCCAAGGTCCAGACCAGGACTAAACAGAGGCAGATGAGGTGCTTAGGGTGCAAAATTTAAGGAGGCATTACTTCTCAGGTTTGTGCAAGTTGCCATTGGAAAGTGAGTGCCTCCTTAAATTTTGCACCCCAGGTACCTCGCTGGCTTCACTCCGGTCCCCACTCAGCCAGGATCACACAACTAAAAAGAAAACGGTCGAAGGAGATTTTTTTTCTCCAATTAATCTTTTTTTTTCATCTTTATTGAGGTATAATTGCTTTACAATGCTGTGTGAGTTTCTGCTGTACAACAAAGTGAATCAGCTATATGTATACATATATCCCCATGTCAAAGAAGATTTTAGATCTGACCCAAAGTTCATGTTTTTGACCACTCTGTTGGGTACCTGCTCAGGTAATCGTGCTCTGCTTTCTGGAAAGTGCATTCAGTAAATAAGGAGCACCTCTTTAATTTATTAATTCAATCTTGAAAAATGTGATCACCAAATACAAATTGTGGTTTTTATTTTTTTGAAAGTATTTTAGAATATATAAAAGATTTGTCCTTCAAGCTAAACTGACCTATAGTATAGATTATAGAGACTATGAGTTCCAGGTAATGTGTGTATGTATATAAACACATATATACACACATATTTTTATGGATGTGTATAGAGATAGATAAATGTGTTTATGAGTGTACACACGTATATACCAGCATGTGTAGATTCATAATTATTTAGGTTATTTAAACCATATACAAATAAAAATATAAGTTTATTATTGGTTTTATTTTGTGTTTCTATAAGCAGCCACGCTAAACTTGTTAAATTTCTCATTAACACTGATTTGCCAAGCTTTGACAATGCGCTAACTTCCATGAATTCTTAATGAGATATAACGTGAGATGAAAATTGTTAAATTACAGTAAGTAATCATGTTCAGCAGTTGCTTACACTCGTTTGGACCCATCTTAAAAATGCATAAGTGCTTTTTATTATGCATTTATATTACAAGCGGATGATCACAATGGAAATAGACATTTTCAAGTCATTTCTTTTTGCATTACCCTTCAATACATACCATTTATGATGGAAATCATCTGTGAGAAGCTCATTATGCCAGCTTGGATTGTTTCTCTGGGTTTGATTCTCTTTCAGATATATCACCTAAGTTGCTTACTTATCTTGGCATATGTTTCCTAGCGGTAGTTGCTAATACAGATGCACAGATGTCATTTTTATTTTATATACAATCAAATATCTCATAGGAAATTTGTGATGCAGATCTCAAGCACAAATAGCTCCCAACAATTTTATCACCTTTTTATTGAGGGCTCAACTAACCTGTTGATATAAGAGGTTAAGTTGCGATATCAGCTATAGGTTGAAAGTGAAATTTTCTCTTTTTCCTCCAGATTATAAATATATTTGAGTAAAGACAAGAGCCTATTAATTAATCAATAAGTACTGAGAGCCTATTAGTTGCTCAAGACTATGGAGGCCGGGATAAAGAAGGGGTATAAGATGTAGTAACTACTCTAGAAGAATATAAAAGTAAACAAAAAGAAATAATGCTCATTACTATGTTATACTATTTGGGGGATGAACAGTCATTCAAGTCAACACTTTCTAGTTTGTTGGGCCCTGTTGGTCATCTCATTAATGCTATGAACACTCTCCCAAGTGCCACATATACATATACAGAGAGTTTAAGAAAATATCAAGAGCTTCATGTATTCCTAGGTTAAGAACCCCTGTTCTGAGAGAAAAATTCCTACATCATAGAGTGATTCTAAAGATTATGTTAGATGATGTACATAAAACTTCGAGTCCATGGAGTGGAATTTCGCATATGTACAATAAATATTGGTATATTTTCCCTATTCTCCTTAATATTTGGAATTCATATTTTATTTCAGCAGTCCTAGATTTCGCTGATGACTATTCCTATGAGAAAAACACATGAAAATAGCATCCCATCTTGCAATTACATGGAAATTATAGAAGCCTAGACTTAAAATCCAAAGGTAAACAAAAATGGCATATTTCTCTACTATCCAATAAAGGATCTCTCATTTCTCTGCCACCCACAGCAGAAATATATAATCCATTTCTAGGAGACTCTCTCTTATATATCTTCAAAGTCATACTAATAAACCCTGCCTTCCCCTCGAGCTATTCTCATATGTCTCTTTTTCCTTTCTTCACTAATATCTTTGAAAAGATAGTCTATATTCCTTCCTTCACTTTCTTCCCTTAAATTCACATATCATTCCCTCTGCAGTGTGCCTTCTGACTTTACCTCACTACTGAAGCATCTTTAGTTAGGTTCCCATGAATTCCTAAATGCTACCTCTCAGATCTCATACTGCTAGAACTCTGCAGCTGTTAGCCCTACTGGCCTAACTTCTTCTTCTAGAATTATGGTTGCCCTGATGTCTTTCACTCCTTCCGTTCTCTCTCCTGGATCTTCTCTACCATTTTGGATCCATTTTCTCCCAAACTTTGTCTCATCTTCCCTTCTATTCCTTTATTTGTGTTTCCAAAATATTGTCTTGGATCATCTCTTTTCATTGCATACTTTCCCTGGTGAATCTCATTTATTCCCATTGCTTCAGTTCTGCCCCATGAACTGATGACTTCCAAGTCTATGCCCTGATCCGCACCTGAATTCCAGATCCATATCTGTATTTGGATTTTCTACAGGTACCTCAAACTTTATGTTCCTCCAAACCCAGGTCCTTGGCTGCCCCCAATCCCTGACCCACCTGCTTCCTTCTCTGTCTTGCAACATCAGTATCCATCAAGCCTCCCAGGTTAGATGACTTAGACTCACCTTAGACTCATATTCCTTATTGCCATAGAAAGTAGCCCGTCAAGTCCTGAAGATTCTTCCTTTGTAGCATTTCTTGCTGTGGCTGCTTCTCCATCACAACCTGCTTTGGGCCCTCATTCCTCTTATCAGGATTTGTAGAGTGGCCTTCTCTCTCTACTCTCTGTTTACAAATCCATAACACAAATACCTCGCAGGCACTGAGCTCAAACAGAGCTGATCATGAGCTCACAGTGCTTATAGACAAAAGACCAACCTTTTCTGTGTGACATTCAAGGCTCTTCACACTCTGGTGCCACCAGGCTTTCTAGCCTAGAAAGTCAGCAACCTCTTCCATGCCGCTGTGCCTTTGTTTCACTGCTCTTTCTGGCAAATCTTACAAGGCTTGTTAAATCTACTCATTGCTTAAGATACAGCTCAGATGCCACCATCCCTTTGAAAATTTATTTTATTTTTACCACCCCAAATATAATGATCAGAGTTTTGCTAATGCTACTGGCAAAGCCCATAACATATGGTCATTATGTACGGTTGTTCAGGTTGTTCACTGAGCGAGGATACCTGGCCAAGAAAGCAAGCATCTAAAATCCAGTCCACTGGCAGGAGGGAGCATCGATTTTTCTTTTTATTTTATTTATTTTATTTTATTGTCTTTATTTTTTTGCTGTCCATTGCATTTATTTATTCTTTAATTTAATTAATTTATTTTTTAAACAGCAGGTTCTTATTAGTAATCTATTTTATACATATTAATGTATACATGTCAATCCCAACCTCCCAACTCATACCACCACCACCACCACCACCACCACCACTTTCCCCCCTTGGTGTCCATACGTTTGTTCTCTACATCTGTGCCTCTATTTCTGCCCTGCAAACTGGTTCATCTGTACCATTTTTCTAGATTCCACATATATGCGTTAATATATGATATTTGTTTTTCTGACTTACTTCACTCTGTATGACAGTCTCTAGGTCCATACACGTCTCTATTTCATTCCTTTTTATGGCTGAGTAATATTCCATTGTATATATGTGCCACATCTTCTTTATCCATTTGTCTGTCAATGGACATTTAGGTTGCTTCCATGACCTGGCTATTGTAAATAGTGCTGCAATGACCATTGGGGTGCCTGTGTCTTTTTGAATTATGGTTTTCTCTGGGTGTATGCCCAGTAGTGAGATTGCTGGGTCATATGGTAATTCTATTTTTAGTTATTTAAGGAACCTCCATACTGTTCTCCATAGTAGCTGTACCAGTTTACATTCCCACCAACAGTACAAGAGGGTCCCCTTTTCTCCACACCCTCTCCAGCATTTGTTGTTTGTAGATTTTCTGATGATGCCCATTCTAACTGGTGGCAGGTGATACCTCATTGTAGTTTTGATTTACATTTCTCTAATTATTAGTGATGTTGAGCAGCTTTTCATGTGCCCCTTGGCCATCTGTATGTCTTCTTTGGAGAAATGTCTATTTAGGTCTTCTGCCCATTTTTTGATTGGGTTGTTTGTTTTTTTAATATAGAACTGCATGAGCTGTTTATATATTTTGAAGATTAATCCTTTGTCCATTGATTCGTTTGCAAATATTTTCTCCCATTTGGAGGGTTGTCTTTTCATCTTGTTTATGGTTTCCTTTGCTGGGCAAAAGCTTTTAAGTTTCATTAGGTCCCACTTGTTTATTTTTGTTTTTATTTCCATTGCTCTAGGAGGTGGGTCAAAAAAGATCTTGCTGTGATTTATGTCAAAGAGTGTTCTTCCTACATTTTCCTCTAAGCGTTTTATAGTGTCCGGTCTTACATTTAGGTCTTTAATCCATCTTGAGTTTATTTTTGTGTATGGTATTAGGGAGTGTTCTAATTTTATTCTTTTACATGTGGCTCTCCAGTTTTCCCAGCACCACTTATTGAAGAAGTTGTCTTTTCTCCCTTGTATATTCTTGCCTCCTTTGTCATAGATTAGTTGACCATAGGTGCATGGGTTCATCTCTGGGCTTTCTATCCTGTTCTATTGATCTATATTTCTGTTTTTGTGCCGGTACCATATTGTCTTTATTGCTGTAGCTTTGTAGTATAGTCTGAAGTCAGGGAGTCTGATTCCTCCAGCTCCATTTTTTTTTCCCTCAAGATTGCTTTGGCTCTTCAGAGTCTTTTGTGTCTCCATACAAATTTTAAGATTATTTTGTTCTAGTTCTGTAAAAAATGCCGTTTGTAGTTTAATAGGGATTGCATTGAATCTGTAGATTGTTTTGGGTAGTATAGTCATTTTCACAATATTGATTCTTCCAATCCAAGAACGTGGTATATCTGTCCATATGTTTGTGTCATCTTTGATTTCTTTCATTGGTGTCTTATGGTTTTCTGAGTACAGATCTTTTACCTCCTTAGGTAGGTTTATTCCTAGGTATTTTATTCTTTTTGTTGCAATGGTGAATGGGAGTGTTTCCTTAATTTCTCTTTCTGATCTTTCTTTGTTAGTGTACGGGAATGCAAGAGATTTCTGTGCATTAATTTTGTATCCTGCAACTTTACCAAATTCATTGATTAGCTCTAGTAGTTTTCTAGTGGCATCTGTAGGATTCTCTATATATAGTATATGTCATCTGCAAACAGTGACGGATTTACTTCTTCTTTTCCATTTTGGATTCCTTTTATCTCTCTTTCTTCTCTGATTGCAGTGGCTAGGACTTCTAAAACTATGTTGAATAATAGTGGTGAGAGTGGACATCTTTGTCTTGTTCCTGATCTTAGAGGAAATGCTTTCAGTTTATCACTATTGAGAATGATGTTTGGGACTTCCCTGGTGGTATAGTGGTTAAGAATCGGCCTGCCAATACAGGGGACATGGTTCTGAGCCCTGGTTCGGGAGGATCCCACTTGCCATGGAGCAACTAAGCCTGTGCACCACAACTACTGAACTTGCGCTCTAGAACCCACAAGCCACAACTATGGAGTCCGAGTGCCACAACTACTGAAGTCTGTGCACCTAGAGCCCGTGCTTGACAATAAAGAGAAGCCACCACAATGAGAAGCCTGCAAACCACAATGAAGAGTTGCCCCCGCTCACTGCAACTAGAGAAAGCTCACGTGCAGCAACGAAGGCCCAATGCAGCCAAAAATAAAAATAAATAAATAAAATATAAATTATATTAAAAAAAATAAGAGAATGGTGTTTGCTGTGGCCTTTATTATGTTGAGGTAGGTTCCCTCTATGCCCACTTTCTGGAGAGTTTTTATCATAACTGGGTGTTGAATTTTGTCAAAAGCTTTTTCTGCATCTATTGAGATGATCATATGGTTTTTATTCTTCAGTTTGTTAATATGGTGTATCACATTGATTGGTGTGTATTGAAGAATCCTTGCATCCCTGGGATAAATCCCACTTGATCATGGTGTATGATCCTTTTAATGTGTTGTTGGGTTCTGTTTGCTAGTATTTTGTTGAGAATTTTGTATCTATATTCATCAGTGTTATTGGTCTGTAATTTTCTTTTTTTGTAGTATCTCTGTCTGGTTTTGGTATCAGGGTGATGGTGGCTTCGTAGAATGAGCTTGGGAGTGTTCCTTCCTCTGCAACTTTTTGGAACAGTTTGAGAAGGATGGGTGTTAGCTCTTGTCTAAATGTTTGGTAGAATTCACCAGTGAAGCCATCTGGTCCTGGGCTTTTTGTTTGTTGGAAGATTTTTAATCACAGTTTCAGTTTCATTACTTGTGATTGGTCTGTTCATATTTTCTATTTCTTCCTGGTTCAGTCTTGGAAGGTTATACCTTTCTAAAAACTTGTCGATTTCTTCCAGGTTGTCCATTTTATTGGCATAGATTTGCTTGTAGTACTTTCTTAGGATGCTTTGTATTTCTGCAGTGTCCATTGTAACTTCTCCTTTTTCATTTCTAATTTTATTGATTTGAGTCTCTCCCTCTTTTTCTTGATGAGTCTGGCTAAAGGTTTATCAATTTTGTTTATCTTCTCAAAGAACAAGCTTTTAGTTTTATTGATCTTTGCTATTGTTTTCTTTGTTTCTATTTCATATATTTCTGCTCTGATCTATGATTTCTTTCCTCCTAATAACTGGGTTTTCTTTGTTCTTTTTCTAGTTGCTTTAGGTGTAAGGTTAGATTGCTTATTTGAAATTTTTCTTGTTTCTTGAGATAGGATTGTATTGCTATAAACTTCCCTCTTAGAACTATTTTTGCTGCATCCCATAGGCTTTGGATCATCGTGTTTTCATTGTCATTTGTCTCCAGGTATATTTTGATTTCCTCTTTGATCTCTTTGGTGATCTCTTGGTTATTTAGTAACATGTTGTGTGGCCTCCATGTGTTTGTGTTTTTTATATTTTTTCCCTGTAATTGATTTCTATTCTCATAGCCTTGTGGTCAGAAAAGATGCTTGATATGGTTTCAATTTTCTTAAATTTACTGAGGCTTGATTTGTGACCCAAGATATGATCTATCTTGGAGAGTGTTCCATGTATACTTGAGAAGAAAGTGTAATCTGCTGTTTTCAGATGGAGTGTCCTATAAAGATCAATTAAATCTGACTGGTCTATTCTGTCATTTAAAGCTTGTCTTTCCTTATTAATTTTCTGTCTGGATGATCTGTCCTTTGGTGTAAGTGAGGTGTTAAAATCCCCTACTACTATTGTGTTACTGTCAATTTCCTCTTTTATAGCTGTTAGCATTTGCCTTATGTATTGAGGTGCTCCTATGTTGGGTGCATATGTATTTATAATTTTTAAATCTTCTTGGATTGATCCCTTGATCATTATGTGGTGTCCTTCCTTGTCTCTTCTAACATTCTTTATTTTAAAGTCTATTTTATCTGATATGAGTATTGCTACTCCAGCTTTCTTCTGATTTCCATTTGCATGGAATGTCTTTTTCCATCCCCTCACTTTCAGTCTGTATGTGTCCCTAGGTCTGAAGTGGGTCTCTTGTAGACAGCATATATGTGGGTCTTGTTTTTGTATTTGTGTCTTTTGATTGGAGCATTTAATCCACTCACATTTAAGGCAATTATCGATATGTATGTTCCTATTACCATTTTCTTAATTGTTCTGGGTTTGTTTTTGTAGGTCCTTTTCTTCTCTTTTGTTTCCCACTTAGAGAAGTTCCTTTAGCATTTGTTGTATAGCTGGTTTGGTGGTGCTGAATTCTCTTAGCTTTTGCTTGTCTATAAAGCTTTTGATTTCTTTGTCAAATCTGAATGAGATCCTTGCTGGGTAGAGTAATCTTGGTTGTAGTTTCTTCCCTTTTGTCACTTTAAATATATCGTGCCACTCCCTTCTGGCTTGTAGAGTTTCTGCTGAGAAATCAGCTGTTAACCTTATGGGAGTTCCCTTGTATATTATTTGTCATTTTTCCCTTGCTGCTTTTAATAATTTTTCTTTGTCTTTAATTTTTGTCATTTTGATTACTGTGTGTCTCGGTGTGTTTCTCCTTGGGTTTATCCTGCCTGGGACTCTCTGCACCTCCTGGACTTATGTGGCTATTACCTTTCCCATGTTAGGAAAGTTTTCAACTATAATCTCTTCAAGTGTTTTCTCGGATCCTTTCTCTCTCTCTTCTCCTTCTGGGACCCCTATAATGTGAATGTTGTTGCATTTAATGTTGTCCCAGTGGTCTCTTAATCTGTCTTTATTTCTTTTCATTCTTTTTTCTTTATTCCGTTCCACAGCAGTGAATTGCACTATTCTGTCTTCCAGGTCACTTATCTGTTCTTCTGCCTCAGTTATTCTGCTATTGATTCCTTCTATTGTATTTTTCATTTCAGTTAATGTATTGTTCATCTATGTTTGTTTGTTCTTTAATTCTTCTAGGAGTTTGTTTTTTAATTCTTCTAGGTCTTTGTTAAACATTTCTTGCATCTTCTCAATCTTTGCCTCCATTCTTTTTCCGAGGTCCTGGATCATCTTAACTATCATTATTCTGAATTCTTTTTCTGGAAAGTTGCCTATCTCCACTTCATTTAGTTGTTTTCCTGGGGTTTTATCTTGTTCCTTCAACTGGTACATATTCCTCTGCCTTTTCATTTTGTCTCTCTTTCTGTGAATGTGGTTTTCGTTCCACAGGCTGCAGGACTGTAGTTCTTCTTGCTTCTGCTGTCTGCCCTCTGGTGGATGAGGCTATCTAAGAGGCTTGTGCAAGCTTCCTGATGGGAGGACTGGTGGTGGGTAGAGCTGGGTGTTGCTCTGGTGGGCAGAGCTCAGTAAAACTTTAATCTGCTTGTCTGCTGATGGTTGGGGCTGGGTTCTCTCCCTTTTGGTTGTTTGGACTGAGGCGACCCAGCACTGGAGCCTACCTGGCTCTTTGTTGGGGCTAATTGTGGACTCTGGGAGGGATCACACCAAGGAGTACTTCCCAGAACTTCTGCTGCCAGTGTCCTTGTCCTCATGGTGAGACACAGCCACCCCCGCCTCTGCAGGAGACCCTCCAGCACTAGCAGGTACGTCCGGTTCAGTGTCCCATGGAGTCACTGCTCCCCGCCCTGGGTCCTGATGTGCACACTACTTTGTGTGTGCCCTCCAAGAGTGGAGTCTCTGTTTCCCCCAGTCTTGTCGAAGTCCTGCAATCAAATCCCAGTGGCCGGGCTTCTCTGGTGGCACAGTGGTTGAGAGTCCACCTGCCGATGCAGGGGACACAGGTTCGTGCCCTGGTCTGGAAAGATCCCACATGCCACGGAGCGGCTGGGCCCGTGAGCCATGGCCACTGAACCTGCGCGTCCAGAGCCTGTGCTCCACAACGGGAGAGGCCACAACAGTGAGAGGCCCACATACCACACACACACACACAAAAATCAAATCCCACTGGCCTTCAAAGTCTGATTCTCTAGGAATTCCTCCTCCCGTTGCCAGACCCCCAGGTTGGGAAGCCTGATGTGGGGCTCAGAATCTTCACTCCAGTGGGTGGACCTCTGTGGTATAAGTGTCCTCCAGTTTGTGAGTCACCCACCCACCCAGGGGCCATGGGATTTGATTTTATTGTGATTGCCCCCCTCCTACCGTCTCATTGCAGCTTCTCCCCTGTCCTTGGATGTGGGGCATCCTTTTTGGTGAGTTCCAGTGTCTTCCTATCAATGATTGTTCAGCAGTTAGTTGTGATTTCCGTGCTCTCACAAGAGGGAGTGAGTGCACGTCCTTCTACTCTACCATCTTCTATTTTTCTAATTCACATAAAGGTTCAGTATAGGCTAGTGGTGACCCAGTGTCAGAAGGGACATCTGTTTAGTGCTCTTGAATACATCTGCCCCTCTAGACTATGACTTCTTTAGAACTAGATCTCCTTTGCCTTTTTCCTCAATGTACAGTCTCTTGCATAGACTTGCAAAGATTGTCAATTTTGTAAGATTAATAATAGTAACAACAACAAAAATACTGTTAACACTTTAAATCCCTTATAATGCTGTAGGAAAAACTCTAAATGTTTTTGCATGGATAATCTCACATAGTTAACACAATAAGCTGATGAAGAAGGTACTCTTATTACTTCCATTACAGAGAGCATAAAACTGGGGCTCAGAGAAGCTCAGTTATTTGCTTAAAGTCACACAGCCAGGATTTGAACCTTTTTTTAAAATTTATTTATTTATTTATTTATGTAATTTATTTTGGCTGCGCCTGGTCTTAGTTGAGGCACGCGGGATCTTTTAGTTGCAGCACGCAGGCTCCTTAGTTGCGGCACGCGGGATCTAGTTCCCCGACCAGGTATCTAACCCGGGCCCCTTGCATTGGGAGCACGGAGTCTTACCCACTGCACCACCAGGGAAGTCCTGAAGCCTGGTCCCTTATACACCATGGGGAATAGAATAGGTACATGCATGCCCACACCAAATGCCCGTGATGACAAAGCCTGGGGCTCAGGGCCATTGGAGAATCTGAAGTGTTTTTGTAGAAAGCGGTCTGATGAAGGGCAAACCCAGGAACATCCTGAAGCCCACCTGTAAGCAGGTAGATGTAACCTTTCTGCACAGGAAAAGGGTGAGTTCAGCCCCTGCTGTCTCCTGGGAGTCTAAGCGGAATCATCCTCCCGGCAGACTAGCACATCTCTGAGTTACCAGGGCGAGGCCTCCGGTGCTGCCTGCGGGTGTCTCTTGCTCTGCCTCTTGCCACTGGCAACATCTCACTCTTACCAGCAATGAACCTCAGCTGGGTTGTTGGCTCTCATCCAAGTCATGGTCCCATGCAGGCTCTGTGTAAGCTGTGGAGCCCCTCTGTCAGGCTCAGATGAGGAGGGACAGTAGAGCCATTGATAATTACCAGCTGGCTGGCTCCGTTCCCACACGCCCCACTGTTTCACCCGGGATTCATTAACAAGTTGAGGGGGAGAAGGACAGATACCTCCTGAGAGGAAGGCCCACTGATGGGTGAGTGATCGTCTTCAGACAGCCACAGGGGAATGGCAGGATCTCTTTCCAAAGCAGTTTTCACTACGTGTGTTAAAAACCACAGTTAGTCCTTCTGGCAGGCTGCTGAGAGCAGCACTAAAAAACACCTGGTTCATCCAGCTTCCATCCTGCAACCCACCCCCAAAACTGGCTTGAAATTAACCTCCAAGATTCTAGAATGACGGAGAAACTAGAACAGTACAGGAATTTGTTTATCTTTTTCCTTCAGAATCCTGGTTTAATTTACACCTTTCCCTCAAAGTCTGCTCCAGCCCTGAAGGACTGCTTCCTGCTCAGAGGCCCATGAGCATTTGTGTCTGTACCACTCATCTGAAACATTGCAGTTCCACTCATCCGTTCATTCACATAACAAACCCTGACATTGTCCTCTGTGCTAGGCACTGGGATAGGGGCCAAGAGAGAGACAAATGAAAACTGTCCATATCCTCAAGGGAGAGCCCAGTCCAGTGGGCACGGTGGATGGGTAGAAAGACCACTTCCATAGAGGGTGATGGATTCTACAACAAAGAGAGGCGAAAGTGCTGAAAGAGAGCAGAGCTGATGTGTCCACCCACCCCGAGGCAGGGATACAGAAAAGCTGCACGGAGGAAGGGTGCATAGGTCTTGAAGGAGCAGAGGGGGATGCCTGAGTATTGAAGAAGTACAGTGGTATTTGTTAAAGCTCTCCAGGAGGTCCTGCCCTAAGCAAAGTAGAACTGCTCCATCTGGGAAGTTATGCCCATGCACTCACCCTCCACTCGTGCCCCAGCCAGGGCAGCTGGCAGCAATGAATGCATGACTAGCACAGAGGGACAAAGGGCTGGCCCCCCGGACTAAAGGTGGGACCAACTCTGTGGAGCTGTTCGTGCTTCAGAGCTTCCCCGTGGGTCAGGATGGTGCCACAATCCTTCCGAGGTCATATCCTTGCCTTTAGCCCCTAATCTGCCCCTACGCACTCTCTCTCCTGAGAGCATTCACCTAGCAAGTCACACACACCTGAAACGCCATCTAGGCTCTGCTGATCCCCCAGTCCTTCAAACTATCCACAGTAACACTCGACGTGGATTTATTGGTAGTGAGGGTGGTAAAATTTCCCAGACAGAGGATGTATGGACTCTAAAATATGATCTGCAAATGATGCATTGTCCCTTTATTGGAAGAGCGTAGAGGGCAGTGGTTCCATCCAAGGAAGACTGAGGCAACACAGTGACTCTCAGGTGTGACACAGACAAATCTGAAGAAGCAATGACTCATGGTTCTTCCGTCACACCACATTAGCAGCGCCAGGCTCACCTCTTTTGAGGACTGTTTATTCACAGCCAGAGCCTTCAACTTCTTCACTATATTACCTTAGTTTAGAAAAACACATCCAGGATCCCCAGATGATATTCTTGAATAGTTTCTAACTGATCAGCCTCTACTGAGATTGCTCCTTCATTCAAGCTTGTCGGAAGTGATCATTTTAATTTTCTGTAAATGCCTCCGTGGCGCTCCTTGACTGAGTGATCATTGTTTTAAAATGTTGATGCAAATGACAGTATCTTTTGAGTCACCAGCGTGGCTATGGCTGCCCTTTAAATATTTGTGCACTACTTTTTTTAAAATAAAATATTTTATCTCTAAAATTCTGCAAGCAAAAGACTTTCTCTCTATTGATGAAACCTCCAAACACTCCCTTCAAACAGAGCTTTTTTGTGTGTCTGGAGGACTTCTTTGAGGATGATACAAAAAGAAAGAGAACTGTCAGAGAGCTGATGATCGGTTCTCAAACAATTACTCAGGTATTTGGTAATCACTGTCTTTGCTTGGATTGTTATAACGGCTTTTGTATATCAGGATTACCAGCCACATCTGTCCTTCAATATTTATTTGTCCCTTGGACAAGTACTCTAGGTTATAAGTCACTACAGAGGAGGGCACGGGGGACTCAATCTGGAACTCTGATTGGAAGGGGTGGAAACAAATACAAGGCCAGTTCTAGGCTTCAGAAAGAATGTATCAGTACCATGATTCTAAAAGTTTGAGGTGACTAACACAACATTGTAAAACAATTATACCTCAATTAAAGAAAAGAAGAAGAAAAGTTTGAGCTGAATCTTGAGTCCAAACGAATGCAAAAGACAGCAATGTAGGCAATTGTATTAGTTAAGGTAGAGGCTAAGCTGCTATAACAAAGAGGCCCCAAAATACAGTGGCTTAAGCAAGATAGAAATTTGTTTTCCTCTAACATAACAGCCTAGGAAGGAGTGGTCCAGGGCTGGTGGAGCGGCTCTGCCGTCTTCAACATGTGGCTTCCAGGATTGTTCCAGCCGCTCTCACTTCTCAGACAGGAGAGAGAAGTTTGGAGAAGCACGTTTCTCTTTAAAGTAGATAACCCCAAAGCCATACACATTACTTTGATTCATCCCCTTTTAGCCTGAATTTAGTCTCATGGTCAAACCTAGCTGCATGGAGGGTTGGCAAACTTAGTTTTGAGCACAAGTGCTATATGTCCCACTAAATGGAGGGGGTTCTCTTACTAAAAGAAAGGGGTCAGCAGTCTCTACCATGGCAAGTTAATATCAATGCCCAGGGACCCAAAATAAATCCAGGAGAAGACTGGAAGTAGAGTCTGCGTAAGCACACACCATAGTACGTAGTTTATGTACTCATAAACACTGAGTACGTATTTAAGGCCTGGCTTGATGGGTGAATGAGTTAAGGGATGAATGAAATGAAAATGTTCATGTCAGCATCCAGAGACTCCAGCTAAACAGAGGTGATATTCACAAAGCAGAATCCCACACAAACGGATTCACATAAGCACAAAGGCCTAGGGGTGTGCACTCTGGCTTGCCCTTGTATACTTCCTGCAAAGTGCAGACCAGCAGAGGTTGGCAGGGGTGTGCTGAGGACAGAGAGGAAAGGGTTTATCACTCATTTCGTTGGTGATCTCAGCCTCTCATCACTGGGAGATTCAGTCAGCTGGGACCAAGGCCACCACTCTGGCATTCAGACATCACTCAGACAGTAGGACTCTTCCCCTCTCAGCATCCCTTTCTCTACAGATCAGTGGTTCTCAGAGTATGGTCTCCAGACCACTATATCAGCATCCTCTGGAAACTTTTAGAAAAGCAAATCCCAGGTCCCACACCCCAGAACTATTGAATCACACATTCTGGGGGTGGGGCCCAGAAATCTGTGTTAAATTAGCCTTCCAGATAATTCGGATGCATATTCAAGTCTGAGGCCCACAACTCTAGATAACTGCTTTCCTTTGATTACCTGTATTCTCCTGCCTGTGACTGAGCCATTACCACGTGATGTCTTCTGAGAACAACAGTGTAGCCCAGGATGTAGCTTGGCTTGTCCTGGATCTCACAGGAAGAGAGTCACAGATCCTGTTCTGGAATCCTAGTTTAGTACGGAATTTCAAAAAGCTCTCTTATTCATCTGCCTGTCTCTATCGTAAATATGCAGACCATCCAAGATAGCAATAGTGACCAGCAGTATTCCTGGATATCCCCAAGGATGGGAATCATAAGTTCTCCTTGTTAGCTAGTTCCAGTGTAATCAGTATTTAGGCAATACATCTTTTCCTTCTTTCTTTCTTTTGTTTTCTTTATAACCAAACCTCTTCTCATTATAATGGAAGCCCATGTATTCTTTAATCTTTTCAAGAGATCTCCAAATCTTTTGTCATTCTAGTTATCATTTGTATACTCAAAGACATTTGTGAAATCATTGTTTATTCTTCTCTCTTCTAAGCTAAACAATTCCAATTCCTCAAATAATAAACTTCTTTCAGTGATCCTGACGGTTCCTCTAGGGTCTGAATGTTTGTGCTCTACCTCCCCTGCCAAAATTCATATGTTGAAATCCTAACTCCTCAAAGATGATGGTATTAGAAGATGGGGCCTTTGGGAATCATTAAGGCGAAATCCTCATGATTGAGATTAGTGCTTTAGAAAAGAGACCCCACAGAGATCCCTAGCATCTTCCACCTTGTGTAGATACAACGAGAAGTCTGTGACCTGGAAGAGGGCCCTCACCTGACCATGCTGGTACCCTGATCTTGGACTTCCAACCTCCAGAACTGTGATAAATAAATTTCTGTTCTCTATAAACCACCCAGGCTGTGGTATTTCGTTATAGTAGCCCAAATGGGCTAAGACAGTTCCTTAATCCTTCATCAGCATTATCTCATTAATCCTCATAATAACCCTAAGAAATGGGCACTGTTATTTTATCCCATTTTACACATAAAGAAACTGAGGTTCAGTAAGGTTCAACTGCTTGCCTGGGCTTACAGAGTTTGGAAATGGCGGGGCAGGGGGGGCTGAAATTCACAAGTCATTACTCTTGATCTTACGTGTCTATCTGTATGTCTAGCATTCATTCCAAATCTTAATGAGGTATTGACTTCATATTTTTCTTACGGTTGGCAATTCAATCATAAGTTATAAGCTGTAAATGTCCCACAAATATCTGCATACTCGAGAATGATTATATGAATTAAAATGTTCATGGGAAAAGACATTTCACTTAATAAAACTAGTTGTTCTAAAGGGATACTTCAAAAAATGATGGTCAGATCATAATCTGAGAATCTAAATGCTATGAAAACTAGGAGAAAAGAGAAGGAGACAAAGGTAGCCAATAGATCTGTTAGAATCCATGACACGAATGGACGTCTCCAAGCTGATTCTTTCTGTTATCTTCATTGAGATGAGCACCAACAGTATCAACTGAATCAAAGTACTTTTTTCTTTTCAAACTACTTCATGGACAATTCCCTGCTATGTCCCCAGCTCTAGAAGAGGGCCATGCTATTAGCATGTGTTCACCATGTACTTGTAGAAAAAATAAACGTGGAGTTGACTCTTCATCTAAAAAGAGGACTTCCAAAAAAAAATCAGAGTCAGGTGGCCCTCAACATCTGCTTGTTGGGATGAGAAGTATCTCTAGAGACCTGCTAGTCCATCCTCTTTGTTTTCAGATGAGCATACTTTACATAACATGTTCAATGTCCTATAGGTGAATAGGAGTAGAGCTGGAATTAAAACTCAAGCTTTCCTACATGGGTTCTGCACTTGTCAAAACTCAACAAAATGACTCTTAAAATGTGTGCATTTCACTGTACGTAAATTATATGTAAAAAAACCCCTCAGTTTTCTCAGTTCTTTTTTCTGTCATCTCTCTTCCATTATATTTCCCTGCTAAACAGTAGATCAGGAAGAAGGTAGCCGATACAGCTCTGGGCTACAAACAGCCTAACTGAGAAGGTCAGACTTTGAACTTCCATGGAACAGATTATAAAATTTCAATAAACAATCAGGGATTGGCGTAGGAATACCAACTTTGTTTATTTTGTCCAGGAAGGCTATTAAAAGAAAAAAAAAACTTACTATTTAGAATCACCTTCATTTCACAAAACAAAGGACATGTTAACATTTTAAAAATAGAAAAGCATAATCTCAGAATGAAAACAATATATCCCCCAAAAGGACTGTTTTTGTTAAAGATCTGTGAAGATTCTTGATGGACCAACACAGGACAGAGTCTGGAACTCCAGTGCCAAATCAGAAAGAGCGAACAAATGAGGTTCATGCCAGGATATTAGATACCTGACTGCACCTCAGGATAGCTTTTCTCCTTCTCATCTGGAGTCACATCTTAATGTCTTCATATTCCCAAAAGGTCCAGACTTTTCCCTTTTGGGGAATATGGATGAAGCAAGAGTGGGACTGAAGCTGAATCCGGCCCCTGTACCCTGACACCGAATTAAATCTCGGACACAGAGTTTGGGGTGAAGTAGAAAAGAATAGCTTTGTTGCTTTGCCAGGCAAAGGTGACCACAGGTGGCTAATGCCCTCAAAACTGTGTGTCCCCATCTGGAAGGGGTAGTGAGAAGTTTTATAGCAATGGTGTTCAAAGAGGTCGTGATCAGCTCGTGGACATTCTTCTGATTGGTTGGTGATGAGGTAATTGGGGGTCAACATCATCAACCTTCTGGTTCCAACTGGTCTGGGATCTACATGCTTGTGGGCAGCAGACAGTTAACTTCTCCCACCTGGTGGGGTTTCAGTATCTGCAAAACATTGCAAAGATATTGTTTTGTGTATCCCTTGAGGGGTAAGCAGGACCCTGCCCCGAGGCTGCTTTATTGTTTCTTGACTGTTCCTCCATTGTCTCTGCATCCCCTCCCTTCCCTAATTAGCAACTGTTTGAACTTGCTCACTGGAACTCAGGGAAGGTCATGGAGGCTGAATGAAGCCTATTTCCTGTAATTTCCAAGAGATGGGGGACACAGAATGGCTTTTGTGCCCAGGAACCCCACAGGATCCTGCTCAGTTTCAGGACCAGCAGTGCCAAACCTTGAGTGGACCCTTGGACTAGAGTTGCATTCCCTAGAAACCATGGACTCCTCAAGAGAGCTCCTACATAAACTACATTAGCCCACACCTACTGGGGTCCCAGCTGCAGCTGGGCAATTCTTTACTCAGCATGAGCCTTGTTTAAGGAACCTGTAGAAGTCAGAGAGGACATTTATTCTTTGATCTTGTATAAAAAGGGAAAATACGGGTTGGTGTGTATACTGGTTTCCCAGGGCTGCTGCAACAGTGTACCACAAACTAGGTGGCTTAAAACAACAGAAGTTGATTCTCTCACGGTTCTGGAGGCTTGAAGTTCAAAATCGAGGTGTCAGCAAGGCCACGTTCTCTGTCTGAAGAATTTATGGAAGGAACTTTTCTTGCCTCTTCTAGCTTCTGGTGGCAGACTGCAACCCTTGGTGTTCCTTGGTTTGTAGAGGCATTACTCCACCCCCTGACTCCATTGTCACATGGCCTTCTCCCCTGTGGGTCTCACATTATCTTTCCTATGTACACATCTGTCTTTGGCTTTCTTCTCTTCCCATTAGGACACCAGTCACATTGGATTAGGACCCACCCTAATGACCTCGTCTTAACCCGATTATATCTGCAAAGACCTTGTTTTCAAATAAGGTCACATTCACAGGTTCTGGGGCTTAGAATTTCATATATTTGGGGGGGGGCACAATTCAACCCATGACAGTCCATAAGACTTACTCCATGGCTCTGATGAGCCATGGTTTCGAGGATCATTTCAGATTTGCATCAACTCCCAAGGACCCTGACAAAGCATGCATTTACTCACCAGATGGGTTAAACTCTAATAGTTTTCTGCTAGCCACCTTGTATGTGTTTGTACTGCTCTTTGAGGGACACTCAAGATGTACAAAACCCTGTCTCTACCTCACCAGGTTATGTACCCCTCTTGTGCCCCAGTTTCCCTATCTGTGGCATCTTCCTCACAGGGTTGCTACAAGGATTAAATGAGATAATAGTCACTGTGTGGACCATAGCAAAGACTCAATAAATGTTACGGATGGCTTCAAACCAACGTGTGAACAAAATGCACCCATGGTTTAGAGAACAAATAACGAAAAGCACAATATACTACATATTGATGTTACAACATAGAAGTTCAGATAAAGGGAAAAGAGCGTCTCAGATATTGATTTATTATTTATGGCATGCATGTGTTTGCATGTGAATATGTAGATGTTGGTAACTCTGTATGTGTGTGTGTTTTGGTTTGGGGGTAGTCTGATAGGGGAGAAGTAATCTGGAGGATGAATATCTTTCTTGGGACTGAAAAAGACCTTAGGACCCTGTCTTCCTCATTTCATTTCCATCTAACCATAGGGTTCCTTCAAAGCTGTAAGAACGAACTCAGTTCTGTGTTGGGCCCTGCCCTCATGGTGGCTGCCAGCCTGTGTGTCTTGTGTGAGAGGCAGTGGGCTTCTGGAAGATCTCTTAGACTTGTGCCCTGAACAGGGAGGTCACCCCATGGCTGAGATATGTCTCCTTATTTTGCCTGAACCCTAATGCCCTGACAACCGGCTCAAACTCCTTGTTCATTGAGAGCCATTGATCAAGGCCTCTGCTGTGAGATTTCAGACTAAGGGTTGTAGAAAAGAAGATAAAGAGAGTCGTGTTGTTCCCTAAAGAGCTATGCATGCTTGCATCAAAAAAAAAAAAAAAAAAAGTATTGACTTAGCACCAAAACAAAACAAAACCGAAAAAAAAAAAATCCAAACCCGTTATGTGCCTTTAGGATTTGAGGAAGAATCTCGTTTTTTTTTTTTTTAACTTCAAACTAGTCTGAAAGAATTTTCCACAGCCAGACTCCTATTCAGAATTAAAGTAATGGATCTGGAGGACTGTAACCACCTATCTACTTATATTTCTATTGCTATCATAGTAATTGTAATATTAATTGATTCATCTAGCCCAGGGCACTCAAGTGTCTGCACTCAAAATTAGAATGTAATTGCAACAATAAAGAGATCAAATGAGATAATTAAAACATAAAAGATGACAAATGCTAATTCAGGAAGTCTTTTGTATACATTGCAACATGTGCTACTTATTTATAAGGCATTGTTTGGAGATTCCTAAGGAGAGAGTTCAAGGCAGAATAAATTCTGTGATCTGCACATACAAAGATATCAAATAAACGGACTCACACAAGGATTGATTGCAATACAATTGCAGGTCCAAGCGTACCTTCCACAGAGTGTTGTTTAGATGCATCTTTTTAGAAGATATAACACTGAACTGACCTTAATGCCATGTCCACATTTCTCCTAAAGCTTCAAACTTGCAGAAATAGCATCTACAGGACATGGCAGGAGGAGGACAGGACAGGCACATGGAAGCAAGTCAACAATTAACTTCTTTGAGGCTTAGACATGTAACCTGCATTCGTAGAATTCAAAAGAAGGAAAAAAGACAGTCTGGGCAGGTCTTGAGTTACCCAAGCCAAAACCAATTGGTTTCACTTTACAGGGCCCCTGGAGGGCAAGGGTAACTTTGTACCCTGGACCCAATTTTTAATCCAATTTCCCTTCGTATTGACTATCAAAAGAAAGAGTCTAGGGACGGATTCCACCAAAGCCTACATGTTCACAACTTTCTAAAACTTTAGATTTCTATTCTTCATCATTTTAGTAACAGTCCCAGGCCCTGATCTTATTTTTTCAAATACATTATTCAGCCTATGCAGCCTCTAACTCCTGCAGAGCCAGGAATGAAGTGAAATTAGGACTCACTGATCTGACCAATTTCCGGTCTTCTTTTTGCCCAGCTATCTATGGGGTTAGGCCAGCTGCAGCGATCGCAGGGGACCATGGACATATACACGCTACCAGTATGCACAGTGCCATGGTGATGGCCAGCTACCACCATACTGCCACCACCACCAAGGAAGGTTCTTGGAGATAATGCAGTCATTCATTTATTCAACACTCAACACACACTTCTTGAGTGACTTTTATGTCAGTGAACCCAACAGACCAAGTTCCCTAGTCTCAGGGAGCTTATGTTCCAGTGAAGGGAGACAGAGTAAACAAATGTATAAGGTAGCGTCAGATGGTGATAAGTGTCAGGGAGGAAAATAAATCAGAAAGTGTCTCACGAGTGACTGGGGAAGGGGTGCTATTTTAGAGCGTGGTCAGGAAAAAGCTCCCGAAAGGGTTGCTGAGTAGAGATCTGAAAAACCTGCGTGAATGAGCCTTACTTTAATATGGCTTAAATAGACTAATGAATTCAAATCTTATGGGAATGAGATGCAAAAGATAAAACAGAATCCTTTTTCTGTGGTTCTGGGAAAATAATAATAAGAGCTAGTTTGTATTAAGAACCTTACAAGGATTAACTCATTTAATCCTCACAGCAACACTGTGAGATAGAAATGAGTATCGTCCTCCTGGAGACGAGGTTAGTAACTCACCAAGGGTTACATAGCTAGGGGATCGTGAGGCTGGGTTTCAACTCCAGGCCCCTTGAGGTTTGGGGGAGGGTTGTTTTTTGGAACAGCTGTATTGAGGTATAATTGCTCTGCAATAAACTGCACGTATTTGAAGTGTAGAATCTGAGAAGTTTTAGCATATGTATATACTCATGAAACCATCATATCATCAAGATAATGAATCTGCCTCACTCCCAAAAGTTTCCTAACGCCTCCTTTTCACCATCTCTTCCCCAATCCATCCCTTTTCACACTCCCGTTTCTAAGCAACCACTGGCCTGCTTTCTGTCATTATAAATGAGCTTGCATTTCCCACAGTCTTATACAAATGGAATCATACAGTATGAACTCTTTTTTCGTCTGGCTTCTTTCACTCAGCATAATTAGCTTGGGATTCATCCACATCACAGGTATCGACAGTTCACTTCTATTGCTGAGTAGTGTTCCGTTCTATTGGATACACCCCAGTTCGTCTCTCCATTCACCTGTTAGTGGACATTGGGCTATATTAATAGCCATTTGGGGGCTATTACAAATTAAACTGCTATGAACATTCACATACAAACCTTTGTGTTAGACCCACACTGTTGATCACTGCATAATACAGCTTCTCTTAGAAAAAGGTTAAAATAGGACACATGGAGGCTGCATCGTGTGGCAAAATCACGATGAACCAGAACCGAGAATTCTCGATCCCAAAAGCTGTGATCTTTTGCTAGTCCAAGGTTAGTGAGTAGCACTGAGAAGTGCAGGTGTGAAGCCTTCCATTCAGATGGCGCCTGGTTTCTCTGTAATCTGAGGAGAGATGGCCCTAGATGACCTAGCACAGAAATCCCTGGTTTGCACTCTCTCCCACATTGACTAACCGTGTGACTGTCGACAAGACACTTGTCCTCTCCAGAACTATTTCCTCATCTGTGAAATCCCATCCAAGTCTAAGGCTTACTCATGGCGCGTACTAATTAGAGGAAAGCAGTAGATTAGCCAAGGCCAATCTTCATGCCACCCCACTGCTGTGTATTGCTGTACCCTCCTGATCACAGGGTCCTAGCATCTCAGAAATGCATGCAACCTAAGAAAGCACCGAAGAGAACCGAGGCCCAGGGAGTGAGGGGCGTGCCCGAGGTGGCAGGGGGACCTCAAATCCAGGTGTCCTGACATTGTGTCCAAAACTTTTTCTTCTACACCAAACTGCTGCTTGTTGGTTGCTCAAGTTTTATATCAAGCAAGGGTGCTGAATTAAATGAGTGCCGTTTCTTTTCCCATTTTATCATGAATTAGGGTGGCAATCATCTGTCTCAGTTTGTTTACTATACAATTTGTGATCAAACCGCAGACGCTTCAGTCCTCAGGACACAGAGTAACACCTCGCTAGCTGGGTAAATGCTACAAAAAAGGAAACATTTTGCAGCAGAGGTGTAATAAGAGAGACAGATAAATGATTCCTTTCCCCTCTGCTATTGGTTTAAGTTGTAGTCACCCAAACTTCAAAAATAAAACCTGAAAAGCATCGCGGTCTCTGCCCCACATGGCTAGAGCACACCCTGTTGCGTCAGCTCAAGTCTCACTTTTAACAACTGCTGTTTTAGGTTTAGACTAATTAAGGAATGCTTCTTGGTACATGTATTCCTACCGCAATTAAATAACTCACAGTGTAGGATGGAATTGTTCAGGCTTCTTAAAATTGCCTTTCATCTTTCAGTGTTAAAAGATGAATTTCTCATACAGAGTGCAGTTGTGAGAGGTTTGCATTCTAACTCATGGAAGCCTCAATATATTTGTTTTAGCATGACTTTTCTTTAGTAACAATTTAAATAACAGAGTAATAGGCTGGAAGAGTTTCTATTTAGGATGGTGAAATATTCAGTGGAGATAAAATTGCTTTATAGATGGCTGGCCGGAATTCAGTTTAGAATTGAAACACTTTAGAATTTCAATACACTTCAAACCTTGAATGGAAGAAGAGATGAGTTCTCACAGAGCTTTGGGGACCATGTGGCTGCCAGAAGGGACTGAACTGCCCACTCCCAGCCTCCCTGTGTCATGTCCTGCATACAGCTCGTCCTCGCTTTGCCATATAAAAAGCAAACAGGTTGGAAATGTTCACGATGATAGCCGTGTTTAATGAAACTCTTAAGTGTTATGCTCGTTTATGCCATCTACGTTTCTCAGCCTCTTACGAATAGATGAATTCCAACGTTTGGACACACTTGCCCCCAATATGTATCGTTTGGACAGAGACACCTGCTGTCCTATCATGGCAGGTGCTGGGACAGAAAAATAAGGGCAGACCGAAATGACTCTTGCTACCTTCACCCAAGACAGTGGTGGCTTCAGGATATTTATATAGATGGGCCTTGGGAATTTCAGTATGGTTTAAAGTAGAGGCTCGTTGGGGATTTGGTTTTTCAGAGGTGTTCGCATAACAAGCATATAGTTTTCACTTGGGTGTTATGCTTCCTGGGGTCCCTATGGTACCATTTCCATGTGAGCCATCATTTGCTACTGGCGAGGGTTACGGCCAAGGTCACTCACCCATGCCAGTCCACCTACGGAAAATTCTTGGGCCTCCGGTACATTTGGATAAACCTTCAGTTGGTGAAACGCTAAACCACACCAGTAGTAAACATCCCTTTAAGGAGTATCCCCAGAGTGGCAGCAGATTCGTGACAAGTAAGTGATGGTTAACCAGCCTCCTATATGGCGTCCATCACTTGGCCCATTGCATGCGGTGCTCTTAATAACCATTTGTTATGGCATAAATCTCCCCTGTAAAGTAAAGGAAGCGTCTTCCTTGCACAGTATAACTGTGAACAGAAGCCTGTAGAAAACCCTGGTGCAGGAGGGCTGACTGAAAGGAAAGAAGAGATAAGCAGTCTTGGCGCCCAGCTCAGGACCCTTGGGGAGCTGGCAGCTGGATGCCACTCCTGCCCTCTCACCACTTCCCGCCTCTCTGCTTGAATCTCATCTAAAGCAGGTGGGAGCTAAAAATCCTTTAAGTGTAACCCTGGGATTCCGGGGAGCTGCAGAGCTGCGAATAATGTTGAGACGGGTGAGCCATTGCAACGTGAGTCAGGGACGTAGTATTGTGAAAATGGGGAGTGAGTGCTTCTTGGCTACACGGTCTCCTTTTTGGTTGATTAAAATATTACTGAACTAGAAAGTGGTGCTGGTTGCATTGTGAATGTACTAAATGGCGCTGAATTATACTCCTTAAAAGGGTGAATTTTACGTTATGTGTATTTTACCCTAATTTTTTAAGAAGGTATTATGGGGCTGGAGTAAGATGTTCCATGAGATACTTTTTAGGGGTTCATGGATGTGCATGACACACTCATTCTCTATCCTTGAAGGATTTAGAAATGCAATGTCTGATGGAATGAAAAGGTCTTTCCTGCTCTTCCATGACCATGAAGATGCCTTTGCTCTGGTGACAAATGATGTAAACAGTCAATAACTGCTCCACTGGTGGTTGAACGGACACCTGTCAATACATGATGAATTATAGAGGTTGTAGAACATGTGGGAATTCATAAGCTCTGAATGGCACATGTAAATTGCTTTTCTATTTAAGATTATAGTCAGGAACTTATGATACTGTAAGTCTGTAGACCTTCTATGCATCTGGCCTTGGACTTTTCTTGCTTTCGCTGGGAAGATAGAAAAATGACCGATAAAAGATTATTGTTCTCCGTATTTAGATCCTAGGTCATTTTATGGGTTAGTAGCTTTGCCAAACTGCATGTGGAATTAATTGGAAACAATTGCAATGTTCTCACTACATTGCTCCACTTCCTTTCTTTAATTAAGAGACATTACCCTCTGTTCTACAGATGACAAAACAGACAGCTCTTCTTTTATTACCAGACAGCAGCCACAGAAAGAAAAGCAGAAATCACAGTGTGTCTGGGCATTAATAGCAGAAATCCCAGTGTAGTGCGTACGGGGAGAGAGGCTGATTCCAACTTCTGGGCTCTTAGGTACACTCAATTCTAAGCGTCTAGTTCAATCTGCCCAGTTACAGTTTTACCTCTCTATTTGCTTCATGACAAAAGCCAGCTGCCTGGGAATGGAAAACATGTTAAGGAGGATTAAACAGCAATGGAGTTAATTAAGAAAAATCACCTCACCATTCACAATGACATATCTATAGTTAATTTTTTAACTAAAAAATAAATTGGAAATAAAATTAATTAAACAATGTCTATAAACATAAACTTTTTAAAAAAACATAAACTGAAAACAACTCCCTTATTTTGAATTTATTAAAAGTGTTGGGGGTTTGTGTATGTATGTGTGTGTGTAGCTGTGTACTTCAACAAAACATGTCTGTCCCCTTAAAATAGTAGTGCCATCAGATTACTATAAGCAAACAGCAGTTCCACGAGCATTTATTAAACATGCACTTTGTAAGCCAGAAAAAGTAGAAAGGACAAAGGCAAATTCTGGGAGTGGAGATCAAAGGAATATTGAAGACTTCCTGGTGACCTTTGGGTTGAGATTTTTTTTCTAGTTCCTCAGTTATTCCCACACTTGCTCTGGTTTCAGGACCTTCACACAAGCAGTTGACCCTGCCTACATCACTCTCCCTTTCTGCCCACCTTCCATCTGGCTAACTCCCACTTCTCTTTCAGTCCCCATATAAAGCCACTTCCTCCAGGAAGCCCTCTTTCACCATTCCTCCAGACTAAGTCCTATTACTAAGCACAAATCTCTGTTTCCCCTTCAATAGCTCTTTACCATTGTTGTATGTTTAATTATCTGCCCTTGAGCAAAACTATAAGCTTCATAACAGTAGAGACTATGGAAAAAAAACGCATGGAAAAACAGAATGTTTATTTTTGAATGAGTAATGTATTGAATTAATGACTTGGGGGAAAATCAAAATCAAAAGTAGTGAGACTGGGGCTTCCCTGGTGGTGCAGTGGTTGAGTCCGCCTGCCGATGCAGGGGACACGCGTTCGTGCCCCGGTCTGGGAAGATCCCACATGCCGCGGAGCGGCTGGGCCCGTGAGCCATGGCCGCTGAGCCTGCGCGTCCGGAGCCTGTGCTCCACAACGGGAGAGGCCACAGCAGTGAGAGGCCCGCGCACCGCAAAAAAAAAAAAAGTAATGAGACTGTTCATGTTTGTATGTCCAGAGCCTGGCAGAGAGAAAGCTGTTAATAGCTATTTGTTGAATGATCGAATGAATATACAAAGGAGTTAGTGAATGAACAATGAAACTCTAATGCTGTTTCCAATCTTTCTGAGCCTTAATTTTCTCCTCTGTTGGCTCATTGTAGGTACTGGATGAGCCCTTCCACATCACGGAAGGAAATGCTGAGTTGAGTGGTCCAACAGACGTAGATAGATGGGTCTGCATCCTTAGTCAAAACAGACTTCCTGCTCCAGAATATTTGGCGTTTCCTAGGTAATGATGACTAAGACAGTCAAAAACATTGAGGGCAAAGTGATGGCTGATTCCGGGTGAGCAGGATGAAGGAGTTAAGACTGATTGGATTTTTTAAAACAATTCCTCATGATTGCGACATTAGCATGAAGGCTGAGAAACGCAATTGTACAGATTATGGGTTGAAGGGCACATGTCTAAATAGAAGAAAGTGTGATTAAAGGAAAAGGGGGTATATTCTCGCCAGCTCTAAGGCCTTAGAAACAAAACTCATCGTAATGATTAGAAGAGTTAGTGGTAGTGATGACGGTGATGACAAACAATATCTAAGATGTGTGTCTGCTCTGTGCCCGTCATGATACTAAGAACTTAACATGGACCACCTCATTTGCCCTGACAATAATCCTATGACCTAGGCATTATTATTATTTTATTTTTATGCCTGCATCGGGTCTTAGCTATGGCATGCAGGATCTTTTGTTGCAGTGCACGGGCTCTGCATTGAGGCGTGTGGGTTTTGTCTCTTTAGTTGAGGCGCACGGGCTCAGCAGTTGTGGCGCATGGGCTTAGCTGCCCCGCGGCACGTGGGATCTTAGTTGCCCAACCAGGGATCGACCCTGCATTGGAAGGCGGATTCTTTACCACTGGACCACCAGGGAAGTCCCTAGGCATTATTTTTATCACCTTTTTAGACATGTGGACTTGTTAAGGGTCACAAGCTGAAGTAGTAGGGTCAATTTAAACCCTGATTCTCCCCAGTTCCCAGGTCTGATCCTTGAACCCTATGTTACGTTGCTCTAGGAGAGTGTAACGGAGGCCATGATTCTCTTCCAATCATGGTTGTTTTGGGGTTGTTTTTTTTTTGGTTTTTTTTGGCTGCACTGCATGGCATGTGGGATCTTAGCTCCCCGACCAGGGATCGAACCCGCACCCCCTGCAGTGGAAGCACACAGCCTTAACTGCTGGACCGCTGGGGATGTTCCCCAGTTGGGTTTTGTTGTGTGTTATCATCTACATTCCATCAACATGGATCGAGAGCTCAGGAAGGGCTCAGATGTGTGATTTTGGGCTCTGGTCTCTCTTGAGGTTGCCGTCAGTCAGTGATGTGGGGTTGGGGGGAGAGGGTGGGGCTTCTGGAAATTCTCTCCATGGTCTCTGCACATGGGCCAGGTTGGGCTTCCTCATAGCATGGTGGCCCCAATGCAGTCACCTGCTTACCTGCCAGCTGAAGGCTTCAAGAGCAAGTATTCCAGCTAATAAGGTGGAAGCTGCCTTGCCTTTTATGACCTAGCCTCTGTGGTCCCACAGGAAGACTTCTACTGCACAGGCTACGAGCACGATCCAAGCGCCCCTCCCCTCCCCCGGATTCAGAGGGAGAGGAATTCGATCCCACCTCTTGACAGGGGAGTGGCGAGGTTCTAGACCAGTATGTGGGATGGGAGATACAGTTGTGTCCATCTGTGGAAAATATAATCTGCAGCATGGAGATCTGGGGCCGGGGCAGGGGGGCAGGGGTGTAAGAGGGAAGACACACACATGTGGTCTTTACCCTTCGCTGGAGGTTTCATTTAACTTCCGCCAAAGAACTTTACAGAAGGAACACGGCAGTCTCTGTACACTTTAGACATGAAGAATGGAGGCTCTACCCACCTGGCTGGGTCATTCTGCACCTGCTCTCCGCCAGGCCACCTGATACATGCTTTACAGACGTCACCCCAGACTTGCCCGCAGTTTATTATCATTAGCATCTCATACGGGAAGAACGGAGGCCAATTACTTTGCCTCCAGTGAGCAGGGGGCAGGACTAGAGTTCAATCCCAGAGCTCTCTCCACCGTATTCTCCACCTTTCAAAACCTCACTCGCCCCATTTTTAAGGCCACTGTGTGTCCCCTCTCCCCTCTTGTGTCTTTCTTGGGTCTTTAGTCCTTTTTGGACACAGGTCATCACATAAATCCCACATGGTGCTTTGGAGAGAATTAAAGGGTATTTATCTTGTAGAAAGAAAAGGAAACTGCCTACCCCTCCGGGAAACTGCTTTTTTTCTTGTTCTCACAACGTAGAGCTGTCACATGGACACTATGCTGGGCTGGCCAAAAAGCAATTTGAAAGATGGCTTTTGAGATTGGCTAGTCGCCTTGACTTGGCAGGGAGTGAGGTATTAACTGCTCTCTTATAGATTATGCCTGAGACCTGAGATCTTCCTCCTGTCAGGCTCGGTCTTCCTTCTGGGAAGCTCTGTGTGAAGCAGCCCCCTTAGCTGTGAACAAGAATCTTTTGACCTGCTACCTCTCTTATTTATGGTATTGCAGATCTTCCGAGAGAACAGAAACAGGCTGGTCTAAGTTTAGCAACCTGGTGAGCTTAACGTGGCTTTGGCAAGAAGATCTCAACACAAAGAGTCTTAGTTGGTTGGCCAAGAATAGCAAGGGACAAAATAAGCTCGTTTAAAAAATAATAACTGGAAAGAGAGAGAGAAAGAGAAGAGGTGGGGGAGGAAAAAAGAAAATGAAGAAGGGAGGGATGGACGGAAGGAAGGAAGGAAAGAGGGAGGGAGGGAGGGAAGGAAGGAAGGAAGACAGAGGTCATGGAGGTCGATAAATTCACCATCTCAATATGTGCCAACAGCAAACTGAGTAGAAAGAAAGCGTGGTGAGAGAGCAGAAGGGGGGTTCACACAGGCACTGCCATCATTTGAGCTCCCTAAGGCATCTCCAGTGCTTTTTTATCATCATGTAATATCTAATAATATGTAATACAAGAGTGAACATTGTCCATCAGTTAACACTGTCGCTGCGTCAGAGTGATGATAGACATGGTCTCGTGGAACACCCACCGTAACCCACAGTACCCTCGTCCCTTTTTACACATGAAGAAACTGAGGGCTGCAGGGCAAGTACTTTGCTCAGCAGAGTTAGCCCCGCTCTGGGCAACGTATTGTAAATCCGCCAGGTGGTGACCAAGGGCTGGTCCCCGAGGGCACAGAGAGCATGTCCAGGCTTGAGTCAAAGAGAGAGTTAAATTTTCTCAACTTAGCTGCTCTTCTAGCTGCCCCCCCCCCCCACAACTGCCAGACCTTCCAGGGCAACCCCTCCTCCAAGCCTGAGGCTGTCCCAGGCTCCAGAGTCTCCAGAAACAGCCTCAGTAAGAGGTTTTCTGTTGACACTAAAGCCATTATGCTGTGTCTGTGGGTGGAAATACGTATTTATTATTCGAAGCACTAAGTGTGTTTTCCCTTCATTTCATTTAAACAAGAATTTATTAATCCCTGAGCATATGCCGTTTATTTAGTGGTGGTGTGGAAACAAAGTGGAGAAAGCAATTAATAAATTTGAGCAACTGACAACCTAGCAGGAAAACAACGTGTACATCAAGCCAGAAGCCAGTGAGCGCAGTCCCTGGGCACCCATGGACAAGCCATTCTCTGGTCCCTCCACTTTTTTAAAAATAGATTTTATTTTTT
Organism: Tursiops truncatus; assembly: GCF_011762595.2. NCBI lineage: Eukaryota > Metazoa > Chordata > Mammalia > Artiodactyla > Delphinidae > Tursiops > Tursiops truncatus. The sequence goes on from NC_047043.1 coordinate 9,756,324, forward strand.
AGAGCAGTTTTGGCTCATAGCAAAATTGAACAGAAAGTACAGAGAGTTCCCGTATACCCCACCCCCACCCATGCGCTGGCCTTCCTCGCTGTCAGCTTCAGGCACCAGAGTGCTACGTGTGTTACAACTGAAGCATCTACACTGACACAGTACTACAAGGACTACCCTGACACATCTCTATCACCCAAAGTCCTTAGGTGACATAAGGTTTCATCCTTGGTGCTGTCCATTCAATGAGTTGGGACAAATGTACAATGACATACATTATGGTATCATATAGAGTAGCTTCATTGCCCTAAAAATCTCTCTGTGCTCCACTTATCCCTCCCGTCCTCCCAACTCCTGGCAACCACTGATCTTTTTACTGTCAGCATTGTTTTGTCTTTCCCAGAATGTCATGTAGCTGGAATCGTGCCTTACGGAGCCTTTTTGGATTGACTTCTTTCACTTAGGAACGGACATTTAAGGTTCCTCTGTGTCTTTTCATGGCTTCATAGCTCATCCTTTTTAGCGTGAATAACATGCCATCGCCTGGATGCACCACAGTTTATTTATTCATTCACCTGCTGAAGGACATCTTGGTTGCTTTCAAGTTTTGACAATTATGAATAAAGTTACTCTAAACATCTGTGTGCAGGTTTTTGAGTGGATATAAGTTTTCAGTCCGTTTGGGTAAATGCCAAGGAGTGCAATTGCTGGATTGCAAGGCAAGAGTATGTTTAGTTTTGAAAGAAAGCACCACACTGTCTTCCAAAGTGACTGCGCCATGTCTCATTCCCACCAGCGATGAATGAGAGTTCCTGTTGCTCCACATTCTCACCAGCATTTGGTGTCGATCCCCCTACTTTTTAAAGCACGACTAAACTGAATTATGTGGAAATGACTCAAGAGCCAGATGTAAACCCCAAAATGACTGAGCAACAAAACTAAATGTCACATCCTGTGATATCGATGGGGCAGGGTTTCTCATGCCCTTACTCAAAGCCACCATACTCTTATTCTGCGCAAAATATTACTAAGTTAGGTTTTCTGTTTTCTCAGCCCGCTAAGAATTGGAAGCTTTGAAGGGATGGAGAGACTAAAACTGTAAAACAAGACACATGCAGTAGCCTGTTGACAAATGAGTTAACGATCAAGTATGCAATCTTGTGTTCTTTAGAAGCATACCTGCATATCTACTTGTCATAACCAGTGTTTCTAAGAATGACCTTAAAACACCTCTTGAAAGAATGAAATGGCATTCAAGATACCACCGCTTTTAAAAATCAAGGCTAAGTTCCTACCTCGTAGATTTGTTGTTGGAATTAAATGAAATTTATGTAAAATGCTTAACACAGTGTCTGGTACACAGTAGTACAAATAAATATTGGCTGCTATGTAATGATGGTGATGATGTACCATGTGGTTAGACAATTAGAAGAAGGAGAAATGGAAAGAAAAGAGTATTGGAATCCCTTAGGCATTTATTGAGATCCTGTTATGTCCCTAGGTGAATTCAAAAGTAAGTGGTCTGTGGTTTCCCTTCTTGAGGAAATCTTTGTCTAGCATAGCATATAATTATAATAGAACGTGATAAATGTTATAACACATCTGTTTATAAAAGTGCCATGATAACATAGATGAGTTGGCTGTTAATTTTGCAAGATCAAGGAAAGCTACAGTAAATATTGGAGCTAGGCTGGATGGATTTTGCTGTTTGGTGAGGGGTAGGCATTTTAAGGAAGGACGTTCCAGGCAGAAGGAACAGACTTTAAACAAAGTCATGGAGTCATGGAAATCATGGCACAGCCAAGAATGTAGACCTGGGTAAAATTAAAGAATGGTTAGCCAGGAGATGGGCCAGAAAGTTCCCAGAAGGCCAGTTGATGATTGCCTTATATCGTGACAAGGAGTATGGATTTTATTTGAAAGTTAGCAGGTTGCTATTAAAGGCTTTAAGCTGAGAAGCTCCATGAATTTTTTGTTTAATACTTATTTTGGCTGTGCCAGGTCTTAGTCGCGGCACACGGGATCTTCGTTGCAGCATACGGACTTCTTAGTTTTGGCATGCATGCGGGATCTAGTTCCCTGAACAGGGGTCAACCCTGGGCCCCCCTGCATTGGCAGCATGGAGTCTTACCCACTGGACCAGAAGGGAAGTCCTGAGAAGCTCCATGATTAATGTCTGCTTTCAGTGCATGTTTACGCTGAAGGCAGGATAGAATATGAACTTGAATGGGTGGAGAGTGGAGGCAGGGAGACCAGGCACGAGTTCTTGGGTTCATCTAGATTATCGCAGAAGTCCTCAGACTTGAAAAACAATGAGGGGCTGATAGAAGAGGGCAGAGAGAGGGGATACATAGAAAGGACAGTCAGCATGACTCTGAGGTCCCTAACTTGGGCGATTGGGACAACCCAAGGAAGGAACTTTTTATAAACCTGAGGTTTATTGTTTTTTTTTTTTTTTTTTTTTTAGAGGTTTATTGTTTTTAATCTTCACGATCCTCTGGTGGCACAAAAGAAGCTGAATCTTTAATACTATTTCAATTCCAAGTTATTTGATATTTTCTTGCTCCACCCAAGAGAACACCACTTGAATTATGCCATAAAGCTAGAACCAAATGAATGCAATTCATTTTTCTAAAAGTTCCAAGTAGAGATAGACAAATGTGTACTCACAGAACAAATTTGAAGCCAAAATGACCAAATATAGCGTGAAGCTGGTCCATCTGATGTGGTAGCCACTGGCCGCTTGTGGCCATTGAACACTTGAGATGTAGCTACTCTTAACTGAGATGTGATGTGAGTGTAAAACACACACAGTTCATAGCAGATTTCAGAGATTTAGTACGAAGAAAAGAATATAAAATACTCTGTTAATAATTTTATATTATTACATGTTGAAACAATATTTTTTAAAGATTTTTAAAAATTTAATTAATTTATATACTTTTGGCCGCGTTGGGTCTTCGTTGCTGTGCGTGGGCTTCCTCTAGTAGCGGTGAGCGGGGGCTACTCTTCGTTGTGGTGCGCGGGCTTCTCATTGAGGTGGCTTCTCTAGTTGCGGAGCACAGGCTGTAGGCGCGTGGACTTCAGTAGTTGTGGCACGTGGGCTCAGTAGTTGTGGCACGTGGGCTCAGTAGTTGCAGCTCCCAAGCTCTAGAGTGCAGCCTCAGTAGTTGTGGTGCACGGGCTTAGTTGCTCTGCGGCATGTGGGATCTTCCTGGACCAGGGCTCGAACCTGTGTCCCCTGCATTGGCAGGTAGACTCTTAACCACTGCACCACCAGGGAAGTCTGAAACAATATTTTGAATAGATTGGATTTGAGGTAAGAGGTAGATGGACCCCTGGGCTGGGTGGGGTCAAGCAGATATATTACCAAAATTAAGTTCACCAGTTTTTTTTCTTTTTTAACGCAACAGCTAGAAAATTTTAAATTACATACGTGGTTCATACTGTATTTCTGTTGGACAACACTGGTCTAGGAAATTTGATTTTTGCAGTGTCAATATTGAAGGACTATATTCAGACCAAAGGTATATTTTGCGTTATTGCTTTTCTTCCCATTACTAGTATGGGTCTCACTGTTGTGGTCCGAACGTGGGTTGGAAAAGAATTTCCAGACACTAGGCAGAATGTAAAGAAGATCGAATTTATTAGAGGGAAGGGTCCCTGTCAGAACAGCAGGCCGACTTCCTAGTAGTCTGGGAGAGACAAGCCTGAACATGTGCTATTGATCAGTTTTTATAGCCAGAAAACAAAGGAATGGTCTGAGATGAAATTTTCGTTTACTCATTGGTCGAGGCACATATATCTTCCTTCTATAGGGTGGGAGTGGGGCAGGGCAGATGCCTTTCCTTATTTGGGACAGGTCCCATCACCCAGGTGGGCTCAGGAATTTTGTAACCATCACAACATGGCAGGGAGTCCGGTATGGGGTGTGAGACGCTGACATGTTTTCAGGCAGCATTGTCCTTTGTCCTTAAAGCACCATTGTCCTTGGAGCACCACGCTCACCACCTGATGTTTTCTAATATTTTACTATGTAGCCTTATTCTCATTAAGAAAGAAGTGGTTACCATAGCAACTGCCACAATACATTGTATTTACCACACCTGGAGAGAAAGGTATAAACAGACATCAATCTGTCATTCAGGTTTACACATTCATGTGTTTTTGTTTTTGCTTTTTCATGTGTATCTTGGTCTTCCTTTGTAAAATAGAGCTCTGAGAGTAGGAAACTTGACTTCTAATTCTCACCTATATTACTGGCTTTCTTTGGGTCTGGACAAAGAGAATAATAATTATCCCATGCCCACTTCGGAGGGATATGTGGATAGATAGTTACAAAGTATTTTGCAAGCTATTCTTTGGGCACAGTATCAGTCTAATGTCACACAGTTTAATATAGCAATGGTATCTACTGTTAGTACACTGCTGGAGTCTGGCGGGAAAGACAGGGTAATTTCCTTGGGTAGATATGAGTGAGGAAATGCAGAAGGGAGAAAAGAGCTCAGACCAGGAAAAACCAAAACAAGGTGACCAATATTAGCATTTGTTCCCCTAGACTTTAACAGCCATTTTGGAGTATATCCCATATTCAGCAATGTCTCCACTGGCTGGGAGGAGACTGGGAGCCCAGATCCTCCAAGGCATACAGTTCATCTAGCTTTGACATGGAAAAAGCAAACAGGTTGGAGTTTTTTAACGTTGATTATTTCATGGTGCTTTAAATGTTATGCTTATTTATGCCACCTAAATTTCTCAAAGATCTCATTCGTGGGTCAATTCTGTTTTAACATACTTGCTCCTCAATATATATCATCTGAACAGAGATGACAGATGCTAAGAAGGGGAAAATGGGACTGAAATAATTTTTTTACTTTCACCCAAGTTCTGGCTTCAAAGTATCCATCTAGATTGGCCTTAAGGATTTCCACATTGTTGATAGTAGAGAATGGGGCTTGGCCATTAAGTGGTGTTTGCATAGCAAGCCTGCAGTTTTCAGTTGGATGTTATGTTATTTGAGGTGGCTGGAGAGGGTCTAGGAAGATTAAGGTCAGGGCAGGGGGTTGGCTAAAGACCTCTCAACCCAATCTACCCCTTTGACATTTCAGGGAACTTAGATACTGTGGCTAAAGTAATAAACATTCTAGGCTTTGCATTTCATTTGCACAGGTGCTATAAATCTACTTGAGGCTGTTCAACTGATGATAAGCTCTGTCATTTGCAAACCCACTGGCTGATTTACCTCATCTGCAGACAGCCACCCTAAATGAAAGTCAAGGAAACTGCTACAGTTACATCTTGAGATGTTACATCTTGAGAAATCCCTGCTAACTCAGCATTGGCATTTAGGAAGTCCTCTGCCTGAGAAAAATCAAACCAAAGGGAAATAAAAATACACTGCAAAAATGCAGCAGCTCCACTGAAATTTCTTCTCTTTTTAAACATTTTTTTTGATGTGGACCATTTTTAAAGTCTTTAGTTTGTTACAATATTGCTTCTGTTTTTTTATGGGTTTTTTTTGGTTTTTTGGCTGCCGGTCATGTGGGATCTTAGCTCCCCGACCAGGGATCGAACCCACAGCCCCTGCATTGGAAGGCGAAGTCTTAACCACTGGACTGCCAGGGAAAGCCCTCCACTGAAGTTTCAAGAAAGATTAATTTTCATTGTTTGGTATTTTGAGTGCCTCTCCCTCCACGCCAAGGAAGCGGGGGAGGGGAGACGGGGGAAGGGGAGTGTGGTTTTCTGATCAGAACTCAAGTAACACAGTTTGAATTATATAATGGAGCTGCTGTGAGTCAGGTGACAGGCTCACTGAGTAATTCCCTGCAGAAGGAGACAAACTGCATGTTAAAAAGCTCAACAAATACTAAAAAAAAAAAAAAAAAAAAGCAAAGCCCAGGCCGTGAGTTCCAGACTTGCAAGCTGCAGTTTCCTCTGAATTCTCTCCGGGCTGAAACAGCTGGGCGGGCTGGCTGAGTCCCAGGACTCATAGAGGCTACGGAGAGCCAAAGCCAAGTGCAGGTCGGGGGTCTGGCCTGGGTTCCCGGGTTACTTTCTGTTTCATTTAGAAATGTGCCCTGTTTCTGAAACTGGTGGCTTCCAATGTCAAGGAAAACGCAGAACTCCTTGGAGGCTCCAGCCAGGCTTTTAAGAAGCGGGGCTTTGTAAAGGTAAGAAGCTATCCGCGTCCTGCAGGCTGGGGGTTGCCGCCTTGGAGGGGTCTGGGTGCGAGCCGGGGACGCCAGGAGTCGTCTGCCAACTTGTTCAGGGATCTGAACGAGGCTGGAGAAACCTTCTGTGGAGGGGTTTTAAGGTTAGGAAAGGGATAAGATGGACCCTTCCCGCCTGGATGGGTGGCCCCCCGGTCCTTGGTGACTTAAATTGATCCCCAACTCCTGTCTGCGCTCTTCCCTTCCCCAGTTCCATCCCATGGAGGAGTTGCTCTCCTGTCGGGGAATTGGCATGGGCTGGCCCTGGGCTGGGAAGGAAGGAGAAGGGGCTACCTGGCACGGAGAGGCTGTCGGAGCGTGTGTAGCATGTGTATTTCAGAGCCTGACACTTGAGACGACCGTTGCTCAGGCTAAGAAAACATAGTTTTTGGGGAGCCAGAGAGCAGAGGCAGCGGAGGATGCCTGTGTGAGCGGAGAGCTTTGGCAAATCTGTGAGGTAGGCATTTGAATCTTAAAGCATTTCACTGCTGTTTGTGTGCCCTTTAGTTGGATTTTATATTGCTTTTGTATTTTGTTCAGTTTGGGGACTTTTCCCTTTTTGGAGCTGTCGCTATCAATTGATTTGGTTTTTCAGTCCTCGGACTTGGTTCACTGGATGTCTTGAAACCCACTGGTGCCCTTGTAGATGTCTGGAAGTCAGAGATCGCTTAGGAAACTGGTGCTATTTTTTCAGATCAGGGAGATTCACTTGCAAATCTCACTGCCATGGAGACTTGCTGGGAGTCCTGAACGCCTGCGGAGGCCGCCAGCGCTTAGGAACCTAAGGAAGTTTCTGACTTAAAGAGACAGGAGAGGGAAAATTGAATGGGCAATTGTTAATTCCCGGAAGGTGGGTGCAGGGAGAAGTTGTCAAGGATCAAAAAGAAAGATGACTGGGAAAATGAAAGGATAAGTAAAGGAATGGGTTTGGTGGGATCCCAACTGGGGCTGTGGCATTTTGAGGTTTACAGCATGGGGATAAAAATCAATAAGCAAACTGATAACAGCTCACTTGGCATGAATAAGATTCTTTTTTTTTTTTCCCCACTGGGTCCTAGAGAACCGGAGAAATAGGCAGGATGTGAGTTTGGAAGAGTTCTTTTTTTTTTTAACCTCTTTATTGGAGTATAACTGCTTTACAATGGTGTTTTAATTTCTGCTGTATAACAAGGTGAATCAGCTGTACATATACATATATCCCCGTATTTCCTCCCTCTTGCATCTCCCTCCCACCCTCCCTATCCCACCCCTCTAGGTGGTCACAAAGCACCGAGCTGATCTCCCTGTGCTATGCAGCTGCTTCCCACTAGCTATCTATTTTACATTTGGTAGCGTATATATGTCCATGCTACTCTCTCACTTCATCCCAGCTTACCCTTCCCCCTCCCCGTGTCCTCAAGTCCATTCTCTACATCTGCGTCTTTATTCCTGTCCTGCCCCTAGGTTCTTCAGAACCTTTTTTTTTTTTTTTAGATTCCATATATATGTGTTAGCATATGGTATTTGTTTTTCTCTTTCTGACTTCACTCTGTATGACAGACTCTAGGCTGGAGAGGGTGTAGAGAAAAGGGAACCCTCTTGCACTGTTGGTGGGAATGTAAATTGATACAGCCACTATGGAGAACAGTATGGAGGTTCCTTAAAAAACTAAAAATAGAACTACCATATGACCCAGCAATCCCACTACTGGGCATATACCTTGAGAAAACCATAATTCAAAAAGAGTCATGTACCACAATGTTCATTGCAGCTCTATTTACAATAGCAAGCTAAATGTCCATCGACAGATGAATGGATAAAGAAGATGTGGCACATATATACAATGGAATATTACTCAGCCATAAAAGGAAACGAAATTCAGTTATTTGTAATGAGCTGGATGGAAGAGTGCATTTCTAATTGCTATTCTTCTTGACCACAGAAGATGCTCTAAACAAAATATGGGGATGTTAGAACCAGAGGGAAAATGTGCTTAAGAATGATGCCTGCAAAGATGTGTTCGAGTTTCTGCTGCCCTTCCCTTCCCCTCTTTCCCATCCTACTCCCAATTTTGGGCAAATTATGTGATTTGAATATGTCTGGTATAAACAACTCCTTAGACTGATACAGTTATCACTGCGAGAGGATATTTGGGTACTAGAATAAAAATGATCTTGAGTCAGTGGTTCTTAAATCTTTTAGATCATGGACCGTATTTGGGAATTGAAAAAACTTAGCTGATGGTGAATTTCTAGAGTTCTCTCTGTACTGTGGCCCTGACACCCCCATCTTCTGATGCTGAACAAACAAAACTAAACAATGACAGCAAAGCCAAAAGGCGTAGCATAGCGAGGTTTCTAATTAAAGCCCACTTTTGAAATATCGACAGCATAACATTATAAATATTCATAATATAAGAAAACAGTTTATGGAGCCCCTTTTGCAAGCCATGGTAGTCCCTCAAGAAAGCACCGCTTAAATAATTCATGTCAGCACAGTGAGTTCCTTTCATCCAGATTTCTATCTGTTGAAACTTGCTGGAAATCTGCATTTCTGCACTTCAATAATATAATGAGGATAGAAATTCATAAGGGTGACTTCCAGACACCACAAGATCCAGCAGTGCTTTCTGAATCACAGAAGAGTACGTGATGCTCTGAACACTTTGTGTTGAGTGTGCTTTCTTCCTCTCTAATTCTCGAAAATTTGGTAATCTGCTTAAATTGTGGCGCCCATATATTTCACACCAGGACTCAGGACTTGTGGTCTTATGGAGGATTTTTATGTTACGTTACTTTCAGTGTGAGGGACAGTTTGGGAAATGCAGTTCAGATGCCAGGTTGCAGTTTAGATGTCCGTTTCGGGGACAGTTAAATAGTTTATGGGACAACTGGTCAGAAGGTATGAAATTGAGAAGCTCTTGAAAATCCAGTTCTCATAGAAATATAGATGCTTTGGTTAAGAGCATAAGTTTTTTGGTGTTCCGATTGACTTAGGTTCGAATTCCAATTCTGCCACCTATTCAGTGAGTGACATTGGGCAAGTTTCCTGACCTTTCTAAGGCTCAGTTTCTTCCTCTGTAAAATTGGATAGCGATAGTACTTACCTCAGAGGTTATATGGGGGTAAATAAAATACCGTGTGAATACAACAGCACCTAGTATGGTATCTGGCACTGTTAGCGTCTAATAATCAGTATCTGCTGTTACTATTGTTATCACTTATGGTACCTTTTGATATGCCAGAGACAAAGCATATACTGTGCAACTTTATTTATTTATTTATTACATCTTTATTGGAGTATAATTGCTTCACGATGTTGTGTTTCTGCTGTACAACCAAGTGAATCAGCTATATGTATACATATGTCCCCATATCCTTTCCCTCTTGTGGCTCCCTCCCACCCTCCCTATCCCACCCCTCTAGGTGGTCACAAAGCACCGAGCTGATCTCCCTGTGCTATGAGGCTGCTTCCCACTAGCTATCTGTTTTACATTTAGTAGTGTATATATGTCCATGCCACTCTCTCACTTCATCCCCGCCTCCCCTTTGCTGTGCAACTTTAGATCAACATTGGTGATCCTCAGAATGTTCTGGAATTAAGTCATTAGCACGTCTATTCCTCTCTATGAGGAGGCATCGTTATCCCCATGTTTTACACAGAAGAATCCATTGAAGTAGTTGAAGGCACCCAGGACATCAGTGGCAGCATCAGATGGGGGATATTTGTCCCCAGACTCTGTGCCCCACCCCTGGATCACACCCCTCCTGATCGTCCTGCTGGGCGTCCACATCAGGGGTGGTTTAACAAGGGCAAAGTAGCCCTTGTCTCTAGAAAGCCTCAGATAACCTTCCCAGGGAAGTATTGTAGTTTGGTGCTGAAGGCTTGGTTTTCCCTGCTTCAGCCCTGCTATTAGTTGTGGCTCTTCCCTTTTCTCCTCCTGAACTTGCTGAGTGCAGAGTCCCTACAGGTGTCTCCTACTTGGCCAGCTCATGCCGATGGGTGGTCGTGACCATGAGTACCCAGTTCCAAGTGTCCACTGGGGACAATACAGAATCTGCTGCCCTTGTCCAACCCCTTAAAGACTGTGTTTCTGTTTTCTCTTTGAAGACTTCTAACATAGGGATTTAATGCCTCCCATAAAACAAACTCCCCATCATATACTATAAAGTCCAAAGACAGTCATGTAATTAATCTAAAGGGTAAAGATGCCAAAAGACCTTTACTTTTGCCTTCCATAGGTATTCAGTTTCCTGCAAAATTCAGAATCCACTGGTACAGGGAAGGGGTTAAGAGAAGGGATTTCATAAAAGGTCTTCTAGGTATCGCCTGGGTTTCTCAAGGAAACTAACTGAATAAAAAATCCCACTTGGGATAGGTCATAAAATGGCAGAGTGAAGAATAGCATAGAGTGACTTCTAAGAAATCTACCACAAGGACAATACCAACGTCTAAAATTAAGAGAAACAGAAAAAAATCCAATAGAATTTCAGAAAAATAAGATTCTAGATTCAAAAATAACAAAGCAAATTTTGAAATGTAAAAGCACCCCAAATTTGGAAATATTATAATGCTAAGGAAAAGGGGGAAAAAAAGAGTGGAACGTGAGAGAAACAGCAGAGAGAGTGGGATTGAAAGAATTGGTTATGAGTTCAGTCCTGGGTCAATCACTCAGTTGAATCTGTTTCCTCATTTATGAAAAGATGACAATAATTCCTACCCTACACTCAAGGCTACTGAGAGGAACAGATGAGATACTGTGTCAAAACTAGAGAGATAACAGACCCTTAGAACATTCCCCTCCACAATGCTGAGAACTTGAACTCCATCTGGCCCTATCAGGCAGGTGTCCATAACTATACAGTATTAAGGAAAATTGACCCAAAAGGAAAGAATGTGTGTATGACTAAGAAACAGAATTTTCTTCTTAATAATGCAGAAGAAAATCCCTTTGGATAATCCATAGCTAATGAATAACCAATTACTGTTATACTAGGGCTTCCATAACAAAATACCACTAGCTGGGGTGGCTTAAAAAACAAAAATTTATTTTCTCGCATCTCTGGAGGCTGGAAGTCCAAGATCAAGATGTTGGAAGAGTTGATGTCTGCCGAAGCCTCTCTTGAGGATGGTCACCTTCTTGCTGTGTCCTCACATGGCTTTTCCTCTGTGTGTGCAAATCCATGTGTCTTTTCCTCTTCTTATAAGGCCACCAGTCCTATTGGATTTGGACCCCACCCATATGACCTCATTTAACTTTGATTATCTCTTTCTAGGCTCTATCTCCAAATACAGTCACATTCTGAGGTACTGGGGGTTAGGGCTTCAACTTATGAATTTGGGGGAAACACAGTTCATCCTATAATAGCTATTAATTAAAAGGTATATTCTTGTTCTAGGAATTTAGAAGGTTTATAAAAGAAAATGGCATCTGTCTAAAGGAAAATGATATCTCTGAATAACCATCGGGAGACCATGCCTTGGAAGGTAGCCTGGTAGACCTGGGCCAAGATTCAGGAGTAACTTGACTTTCAGGCATATTTCAACTAAGAGGAAAAGTGAGGACCTTGTGTTTTTCACTTCCACCTGGGTGTTCTGTCAAAGAACCAGCAGATTGTCCCTAGCAAGTTTGCATCTCTATGGTGAAAGCTATTCTTGGAGGATGAATTTAACATTGTTTGGGATTAGATGCTCCTCTGAGGTCAAAAGGATTATGGCATTTCATGGGCTAGTTTCCCACTTCGTTTCCATATTCTGTCTCTTAAAGGAAGTCAAAAATTGATCCTACAACCTGGGTTCCTGCCGTGCGCAGCGTGGTCATGCATACTTTCCACAATTTCCTCAGTCAGTCCCCAACTTTCCCAGTTCCCTTTCAGTAGGAACCATGATATTCAGTGATATGGTTACCTGAAATACACACACACATACACACGTACACACACACATACACACGTACACACACGTGCACACACGCACCTTTATTTAGTCCACGAACAGAATTTGTGGATAGAGAGGAAGATGATTTGTAAGTGATACGTACACATCACTTTCTTCCTAAATTTCAGATCTTTGATTTCAGAGAAAGGGATATGGGGCCCAGCTCGTGGCTGAGATGACCCCACAAATATGGGAAGTGAGGGGAGCTGATGCCTATTCTAAATTCACAGGCGTGAAAAGGCATGAAGGAGAAAGTGATGTCAGGGGAGGAGCAGGTGATTCGCAGGTGTACACGGATAAGGGTGGGTGTGCCCCTCCCTTCCTCTCCCCCTCCCCACTCGCAGCTGCCCCTTTGGTTGGACCACTTGCGTCCTCTGGTGGGGCACATTGTAGCTCCCTATTAGCAGTGTGGCGGCTAGAGCCACACAGGACACATGAGGACATCGTGCAAGCAAGACACGTACCTTGATTTTCCTTTTTAAACAACTGATGGTGGTGAAAAATTATACTGGGAGGAACAAAGAAGCACATATTTAGTAACTTGTAAAAACCCCATTGTGTCCTTTTTCCTTAAAAATAAGGTGTGCTTCCAATGCCCAAGAGGAAAGAATCAGTTCCCCAAGCATCATGATCATACCTCCTGATCCTTCCCAGTACCATTTCAGCACAAACAAGAACTCACTCCATTACTAGTAGCTTTCCTCTTTCACCAGGATCCATTCCAGAGGCAGGGGAAGTCATGGGTTAGTGCACCAAATCAGTCTGCCCAACTTTCAAACTATTTGGATGCAATGTGCTCTCTAAGTGTCAAGTACTCTCGTTTGGGTTATTAGAAAGGAACTGTTGAAAGGAACTATGATGTAATTCAGAATATATCAGTGCCTGTATTATTTAGCCCTGATTTTAAGGTTCATGACTTGCCAGAAAAAGGACCTAAAGGCTAAAAAGGATAAGAATGCAGACTCAGGAACAAACCATCAGATTTTAAGAAAACCAGTATTGGTTCCCTTTGGCTTTCATGTAAACCAATAACATAGATTAGGAACTCTTATTTAAGTTGGTTTGTTCATATGTAGACTTTCTCAAACAAAAATGTGTTTGGTAAAGCACAAAATAAAACATAACTACCTTGGAGTTTTTTTTTTTTTTAATTTTTTTTTTCGGTACGCAGACCTCTCACTGTTGTGGCCTCTCCTGCTGCGGAGCGCAGGCTCCAGACGCGCAGGCTCAGCGGCCAATGGCTCACAGGCCCAGCCGCTCACACGACATGTGGGATCTTCCCGGACCGGGGCACGAACCCGTATCCCTTGCATCGGCAGGCGGACTCTCAACCACTGCGCCACCAGGGAAGCCCTACCTTGGAGTTTTTGTTGTTGTTGCTGTTATTATATTTAATCAGTAAGCACTTACTATCTACTGCAGCTAAGGACAGGGTGTTATGCCAAGAGTTTTGCAAGGTAAGATGAATCAGATCTACCCACATCTATCTAGAGAAATAAAACATGTCCATACAAGTTTTAACAAAGTATAGAAAATGACAACTTCACGAGAACAGAAAAAAATGGTTATTGAGGTTGAAAAGAGGGAAATATTAATTCCAGCTAGAAAAGCTTTTAGAAATGTTTCTAACACGAGTCTTGAGGGCTGAATAGGTATATTTCAGCGTGAAGGGTGAGGGGGCAGAGGACATTTCCAAGAGAGGAGAGGGAGTAATAAGCGGGAAGCAAAATTGTAGAAGAAGGCACACCTGGATTGCACGTGAGGCCAGGAGGCCAGGTCAGTTCTTTTGGAGGAGAGGGTGAAGAAAACAACCAGTTGTAGAAACATTGGAAAAAACCTGAGTATCCAGCAGAGAATGGCAGGGTCGGAGCTTGAAACTAGATGCAGGGCGGGGTGAATGGAGAGAGATGGTGAGTGCACCCTGCGGTTACATCGCAGCTGTGGTGGTGGAGAACATGGTAAAGGTTAACAGTAATGATAATGATCATAAATAGGTCTCACTTGTTGAGTGCCTAGTAGCTGCTGAGCCTTTTCTTTAGATTATTGCCTTTAATCTGCACAGCAAACCTCAAGACAGGTACAAATACAGTCAGTTCTCATTCTGCACAGATTCTGTATTTGCAAATCTGGCTTATTCGCTAAAATTTATTTGTGACCCCAAAATCAATACTCTTGGTACATTCTCAGTCATCCATGGATGTGTGCAGAGTTGCCCCACATGTACATTCCCAGTGAAGTTAAAGAAGGTGATACTCTGCCTTTTTGTTTCAGCTCATACTGTAAACAAGTGTCATTTTTGTGGTCTATTTAGTCTCATGCTTTTCACTTTTTTTTTGCTCCTTGTTGGTGATCTCTCTGTTTAAAATGGTCCCCATGTGTAGTGCTGAAGTGCTGTCTAGTGTCCCTCCATGCAAGAAGGCTGTGATGTGCTTTAGGGAGACAATACGTGTGTTAGATATGCCTGTTCAGACATGTCATAGTGCCGTCGGCCATGAGTTCAAGGTCAATGGATCAACAATATATACTAAACAAGGTGTCTTTAAACAGAACCACACATAAGACACAATACATTGATCAGTTGATGAAAACACTGTGACCAGAGGCTCCCAGGAACCTAACCCTATATTTCTCCTAGGAACAATGGTTCAGTGTTCACTAATTCCGTTTTCACAGTGACTTCATAGAACAAGGCTACTTTGAATATCAAGAAGACTCTGGTTGGGCTTCCCTGGTGGTGCAGTGGTTAAGAACCCACCTGCCAAAGCAGGGGACACAGGTTCGAGCCCTGGTCCGGGAAGATCCCACATGCTGCAGAGCAATTGGGCCCGCGCACCACAACTACTGAGCCTGTGCTCTAGAGCCTGAGAGCCACAACTACTGAAGCTCGCGTGCCTAGAGCCTGTTCTCTGCAACAAGAGAAGCCACCGCAATGAGAAGCCTGCACACTGCAATGGAGAGTAGCCCCCGCTCGCTGCAACTAGAGAAAGCCCACGCGCAACAACAAAGTCCCAATGCAGCCAAAAATAAATTAAAAATAAATAAATAAGACAATGGTAACACCCTCTCCCCAGAGATATAAACTGGGGTCGGGAGGGAGGGATAAGGACCTTGCCTGAGGCCACACAACAGGCACAAACCCAGTCTGTCAGATTCGAATGTCATATTGTGATGATATAGATTTGTAATAACTTAACAAAGGCCTGGACCAGGTGTAGCAATGAAGAATGGAGGGGAGGAGGTGAATTACAAATGGTTTAGGAAGTAGAATCAACAGGACTTGGCCACTGATTGCACATGGAGGGCAAAGAGCAGGAAGAGGTCTGAGAGGAGTCTGAAGTCAGGTGGAGGTGATAACCTATTGGAATCAGGAGAGCCTGAGGGTGGATGGTTGCAGGAAGGGTAAACAGCAGGTTCAACTGGGATTAAGGGCTGGGGCTTGAGAACAGAAATGCCAGTTTTAATTTTTGAGCACTCACTGTACTCCAGGTATTGTTAAGTGGCTCTAGCTAAATGATCTCAGGAACTATTATGCCCATTTTACAGATGAAAAGAGTGAGGCTCAAAGAAGTAAAGTGACTTGCTCAAGGACACCCTGCTTATAAACAACAGAACAGGATTCAAACCCAGGCAGAGTGACCCTGGAGGTTGTAATACCAAAGAGAAGTTTTGGAATTTGAGATCTTAGAGGAAGAGAAGCATTAATGTTAATAATACCGTATCTTGTTCTCTAGTTTCTTCTTTTTAATGTTATTTTTTCCAATATTCTGTCTTTACACTGCATATTTTCCTACTTTCATGTTTTTGTTCAAATTCTTCTCTCCCACAAGAATGTTGTTCTTCTCTCCTAGCTTTTAGCTTTTATTCTTTTTTGTCTTTTTATGTTGCAGAGGGGTAAACTTACTTGGTAGCTTCAGAAATGGGACACTTTATGTTATTTTGTGCTGTCTAATTTAAAAAGTTTGAACGTTTCAAGGATTCCTAGAACGTAATACATGTTACTTAAGAAAAATTATTCTCTGAATATTACTCAGCCATAAAGAAGAATTAAATGTTGCCATCTGTAACAAGATGGATAGATCTAGAGGGTATTATGCCGAGTGAAATAAGGCAGACAGACAAAGACAAATATCCTATGATTTCACTCATATATGGAGTCTAAAAAAACAAATAAACGAACATAACAAAACAGAAACAGACTCATAGATACAGAGAGCAAAACTGGTGGTTGCCATGGGGCGATGAGTGAAATAGGAGAGGGAGAATAAAAGGTACAAACTTCTGGTTACAAAATAAATGAGTCCTGGGGACTATAGTCAATAATATTGTAATAACATTGCATGGTGACAGATGGTAACTATACTTATCGTGGTGATTATTTTGCAATGTATAAAAATATTGAATCACTATGTTGTACACGTGAAGCTAATATAATAAGTCAATTATACTTCAATTTAAAAAAGAAGAATTGTTCTCATAATCATTCTTACAATTCACATTAATAATGTTATGGTTTATTTACAGATGTTCTCATTAACAGAGGAAACATGATTATGCTATTTGTGTATTAGATTTGGAAAACCTGGCATAAAATAACATGATCCTTGTTTTGTGTTTCCTCTTGGATATCAGTTACCTTTGAACTTTTGTAAAGATATAAAGTCTCGCATTGTTTCCCAAATCTGTATCATCGAGACTTATTTGCCTATGTCCTTGAGACACTAAGAAATTAAACATTCCCTCAACACTTAGGTATTAAGGGTTATTTCCACAGGACTCCTAGTAGTACTGTGCCTGGAGATATAATAGTATCCAAAAACAGGATGTTTCGTTTAAGAAATGCCAGAGCTGTTTATTATATTAAAAAACTTTTAAACAGTATGTAATAGGAAAAAAAAAAAGACTCCTGTCGGAATCTTGAGTTCCTTCTTTCTTTCTAAATGCCCCCCCCAAGATGTCCAGAAGGTGAGCATTCTTTCTGGCCACAGGGAAAGTGCCCTCCAGAACTGTGAACTCCATCAAAAATGCTTCTGCCCAAAGAGCTCAAAGGCCAGACATTTTGAGAACAGATAGCTTGGATCTCTGTAGGTACGTGGGAAAGAGTTCACCTACAAGGGAGTTTCTATTCTTTGAAATAACCCAAGTCTGAAACCCTTCCTTTGTAAATTAAAAAGAAATCTCTTGAACTATTCTGAAACCAAAAGAGAGAGAGTTGCAATGCTGCTGGCAACTGTACTAGATAGTCAACTGTGACTCTTAGGTGAACAAATTCTGCATTTGTATAGAGATCTGGTAATTTAGGAACAAAGGCGAAGACAACGGAACCTTAAGGAATCTTTGTCTTGTTCTTAAACTGCCAGGGCCTGAAAGGGAACTAGGGAAAACGAAGCCATGTTTGATTCGACAAACACTTGAAACCATCCTTCAAGTATTCTGGACGGAAAACAGTCCAAAGTGTGTTTTTGCCAAACCCAAGGGAAATTAGCTCCATATGTTTCTGATTTATTTACAGTTTAATCATCGAAATATTGCTTTGCAAGGACTGGTTATGTCCAAAAAACCTTTTATGAGCCATTTTAAACAGTATCTTGAGAACAGGAAGCCCTGTTTTGCCAAGAGCCAACAGATGCCTGAGCAGAGGTTCTGGAGTTGGTAGTAGGGGCAGAGCCCTGGGCGCTGCGATTTCCAAATCTGACAGAGCAGACTTCATATTGGTTTTGGGGAATCTGTGCTCCACGCACTAGAATTACAGAAATCCTTCAGGGAGGATAACCTGAGGGGAAGGTGGCTGCTGGCTTCCATGATTTCCACTCAAACTCATTATCTTTTATGGAATTTCATATTCCTTTCACCGCATTCCATTTGCTAAATGATTATTCAGGAGATAACTTCTCTACTGAAATTATAATGTTAGTATCTGAGCCCTTACAAACCTGAGGTAGAATTTCTTAGAAAACAGCGGCTTCCAAGGAGCCATTGTCTGAACGAATAGGACAAAAATTTTTTCTCTTTATTTTCGAGTTTTTTCCTTTTTGGGTTTTTTTTGGGGTTTTTTTGCTTCTCTTTCTTTTTATTCTACTTTTCCTTTTCTTTCCCTGGGAAGTTCACCATACAGTATCAATCATCCAGAAGACATTTAATAATAAATTGGTGATTATCAACATTATGTACATATATATGTACTGTACAAGCCTGGGTTTACTAGTTGAGGGGGAAGGCCTTTATTGAAAATACGCGTTTGTAAGGGATTACCCACTTTTTTCTCATTCTCCCGAAACTTTACCTAAAACCAAGCATTCTTTCTCTAGACTTTATTTTTTTAACATCTTTATTGGAATATAATTGCTTTACAGTGTTGTGTTAGTTTCTGCTGTATAACAAAGTGAATCAGCTATACATATACATATATCCCTTCCTTCTTGCGTCTCCCTCCCACCCTCCCTATCCCACCCCTCTAGGTGGTCACAAAGCACAGAGCTGATCTCCCTGTGCTATGCAGCTACTTCCCACTAACTACCTATTTTATATTTGGTAGTGTATATGTCAGTGCCACTCTCTCACTTCGTCCCAGCTTACCCATTTCCCTCCCCGTGTCCTCAACTCCATTCTCTATGTCTGTGTCTTTATTCCTGTCCTGCCCCTAGGTTCTTCAGAACCATTTTTTTAAATTCCATATATATGTGTTAGCATATGGTATTTTTCTCTTTCTGACTTACTTCACTCTGTATGACAGACTCTAGGTCCATCCACCTCACTACAAATAACTCAGTTTCATTCTTTTTATGGCTGAGTAATATTCCATTGTATATATGCACCACATCTTCTTTATCCATTCATCTGTCAATGGGCACTTAGGTTGCTTCCACATCCTGGCTATTGTAAATAGAGCTGCAATGAACACTGTGCTACATGACTCTTTTTGAATTTTGGTTTTCTCAGGGTATATGCCCAGTAATGGGATTGCTGCATCATGTGGTAGTTTTATTTTTGGTTTTTTAAGGAACCTCCATACTGTTCTCCATAGTGGCTGTATCAATTGACGTTCCCACTAACAGCACAAGAGGTTTCCTTTTCTCCACACCCTCTCCAGCATTTATTGTTTGTAGATTTTTTGATGATGGCCATTCTGACTGGTGTGAGGTGATAACCTCACTGTAATTTTGATTTGCATTTCTCTAATGATTAGTGATGTTGAGCATCCTTTCATGTGTTTGTTGGCAATCTGTATATCTTCTTTGGAGAAATGTCTACTTAGGTCTTCTGCCCATTTTTGGATTGGGTTGTTTGCTTTTTGATATTGAATTGCATGAGCTGCTTGTATATTTTGGAGATTAATTCTTTGTCACTTGCTTCGTTTGCAAATATTTTCTCCCATTCTGAGGGTTGTCTTTTTGTCTTGTTTATGGTTTCCTTTGCTGTGCAAAAGCATTTAAGGCTCATTAGGTCCCATTTGTTTATTTTTGTTTTTATTTCCATTTCTCTAGGAGGTGGGTCAAAAAGGATCTTGCTGTGATTTATGTCATAGAGTGTTCCGCCTATGTTTTCCTCTAAGAGTTTGATAGTGTCTGGCCTTACATTTAGGTCTTTAATCCATTTTGAGTTTATTTTTGTGTATGGTGTTAGGGAGTGTTCTAATTTCATTCCTTTACATGTAGCTGTCCAGTTTTCTCAGCACCACTTATTGAAGAGGCTGTCTTTTCTCCATTGTATATTCTTGCCTCCTTTATCAAAGACAAGGTGACCATATGTGTGTGGGTTTATCTCTGGGCTTTCTATCGTACTCCATTGATCTGTATTTCTGTTTTTCTGCCAGTACCATACTGTCTTGATTGCTGTAGCTTTGTAGTATAGTCTGAAGTCAGGGAGCCTGATTTCTCCAGCTCCGTTTTTCTTTCTCAAGATTGCTTTGGCTATTCGGGGTCTTTTGTGTTAACGTACAAATTGTGAAAATTTTTGTTCTAGTTCTATGAAAAATGCCATTGGTAGTTTGATAGAGATTGCATTGAATCTATAGATTGCTTTGGATAATATAGTCATTTTCACAATGTTGATTCTTCCAATCCAAGAACATGGTATATCTCTGCATCTGTTTGTATCATCTTTAATTTCTTTCATCAGTATCATATAGTTTTCTGCATACAGGTCTTTTGTCTCCTTAGGTGGGTTTATTCCTAGGTATTTTATTCTTTTAGTTGCAGTGGTAAATGGGAGTGTTTCCTTAATTTCTCTTTCAGATTTTTCATCATTAGTGTATAGGGATGCAAGAGATTTCTGTGCATTAATTTTGTATTCTGCTACTTTACCAAATTCGTTGATTAGCTCTAGTAGTTT
The DNA here is from genome assembly GCF_011762595.2 of Tursiops truncatus. Classification (NCBI taxonomy): domain Eukaryota; kingdom Metazoa; phylum Chordata; class Mammalia; order Artiodactyla; family Delphinidae; genus Tursiops; species Tursiops truncatus. The sequence goes on from NC_047043.1 coordinate 9,776,765, forward strand.
TCTGGTAGCATCTTTAGGATTCCCTATGTATAGTAACATGTCATCTGTAAACAGTGACAGTTTTACTTCTTCTTTTCCGACTTGGATTCCTTTTATTTCTTTTACTTTTCTGATTGCTATGGCTAAAACTTCCAAAACTATGTTGAATAATAGCAGTGAGGGTGGGCAACCTTGTCCTGTTCCTGATATTAGTGGCAATGGTTTCAGTTTTTCACCATTCACGATGATGTTGGCTGTGGGTTTGTCATATATGGCCTTTGTTATGTTGAGGTAAGTTTCCTCTATGCCTACTTTCTGGAGAGTTTTTAATCATAAATTGGTGTTGAATTTTGTTGAAAGCTTTTTGCGCATCTATTGAAATTATCATTTGTTTTAATCCTTCAATTTGTTAATATGGTGTATCACATTGATTGATTTGTGTATATTGAAGAATCCTTGCATTCCTGGGATAAACCCCACTTGATCATGGTGTATGATCCTTTTAATGTGCTGTTGGATTCTGTTTGCTAGTATTTTGTTGACGATTTTTGCATGTATGTTCATCAGTGATATTAGCCTGTAGTTTTCTTTTCTTTTGACATCGTTGTCTGGTTTTGGTATCAGGGTGATGGTGGCCTCGCAGAATGAGTTCGGGATTGTTTCTCCCTCTGCTATATTTTGGAAGAGTTTGAGAAGGATAGGTGTTAGCTCTTCTCTAAATGTTTGAATAAATTAACCTGTGAAGCCATCTGGTCCTGGGCTTTTGTTTGTTGGAAGATTTTAATCACAGTTTCAATTTTAGTGCTGGTGATTGGTCTGTTCATATTTTCTATTTCTTCCTGGTTCAATCTTGGAAGGTTGTGCATTTCTAAGAATTTTTCCATTTCTTCCAGGTTGTCCATTTTATTGGCATATAGTAGCTTGTAGTAATCTTTCATGTTACTTTGTATTTTTGCAGTGTCAGTTGTTACTTCTCCTTTTTCATTTCTAATTCTGTTGATTGGAGTCTTCTCCCTTTTTTTCTTGATGAGTCTTGCTAATAGTTTATCAATTTTGTTTATCTTCTCAAAGAACTAGCGTTTAGTTTTATTGATCTTTGAGATCGTTTCCTTTATTTCTTTTTCATTTATTTCTGATCTGATCTTTATGATTTCTTTCCTTCTGCTAACTTCAGCGTTTTTTTGTTCTTCTTTCTCTAATTGCTTTAGGTGTAAGTTTAGGTTGTTTATTTGAGATTTTTCTTGTTTCTTGAGGTAGGATTGTATTGCTATAAACTTCCCTCTTAGAACTGCTTTTGCTGCATCCCATAGGTTTTGGGTCGTCGTGTTTTCATTCTCACTTGTTTCTAGGTATTTTTTAATTTCCTCTTTGATTTCTTCAGTGATGTCTTGATTATTTAGTAGCATATTGTTTAGCCTCCATGTGTTTGTATTTTTTGGTTCTTTTTTTTTCCCTGTAATTGATATCTAGTCTCTTAGCATTGTGGTCGGAAAAGATACTTGGTACTATTTCAATTTTCTTAAATTTACCAAGGCTTGATTTGTGACCCAAGATATGGTGTATCCTGGAGAATGTTCCATGAGCACTTGAGAAGAAAGTGTCTTCTGTTGTTTTGGGATGGAATGTCCTGTAAATATCAATTAAGTCCATCTTGTTTAATGTTTCATTTAAAGCTTGTGTTTCCTTATTTATTTTCATTTTGGATGATCTGTCCATTGGTGCAAGTGAGGTGTTAAGGTCCCCTACTATGATTGTGTTACTGTTGATTTCCCCTTTTATGGCTGTTAGCATTTGCCTTATGTATTGGGGTGCTCCTATGTTGGGTGCATAAATATTTAAAGGTGTTATATCTTCTTCTTGGGTTGATCCCTTGATCATTATGTAGTGTCCTTCTTTGTCTCTTGTATTAGTCTTTATATTAAAGTCTATTTTGTCTGATATGAGAGTTGCTACTCCAGCTTTTTTGATTTCCATTTGCATGGAATGTCTTTTTCCATCCCCTTGCTTTCAGTCTGTATGTGTCCCGAGGTCTGAAGTGGGTCTCTTGTACACAGCATATATATGGGTCTTGTTTTTGAATCCATTCAGCCAGTCTCTGTCTTTTGGTTGGAGCATTTAATCCATTTACACTTAAGATAATTATTGATATGTATGTTCCTATTACCATTTTCTTAATTATTTGGGTTTGTTATTGTAGGTGTTTTCCTTTTCTTGTGTTTCCTGCCTAGAGAAGTTCCTTCAGCATTTGTTGTGAAGCTGATTTGGTGGTGCTGAATTCTCTTAGCTTTTGCTTGTCTGTAAAGGTTTTAATATGTCTGTTGTATCTGAATGAGATCCTTGCTGAGCAGAGTAATTTTGGTTGTAGGTTTTTCCCTTTCATCACTTCAAATATGTCCTGCCACTCCCTTCTGGCCTGCAGAGTTTCTGCTGAAAGATCAGCTGTTAACCTTATGGGGATTCCCTTGTATGTTATTTGTTGCTCTTCCCTTGCTGCTTTTAATATTTTTTCTCTGTATTTAATTTTTGATACTTTGATTATTATGTGTCTTGGTGTGTTTCTCCTTGGATTTATCCTGTTGGGACTCTCTGCACTTCCTGGACTTGATTGACTATTTCCTTTCCCATATTAGGGAAGTTTTCAACTATAATCTCTTCGAATATTTTCTCAGTACCTTTCTTTTTCTCTTCTTCCTCTGGGACCCCTATAATATGAATGTTGGTGCGTTTAGTGTTGTCGCAGAGGTCTCTGAGACTGTCCTCAGTTCTTTTCATCAATTTTTCTTTATTCTGCTCTGTGGTAGTTATTTCCACTATTTTATCTTCCAGGTCACTTATCCGTTCTTCTGCCTCAGTTATTCTGCTATTGATTCCTTCTAGAGGATTTTTAATTTTATTTATTGTGCTGTTCATCATAGTTTGTTTGCTCTTTAGTTCTTCTAGGTCCTTGTTAAATGTTTCTTGTATTTTCTCCATTCTATTTCCAAGATTTTGTATATTTACTATCATTATTCTGAATTCTTTTTCAGGTAAACTGCCTATTTCCTCTTCATTTGGTTGGTCTGGTGAGTTTTTACCTTGCTGCTTCATCTGTTGTGTGTTTCTCTGTCTTGTTGTGCTTAACTTAACTGTGTTTGGGGTCTCCTTTTCACAGGCTGCAGGTTTGTAGTTTGCATTGTTTTTGGTGTCTGTCCCCAGTGGCTATGGTTGGTTCTGTGGGTTGTATAGGCTTCCTGGTTAAAGGGACTGGTGCCTGTGGTCTGGTGGATGAGGCTGGATCTTGTCTTTCTGGTGGGCAGGACTGCATTTGGTGGTGTGCTTTGGGGTGTCTGTGAACTTAGTATGATTTTAGGCAGCCTCTCTGCTAATGGGTGAGTATATTTTCCTGTCTCGCTAGTTGTTTGGCATGGGGTGTCCAGCACTGGAGCTTGCTGGTCATTGAGTGGAGCTGGGTCTTAGGGTTGAGACGGAGATCTCTGGGAGAGTTCTTGCCAATTGATAATACATGGGGCTGGGAGGTCTCTGGTGGTCCACTGTCCTGAACTCGGCTCTCCCACCCCAGAGGCTCAGGCTTGACACCCGGCTGGAGCACCAAGACGCTGTCAGCCACACGGCTCCTGTTGCTAGAGAATCCACATTTCATCTGGAAAGTACATAAATCTGGTAATCTCACTTCAGGCCTAGCCCTTCCAACTTTTTTCGCTTTGTGCTTAGTCTGTTTCTGTTGCTCATAGCGGGCCCCATGCAGAGGCCTTGCCCCAGCCCTTCAGACCAGAGTCCCTTGTGAAACGGCTGAGCCAACACCTCAGCTCAGAACATGCGCTGAAGCTCCTCACAGGACACTGAACCCAAGATGGCCTATTTTTGAGTTTTTGAAAAATAAACTAAAATTCTTAGAACTTTTAAAAAGTCTCCTAAAATGGCTTTGAATAATGTTTATTCTGTTTTCCCTCTCAATGCTCTTCAACAGTGGTTTTGTAGTTTACTGATCAGCTTCACCTGGGAAATTGTTAGAAATGAAAATTCTGTGAGCTCCCCTCACACTGAATGCTCCCAGTGGTTTTCAAATCACACATCCATCGGAATCACTTAGGGTCTTGTTAAAATATATACTGCTGAATTCCACCCCTAGAGTTTCTGATTCAGTAGGTCTGGGTGTGACCTGACAACTTGTACTTCTAACAAGTTCCCAGGTGATGTTGCTAGTCCTGGAGCCCTACTTGAAGAACCATTAGTCTATACTCTTCCCACTTCTCACCGCTGACTTGCAGTTGAGTGGCAGGGAGATGGGTATTAAAGCAAGTGGAGAGCACTCCAGGTGCATCCACTAATGGTTACTTGGGGACGTGTTTTAATAACTTAACAATGATGCCGTCTCTCGAAATTCCTGTGGACTGTTATTGATGGCCAAAGAAATGAAGTAGTTTACATAATTATTGGAATGATTGTGTAACTCTGTGGCCTCCACAGAGATTTAGTTTATGAAATAAGAGTACCGCCAAGCCCATTTATATAGAACACCTACAATTTTCAGAGATTTTTGTGAATTAGATTCTCTACAGGCTTTAAAATTATATGTAAGTAGGAACTAAATGCATGTGGTGACATGAGCTTTTTCTGTCATTAAAGTGTAAGAGGACTTTCATTGCATGGGTTCTTGATTAAGGAATATTGGGCGTATCATGGGGAAAATGTCTTTGGTGAGAGTTGTATAGTTGACACCAATGGACTATACTGATCTTCAGGCACATCATGAAGCTGGGGCTCAGTTAAGGCATTTCACCAGAGAGATCTGCTGACGGGCTGCTTTGTCATGAGCTGACAATATGAAGAGCTCCTAGAACCTTCTTTTAAAAAGTGATTCTCGAACTTGCAAATGCATTATAATCACCTGAGAACCTTTTTAATAGCAGATGCTGATTCAGCCGGCCTGGAGTGGGGCTCAAAAGCACTTCATTTCTAACAGTCTCCCCGGAGATGCTAACGCTGCTGGTCCCTGAGCCACACTTGGAGAAGCAAGGTTCTAGAATAGTGGTTCCCGACCCCAGGAAACCCTTAAAACATTCTAAATCAAATGTTCAGGGTAGGACTCTGGCGTAAGTATTTTTAAAGCACCCCAGGTGATCCTAGTGTGCAGCCAGCATTGAGATGCTCTGACCTGGAAAAGCAGAGTTCGTTTTTCTAGGCTGCCTCTCTCAAAGTCAGGTGTCTCACCTGAGTCTTTGGTGAGTATTAGATTGCAGGGCATTCATACTTGACTTTTCTAATAAGAGCCTGAGTGCCTATTTCTATGTTGCTGATAAAAGAAAGAGCCAGATGCTTTAGATTCCTGATGTGCTGACTGCAGAGTTGACATTCAGCTATGAAAATTTAGCAACTGGTCTTGTGTTCCCTCCCCTATGGAGGGTCTCCCTATTTACTCTCATAAGTGAGCTACAGATATAACTAGGGGGTACAACCAACATTTTGATACTCAACAAAAAAATGTGTATATGCTTGAGTACTTAGACACATATTTGAGAACTCAGAACCCTGCACAAAAAAAAATCAAGTCAAAAATTTGCTTTAAAAACGTCAAGAGCAGATGTTACAATCCACTTGTCTCCAGCATAAAATAAACATAATATTACTTCTGTGGAACATCGGATTCTGGTTATAACTGCACCCCAGTGGACCTTATTGGATGACTCACTTACCAAGCGCACCCATAAGTATCTGAAGGTGCTATCTGTGGTTGGGTAATTAAATATTGTACACTTAAACATGAGGGACCGGCTGCCAAATACAATTATTTCAGTTGTAGCCTGGTTGAAGCTGAACCTCTCTTTCTCACAATAATTGGCCAACAGGGGCAGTTACTACTTTTTTTTTAAAATAAATTTATTTATTTTTGGCTGTGTTGGGTCTTCGTTGCTGCGTGTGGGCTTTCTCTAGTCGCGGCAGGCAGGGACTACTCTTTGTTGCGGTGCGCGGGCTTCTCATTGCGGTGGCTTCTCTTGTTGCAGAGCACAGGCTCTAGGAGTGCCAGCTTCAGTAGTTGTGGCACACAGGCTCAGTAGTTGTGGCTCGTGGGCTCTAGAGTGCAGGCTCAGTAGTTGTGGTGTACCGGCTTAGTTGCTCTGTGACATGTGGGATCTTCCCAGACCAGAGCTCAAACCCGTGTCCCCTGCATTGGCAGGTAGATTCTTAACGACTGTGCCACCAGGGGAGTCCCAGGTGCAGTTACTTCTTAAGTTCACTCCTCATTTCTGATTAAAAAAAAGAAAATCCAAACTATGGCAAGGTAGAAAAGGATGTACCCCTATTTATCCTGGTAGATGTTTACAGACCCAAGTTGTCTAATAACTGTATCAAGTTATTTAAATATTAAATCCAAAAGAAGAGGACCTAAGTGCCCAGCATATCTTAGAAGTTGAATTAATCCTCCCCAAAGCCATTCTTCTCCCATCCCATTTTTTGGCCAGTTGTATTATGATGACAGGTGGTAAAGCATTAAGATTTTGGATGCCATATAAATGTTTCCCATTTTATGCTATGGGTAGTTCATGGGCATGAATCTAAGAATGACAAAAACAACCATCATTGCGAAAGTTGTCTTCTAAACCATATCTCCGTGAATTGAAACTGTATAGAGATGATCGGTAGAATGATCGGTAATAGAATGGACATGGCTGGGACAGTCGGGAAGAGATATTTCTTCTTCAGTGCAGTCCATCCACTATTTTGAGCCCGTGTGCTCTGCCCTGGCCCTTGCAGTTAACTTAATGCATTCACGTACCAGAGCGAGCAGCACAAACCAGCTAGTGCTGGAGGCAATATTTTGGGATCCCTTTTGTTACCAAGCAGGGTTCTTTGGCCTCCTCAGTCAACAGAAAGTGATCAGGAGGGAACAAGTAACAGGTTCCCTGGCTTGCGCACTCAGGGAGCTGGACGGGGCGAGCTGGTTCCTTACCTGCTTTTGCTCCGGGCTCTTCAGAAGTGGCAGTTGAGTTCTTAGTCTTTTTGTATCTTGTTGTTTATAATTTGCCCCAACTGCTGCATGCGCACAGCTATTTTTAGTCCCTTATAGTTTCTTTGTATTTTATTGCTGGAGGAGTTGTTTATCCAGGTGCAAGCACTGCAGCAAAGGGTACCAGCCTGTCTCACTTTCACTTGTTTCTTCTCTGATTTCATCTTCTCTCAATGCTAGCCTGGTGCGCCTTGTATTCCAGGGCCTGAAACTCATCTCTTGACCTCTTTGGACATCATACTTTACCTGTGTTCTTGTCAGTACTTAGACTTCAGATTCTCTCACAGATGCAGGCTTGGCCACCCTGTGGCTTATGACATCCCCTACTGCCCCGGTTAGAAATTTCCTGCCCAAGCTTATCCCCAGGGAACCTGTTCCCATGGTGACAAAAGCCAGGCCCCCCCAGCAACAGTACAACAGACCACCTAGAAGCCTGGGGTAAGCAAAATGGAAAGGATCTGGCCCTCAGATTACTGAAGACACCTATGTGGTATGGAGGGAAGGGGAAGGGGGATGGGAACCACCTTCCATGCACTAGGGAGCTGATGGGTCCCCGGGGACTTTGGGTCCATGTATATTCATCTCTAGAACAGTGGGCCTTCTCACCACTGAGACCAGAGTTTTGGAGTGGGGCTGGGGAGGAGAAGTGAGAAGGGGAGCATTTAAATTTGTACATTCTTGAAAAATCATGATTTGAAAGTGTACCCTTTAAATTTCAGTTCCCTGTAATACTGGAAGTTCTAACCAATAAAACCCAGGTCCCTTCAGGGATACTGAAAAAAGACCCTGTTTTTCGGTTTTGAGAAAAGCTGGTATAGAATTTTGAAGTGATGGCCAGTAAGCTTATGAGTGTCTATTTGCTTAAATAGTGAAAGTTTCTTCTTGAGGCAAGGGTGAACTGCATTTGGAATCCACCTGAGGGAATAGAGATTGTGGTTGTGTAGGGCTAGGGTGAGAATAAGGAGTGATGGTAAATGGGCACTTGTTTTCTTTTTAGACTGTTGGAAGTGTTCAAAAATTAGATTGTGATGATGGTTATACAACTCTGTAAATATACTGAAATTCATTGAATTGTACACAAAGTGGGTGAATTTTATGGTATGTAAATTATGTCTCAGTAATGCCATTAAAAATCGAAAGGCATCGTATAAACCCTGATAAGAAGTTTTGATGTTCTCCCAGTTGAGGCAGGAAGCTATTGATGGTGAGATTCATACACCTGCATTTTAGAAAGCTCCCTGTGGGATCAACCTCTGCTGTGCGAGGTTGAGGTGAAGTAAAGAGACCTGGCCTCTGTGGAGCATCTGCTGTAAAATAAACACTGCAGAGACCCCTTATACACATCATCTCATTTAAACCTCACGACAACCTACTGGTACCTTTATTCTAGCTGGATGATTTATTGCTGTTGCCATAGACATGTAATTCTATTGGATCTGAAACGCAGACAACCACTGCTCTACCTATGAGATAGTTAAGGCTCAAGGAGGTGAAATAACCAGCCCCAAAGCACACAGACAGTAAGGGGCAGAGCCAGGATTGGAACTCAGAGGATGTCTGATTGATCTAAGGCTTTGCTTTTTCTGCTCCACCCTGCTGCCCTGAGATTGGGCAAATTAGAGTGCACGGCATGGGTTGAAGGAGCCCCTTGGTAGATTGTTCAGCATTAATTCTTTCACATACCCCTTGTATTAGTTTCCTGTTGCTCATGTAAAAAATTACCACAAATTTAGTGGCTTAAAGAAACACAAATTTATGCTTTCCAGTTCTGGAGATCAGAAGACCAAAATCAGTCTCAACGGGATAAAGGCAGAGTTGGTTCCTTCTAGAGGTTCTTGGGGAGAATCCATGTCCTTGCCTTTTCCAGCCTCTGGAGACCAGCGTTCCTCAGATCCTGGTTCCTCCTTTGCAATGGGATCACTGCAACTTCTGCTTCTGTCATCGCATCTCCTTCCTCTCTGACTTGACCTTCTCACTTCCCTCTTATAAGTACCCTTGTGATTACATTGGAGCATCTGGATAATCCAGGATAATCTCTTCATCTTAAGAGCCCTAATTTAATCACAACTGCAAAGTCCCTTCTACCGTGTAAAGTAACATATTCACAGGTTAGGGGACTAGGATGTGAATATCATTGGGGGGGGGCATTATTCTGCCTACCCCACACCCACCCTAGAAACCTATGTTTGAAAGGAGTCTCGGAATAAATGTAATCTTCCATATTTTGACCTTGAACATAAACTCAAAAGCTGCTCTTTATTCATAACAACCAAGATCAAGACTTGAATCAAATAATACTAATTATTTGTCTCCAATTTGTCTCTTGAAACTTTAGAGGAATAAAATAAATTAAAACCTTGATGAGGTGCCACTAAGTATATTACTTTCCTTTGAAGGTGTTATTATTAGTCGATAAATTGCGGGATTGCTTTCATACGTCAAGCCCTCAGAGAGATCGCACATCAAAGGAACGAGGATGTTTGGACAAATGAGGACGAATGCACAGGTAGAATAGTATTTATATTTGCTCATAAACTGTTTTGAGGCACGCTTTCTCTTCTACAGTGTCATTTAAGATGACTGTGTGCTTCATAAGGTACTTTTTAAATAGGTCAGGGTCTTATTTTTGAAAGGTTCTCTGGTGTCTGTTTGGCTCTAGGTTTACTTCCTACAGCAACAGCTGAAATTGTCGAAGTCAAGGGCCAAATTCCAACAGAAGGTGAAGCGCAAAACCTTGACCCTGCTGACCAAAAGCAGAGTACAGAGAAAGGGGTTTTTCTACTATTATCCAAGGGTCTGGGGCTTGAAAGGGTTGTTCTCCCAAAGGTGGGAAGACTTACCATATTTTTCATATACATTCAAAATATTGAGTGGTAGGAGTTTGAGAGTTGAAGACGATGCAGATGTTCCCTTAGCTCTTATGAAGATTTTCCTGTATATTCTCAGCACTCCTTAACTAATAATGATACCTTTCTCTATAACTCCTGTCACCCTCACAGAATATATCATCCTCTTAATTTTTTGTTCTCTTACACTCAGCATATCACCATGGACTCTTTCTAGTCTTCAATTCAAATCCTGCCACAGACTTCTGCTAAAAGTAGTATTTTGGTTCAAAAATGTCCTTGGTCCTTAGCCAGATTTAAGTCTTACTCTCCAAATAGAATCCTGGGGGGCTCAAGGTGTTTGATCTTTGCCACTGATTGCTTATGTGACCTTGGGGTCAGTCTGTCTGGATCTCAGTGTTTCCATATGAAAATCAAACCTATCAGGGTTGTGTCATAGGACTGTGAGGTGCCTTTCAGTTCCAATGTCTTAGAAGCTGAGAACATTTAGTGGTTATGGGAACCATGTGTTAGATTTTGGTTTGGGGTTTCCAAGAAGTTGACGCAGAGATAAGATTTTGAGTACAAGTAGTTTGTCTGGGAGGTGCACTCAGGAAGTACTGGCAGAAGTTTGGGGAAATAAGACAGAAAAGAGCAGGAGAAAAGAAGGCAATAAAAGGTGTGTTATCAAGCCAGTTACCATCGTATGTAACACACGTTCAAGTTATTCCAATTGAGAGATGTGGAAACTGGGTATTATTCACTCACTCTTTCTCCATCATTGGTTGAATGCTGCTTTGAGGGTCATTGTCTCTCCAGCACTTCTTGCTCCTTTTCTCCTATAGTCAGAAAAAAGCCCTCTGTGCAGACTTGCAGGCTTTCCCAGTAAGTTTTCTAATTACCAGTAGGATATGGGCAGGGTGCTGACTACATCCGCTACAATGTGTGTGAGACCTGTGGGGGAAGTATGGGAAAGAAATGGTCAATTGGGAAATGAGAAAGCAGTGGTCTGATGTTTTGGTTTCTTTTAAACTTGCCATGAATGTAGCAGAAATTCCAAGCCATTGTTCTATAATGTTTAGCAGTGTGTGCATGCTACCTTCACAGTGGGCATGGACAAGAGAATAAATTTGTAGCTAAACATTAAAGAAGAGCTCACCAAAATCCTGACCAGAGTGAAAAGGGTGTATGTTAGTAAATTACGGATGCTTTATATAATTTACATAGAAATACTCTTAAAAAACGACATTGCAGGGACTTCCCTGGTCCAGTGGTAAAGAATCCGCCTTCTTATGCAGGCGACGTGGTTCAATCCCTGGTCGGAGAACTAAGATCCTACATGCCACAGGGCAACTAAGCCCGCACGCCACAACTACTGAGCTCGCGCACCTCAATGAGAGAGAGGAAAAAAACCCCATGACAACTAGAGAGAAGCCCGCATGCTGCAATGAAGACCCGATGCAGCCTCCCCCCAAAAAAGATAGAAAATAAATAAATAAAATATTTTTAAAAAACCACTATGTTGCAAAAATCTGTGATGAAATTTCCTCTCACTACCCATTCTTCAGGATATCACATAAAAATGTTATGACGCTGTGACATTTTAACTAACAAGGAACTCATTTTTAATTGCTTAGTATCGAAGGTTCAGTTTGGCCAAGAGCCTTCTCTCATGTTTTATGGGTCTTTCCTTTAATGCATAGCCAATGCTTTGTGTGAAATGGGCCAGTTGGTTCTATGATCATCCATTCCTCCTTAAAATGCTTCAGCATTCAGATATGCTCTTAGAAATAGGATAATTCAATTCATTCTTCCCCTTCTGAACTTTCTGAGAACCCGACTTGCCAACATCTATGAAATATAGAAGAGGCTTAGCAGTCAATCACGAGGGAGGAGGTGATGGAAGAGGAAGGCTGGCCAAGCAACTCTAAGCTTCAATCATTTTGTATTTCAGGACAAGAGAGCAGGATTGCTGACTGTTAGATTTCCTTTGAGAGGTGGTATGTGAAGGGCATATTGAATATGCCAATAAAGCCAAGTATTCTTTAGGAAACAGTCAATCTGGTAAAAAAGTGAAACTCCTTGGGTGAATATTAAATAAGATTTGACTTACATGATACTTGGACTCTTAGAATACGAACAGAGCTTCTGGAGCATCTAATTCGACTCTCTTACTTGACTCAAGAAGAAACCAAGACCTTCAAAGGTTCAGAGATTCATCCATCAGGACCACAGAGCTTATGGATTCAAGTATTCTGACACCTTATCCAGTGTTCTTTCTACTCCACCACATGGCTGTATATCTCCCCGGCTTCCTTCTCCTCCCCCATCACCCTTCCTTCACCCCCACACCACTCACACACACACACACACACACACACACACACACACACACACACACACACACACACGAAGTTCATTTAAACAGCAAAACACCTAACTTGAAAGGACAAGGATCTAGGATTTCTTTCTTTCACCTTATCCCTACATGTAACAGCTTCATACAAAACCCCCCAAGAAAGTTATGAAGTTGCCCTTGGCTTTACAATGATAAATGTAAAATGTTGAAATCCTCCAGTCAAATAAGATCTGCAAGGATTTGTGCTGTGGAATCTGTTTAACACTAAGAACAAAATAACTGACTGTTACGGAAGGACAGAGGTTGAAGGAGCACGCCGCTAATAGAGAAAGGGGCTGGGGGCTGATGTCACAGAAAGTCTTTTCCAGACCTTGTCTCTGTTTGATCTCCACAACATACCATAGAACATTTAGTTTAAAAAAGCAATATTTCTGTATTGTCTGTCTTGCTTCTCTCAGCTTCTCTTTCCCTGACCCGCTCCAATGTCATTGTCACTTAACATCTCTGAACCTCAGCTTCCCTGTGTCTGAATCATACATCTTGTTTTGGAGGGGTCTTTCTAAGAAAACATACAAAAATGTCTGACGTTGGAAATTTAGTAAATGCCTGTGAACACCTTGCTAGGTCCCCTCCCAGGACCTTGGAAGGGGCCCTTGCCTAATTTAAGCATCATAACCTTCACGATAAATCTGCCCCTATGTCCCATTGTCCTCCACCATGTTTCCTTCCATCCCAAGAAATCTGGCCGTATCTTGTCTGGCTGGGTTGAGGGCAGCAGCCCTGGCTTGTCCCCTGCCTGCCTGGAGTCCACTGCATGGGTCCACCCCGCACTGGCTGCCCAAGTAAGTGTTCAAAATTTAAATCTAATCATGTCACAGCCTCGTAAATTTCCCGATTCCCCAATATCTTAAGGATAAGCCCAAATTCCTTAAAGGCGTCTGAGGCCCTCAGGAAGGAGCCAGTCCTTGCGTTACTGACCCAGGTTCTCGGACCCTTTAATCAATAGAAATTGAGAAGAGGCCAGATGAGAAATTCAGGCAAGGCTTTACTGGGACTCGTGCTGCAGCACAAGAGAGTGAAAAACCAGTAACAGGTTCCCTTGCTCGCTCCCAGAGAAGGGGGCAAGCTCGTTACTTAAATGGGGTGAGCATAGGGGCTGACCCGTGGGTCGGGCCAGAAGGGTGGCTTAGTTGGTCTGCCCACTCACTTGGTGGTGCTGTGTGCAGGGATCATGTTCAAGACCCTGATTTTGCTCCCAGCACCTCAGAAGTGGCAGTTGGATTTTTGGTCTTTTTTGTGTTTTTTTTTAAAAATAAGCTTATTTATTTATTTTTGGCTGCGTTGGGTCTTGGTTACTGTGCACAGGCTTTCTCTAGTTGCGGCGAGCAGGGGCTACTCTTTGTTGTGGTGCGCGGGCTTCTCATCGCGGTGGCTTCTCGTTGCAGAGCAGGGGTTCCCGGCCCGCGGGCTTCAGTAGTTGTGGCATGCGGGCTCAGTAGTTGTGGCTCGCGGGCTCCAGAGCACAGGCTCAGTAGTTGTGGCACAGCGGCTTAGTTGCTCCACGGCATGTGGGATCTTCCTGGGCCAGGGCTCGAACCCGTGTCCCCTGCATTGGCAGGCAGATTCTTAACCAGTGTGCCACCAGGGAAGTCCTTCTGTATCTTACTGTTCATAATTTGCCCCAACTGTGCATGTGTGCAGTTATCTTTAGCCCCTTGTAATTTCTTTGTATTCAGTTGCTGGAGGAGACGTTTTTCCAGGCGCAAGCCCTGCAGCAAAGGGCCCCAGGCGCCACCCTGTCTCACTTGCTCCTCCAGTACTTTTTTTGCCAGCCTCACCTCTACACTCCAGCCATCCACAGTGGCTGCTGTTCCTGAAGCCGGTCGGGCTCTCCTGCCTACGTGCCTGCCTGTCCCACTCCCACATCATCTGATGGTGAGGTCTCTCCAGGATCCCCAGTAGAGATGGGTCCTCCTTCCCTCACTGCGCCCACCTTCACCTACCTGTGTCTTAACTCCTGGGACACTTGATTGTTCTGATGAACTTCTCTATCTCTCCCGCTACAAAGCTTGAGGACAGGAGTTAATAAGCTGAAGAAGAGGGCTTCCCTGGTGGCACAGTGGTTGAGAGTCCGCCTGCCGATGCAGGGGACATGGGTTCGTGCCCCGGTCCGGGAAGATCCCACATGCCGCGGAGCGGCTGGGCCGGTGAGCCATGGCCGCTGGGCCTGCGCGTCCGGAGCCTGTGCTCCGCAGCGGGAGAGGCCACAACAGTGAGAGGCCTGCGTACCGCAAAAAAAAAAAAAAAAAAAAAGCTGAAGAAGAGAGTGGCCTGGAGACCTCTCACCTGAAAGGTGAGGCCAGATGGCTGTCTCCCCTCTCCACCTCCAACCCAGCCACCGAGCACATTGTTCCTGAGGGATCAGGGGCTGCCATGGCCAGGAACTGTTGTATTTCTCTTTCTTCAGGTGGGGGAAGAAGGAGAGTGAGCCCTCCTTTTCTTTTTGCTGCTTGAGAAATTCCACCTGCTCCCTACTTTCTGCCTTTGCACGGATTCCTTCTAATCATTATGATAACCATCAGATGTGTTTCTGAATCCATTAAGTGCCTCTCTCAACGTGGCAATGCTGTTCTAGGCACAAACTAAGAACACAGAGCAGCTAGTGGATCTTACTTTCAGGAGCTCATAGTGCAAATGTGCTTAAGAGAGAAAAGTCGTTGAGGTCCAGGGGGCCCTCCTGAGCTCTGCTTTGCAGTTGGCGGTGGGTTCTCAGATGTGGGGAGAGACTCCGCCCCGCCTCCCGCAAAGACTGGCAATGTATCCAGCCTGCGCACCCCTGCAAGCGTTCCTTGCTTGCACTGTGTGGTGCTGGCATAAGTTGGGTAGCATTGTGAGCCGCACACACAGGCATCATTGTTTCAAGAAACATTCCCTTTCTATGTTTGTGCTGGAGGAGATCCAAGACAGTGAGTTTTCCTTTCAAGTCAATGACCCCCACCAAAAAACCTCCATGCAACCAATGTTAGAGTGTATTCTGGGAATTCTGTAAGACACTGGGAGTCTCTCCAAAACAAAATCAAAGGATGAAAGTTTGCCCATCCTTTAGCTGTCAAATGCTTGCTCAGTAACACAGCTGATCTGGAATGAGTGATTTAAGACTTGTTTCTCTTTCCGAGGATGGCTCTCCAAATGGTTCCTTTCTGTTTGCACAGGAATGATATCATTTTCACAGTTAGCATGATTTCGTAGCCATGAGTGGAGAGAATACTCTTCACGATAGATAGAAACGTTCAGTCGACTGCTGGTAAAATGATGACCTAATTACGATAGCCTGGTCAAGTTATGGAGGGCTGTTTTGTGTCGTAGCACAAGGAAGGTGGGAGAAGTCCTTGATGTAACAGAGTTTCTCACCTACAGTGTGAAAATGCTGGGGCCTCTACACGCTTACAGAAAAAAAATCATAAATCGTGTGTGTGCGTGTGCCCGCGTGCACCCGCGTGTGCGACAAATGCTAGAAGGGTTTATCACTTTGCCTCTTTCACTTGCTTTGCTCCTACACATCCATTGCCCCAGAGGCCTTAAAGTGACCAGGTTGAGAGGATGATTCATTATCTCCCACCCCTCACCCTGCCCTCAACCCCAGCACTGCCCGGCAGCATATGTGATGCGCTCCCCATAGAGGGGCGATGTGCTTTGTGCCTGGTGACCTCTCTGCTTTTGCTCACACTTTGCTCCGTGCTAAAAATATTCCTTTTCCCTCTTCCCCAAGGCTGCCAGCCCATGTCTAAGTGTGACCTTCCCCAGGATTACGTACTGATCCACCAAGCCAGATGCTTCCCCCTCTAGTAACAGTTGGTTTGGGTCTTTCTTCATAGTCATTCTTTGCACTGCTATTATTCTGCTATTTGCGTTCTCGTTTTCATACTGTACGTTCTGGAAGGGAATGAGCTTTCCTTGGGTTCTGCCACCAGAACGGCACAGTACAGTGCCTGGCACGTGCTTAGCAGTGTCCAATAAGCATTGGATTGAGTGCGTAGGAGAGTTAGGGGCTGAAACTGTGGAGAGTTTGGATTCATGATTCCTGAGTCCTAAGCAGAAAGACCTCTATGTGTGGTCGTTGCAGGGAGGATAGGATGAAGTGGGCAGGCTTTTAAAAACAATGCCCACTGTGTGTCCATGAAAACCATCACTTGAGACTCCCATCTCCTAAGTCTTACACAAATTCTTTTTACGGTTTCCTAGAGACATGGGTGCAGACCAAAGATAAAGATGGCCGGGAGATAGTCTTGCTGTTATTTATATGGTTGAAAATAGTTTTCCTTAGTCTTATTTTAATTTTTCAGAAATTCCCAGGTAGGACTGAATCTGCCTACACGATTGCTTTAAACTTAAACTTGCACATCAGTATTCATAGCTCCACCTACTCTTCCTGCCATTTCTGAGCTGTGCGCAGGTTACACAGATGTCTGGGGATGCGCTGCCATTCTGTCTGACGTAAACCTGACCAGCTTCCCCCGAGTTTACTGGTGGGAACGCTCTCGAACAGGGTTACAGATTGGAAGTCCTTTAGCCATGCATCCGGCAATGGTGAGACCCGCATAGTGCTACATTTTTGGGAGATGGTGTGAATACTGGCATTTTCCGTAGCTAATTTTGGAATTGCCAAGAGCTTTGTGATTTTGGGGGGCAGGTTTTGTGACTATAACTGTGTAAAGTACTCATGCAAAAAGTAACCTGAATGAAGATGCTAAAGACAATACCATCGAGACTGTTCCCGACGTCTGCCTTCCTTGCAAAGTGAACTAATGGGAGCTGCTCAGCCACACGTCTTCTTATTGTTGCATGACTCGGCTCTTCCTGGTTTCTCCCATGAATAGCAGGAAAACCTCTAGACTGAAAGAAATGGCATACAAGTCCCTTCCGCTGTTAGAATGTAAGCTATCTGAGAAAAACGCACCTTGGAAAGATTTCTATTTTGGTTATTTAGGAAAAATTCTGCAAAGCATCCCCGAGCATAGGTACTTTTCTTTACGTATTATTTAAATTGTAGACATTTTCACCCCAGTTAAAGGGTTAGGAGTTCTCCAGTTCAGAATCTTACTGTGGGATGGCTGTCTTAATCCATGTTCATTTCCAGTCCTCACTCAGCCATCTCATGATCAGTCGACCAGAAAGTTCCTGAGCTACAGAAGGAGGAAACGTCAGGGTACAAACCACAGAGAAGTGGACTGTTGTAGTAACTTAATCATGGGCCTCAACTTGTCTTGACATATATATTTATATACATATTTTTTTTAGTCCTTTGTGTTTTATCCCCAGGGTCTTGTTCAGGTCAGAAAAATTGAGCAGTTACTTGACCCACATCAAGTTGTTTGCATCCCCCGAATTCATGTTCCTATATCTAGTTGGCCTCTCTTCTTTCTTTCCAAATCTCAATAGGCCTCTTTTCCTGATTGTCTTTGGAAGGAGATTAAGCGATAGCATATTGACTTGAAATTGAGTAAACTGTAAAGTCACATTTCATCTAAGTGGCGGGTCCCAACATCCCTATTCTTTTTTTTTTTTTCTTTTCTTAATTGAAATACAGTTGATTTACAACGTTGTGTTAGTTTCAGGTGTATAGCAAAGTGATTCAGTTTTACATACATATCTATCTTTTTTCTTTTTCAGATTCTTTCCCCTTGTAGGTTATTACAAAATATTGAGTAGGGTTCCCTGTTATACAGTAGGTCCTTGTTGGTTATCTATTTTATGTATAGTAGTGTGTACGTGTTAATCCCAACATCCCAATTCTTAAACCTTTTCATCGTGCAACTTATTCTGAATAATCTGGCCTCTTCTTGCTACGTGCTGTTGCTTTTGCAACACCGTGCACCTGATATTCTTCCACCGGGAACTGCCCAAATTTCATTCCCCAACACAACTTTTTCAACCACTGCTTAAATCTATTTTTAGTTCTTTCCTCTGGGACATGAGTGATGACTTTTCTACTGCCTGTCAGCTATTTACTTACTGTAACGATTAACCTATCTAAAGCTCCCTTTCTAGGTTTGTTCTCAAGGGATAGTTTACCTGCATAAAAAAACACTAGACTTGGACTTCCCTTGTGGCGCAGTGGTTGAGAGTCTGCCTGCCGATGCAGGGGACATGGGTTCGTTCCCTGGTCCGGGAAGATCCCACGTGCCGCAGAGCGGCTAGGCCCGTGAGCCATGGCCGCTGAGCCTGTGCGTCCGGAGCCTGTGCTCTGCAACGGGAGAGGCCACAGCAGTGAGAGACCCGCATATCGCAAAAAACAAAACAACAAACAAAACCCCACTAGACTTGAAATCAATCAACTTGGGTCCAAGCTCCAGATTTTACCGCTATTAGAACCTCTATTTTCTCGTCTGTCCAGTGCATCAATTCTTGACCTTCAAAAGTTCTTCCTTTGTAGCTGCAATAAATGAGGTGTACATTCACAATAAGTGTATAAGTAAGGATCTTATATTCAAGGTAAATGAGAGAGTTTTAATTTCTTCTTTGATCATGAAAGCTAGGAGCCCCTAAAGATAATGAAGACCAATTTCTTGATTTTTACAAGTGAGGAAAGTGATGTCCCAAGATCCCACAATCAAATCAGACACTTACTAGTGAAGCTGAGAACAAAACCCATGCCCCAAGATTTCCAGTCCATTGGGTTTTTTCCTATATAATATTCTGAGTTTGTGGATTCAAATCAATACAAATTAATTTAGTGCTTGCTGCAAGGAACTGTTTTAAGCACTGAATAGAAAGAAAGAAAACCTAGTTTCCACTCTCAAAAAGATTATGAACAAGTAGGGGAGACAAATATGTCACCCGCTAACTAATACAAGGCAGGATGAAGGAAATGCTAAATAAAGGCAAAGTATGTTTGTAATTTTTTTAAATCAAAGAGGAGATGGCATAATGGCGTCTTGATGGTTATGCAAAGTTTGGATACATGGAGAAGTAGGGGGTAGGAAGCACATCCCAGGCAGAGGAAATTACAGAAGTAGCACTGGAGACTTGAGGGCTTCCCTGGTGGCGTAGTGGTTGAGAGTTCGCCTGCCAATGCAGGGGACACAGATTCGTGCCTCGGTCTGGGAAGATCCCACATGCTGTGGAGCGGCTGGGCCCGTGAGCCATGGCCTCTGGGCCTGCGCGTCCAGAGCCTGTGCTCCGCAACGGGAGAGGCCGCAACGGTGAGAGGCCCGCATACCGCCCAAAAAATCCCAAAAAACTGGAGACTTGAAAGTGCTTGGTGTGGACTGGAACATAGACTACTGTTAAGTAGAGTATAGCATTTCTAAGGAGATATATTTAGAATTTAGGTTAAAAACGTAAACAGTTTGGGGCCGTATCATCAAGAGCTTTGGTCCTTTAGGTAAATGGACAGGCATTGTGGGTATTTGAAGAGGCTGGGGTATGAGATAATTTAACACCTAAAAATTTAGTCCAGGTTGGGTTGGAATGGCCAAAGGGCATGGATGGTGGTAATGGAGAGAAGAGGGTAGATTGTAGAAACATGCCATGTCAGGCCTGAATGGAAACTCACAATTCTAACCTTAGGAACATATATCATTGCTCACTTCTAATCTGTTCCCCCCTGGTGTTCCAAAAAAGAGTATCTTTCAATATACTATTCACCTCCATGGAGATATAGATATGTACAAACATATGTAGAAACTAGTTTTATCCAATATTCTATAAATGAAAGGTATAACCTGGTTAGTGTCTGTGAGATGACAAAAAGTAGTGATCATATTAAAGTCAATATGCAAACATTTAATCTCTTTCCAAAGACAGTCAAGAAAAGAGGCTTACTGAGATTTGGGGCAAAAAAAAAAAAAAAAAAAAGAGAGGCCAAATAGATGTAGGAAAATGAATTCTGGGGATGCAGACAATTTCATGGGGTTCCAGTAACCGCCAAGTCACTTTGACCTGAACAATATGATGCCAATATATTAGAAACCCAGGGAAGATTGGGGTTGGGGAGCAGGATTGGTCTTACCTGTGAGGATAGGATTTAAGGAGAGCTTCACAGGTGAGGTGGTATTTGGACAGCTCTTGTGTCATGCTCATTTGAGAGGACCTAGCAGCGCCATAACATTCAGAGGGAACGATGTGAGTAAAGGCCAAAGGATGCGAAAGCGGTAGTGGGAGACACATGTGAAGGACACCTACCAAGATGCTAAACGGGGCTGCCTCAGAGGGGTAGGTTTTTTCCTACTTCTTTATATAAGACTATCCTTTGCATATTTTCTACAAGAATGTACTGTATTCACAATCAGAAAAAATCTCTATATATGCTTTTAAAAGAAATGTAGTTTGGAATATTAGCTCACTGTCAGTGATCTATTGTGACTGGGTTAAGAAGGATCCAGAATCCTAAAGACTTGGATTTTATTCTATAGGGAAATAAGAAATGAGAAAGGCCTTTTTACAGAAGAGTAAATTACCAACCGAAACACATGGAGAACAATTCAAAACAGTATTTGGTTCAGCTCCAAAATGTGTTATATCAACATATGCTATAGGTCAGAAAAGAAAATAGCATTGCAGACCAGAATGTGAATGATAGACTTTATGGAAAGACATGGAATCAGAGCTCATCTTGAAAAGATTTGTGACGTGTAGATAGAGGTTAAAAACAGGGAAGAGGATATTTTAGGCAGAAGCGAAGTGTGAGCAAAAGCAAAGTGATGAGAACAAATGTTTCTGTTTGGAAATAATGAGATCTGGGCTGCATAGGTGGAATCATGGCAGATTAAGACAGCTTCTAGTTCCAGAGGAGAGGTTTTGGACTTGATTGTGTAAGCCAGGGGAGATTTTCGAGCAGGAGAATGATGGGATAAAAATAGTTCTTGAACAAATAGGGCTCATTCGGCAGCAGTGTTCCAGGAGATGTGGTGGGAGAAGCACTAATAATCTCCATGTGGGTGATGACAGTGGCAGCAGTAGGAATGGAGCAGCAGAGGCAGCACATTTTAAAATTAAAAATCAGTTGAATGGATGAAGATCAGCTAGAGATCGAATGAGAGCAAAGAGCTCGTGGTGCTTCCACTGTAGAACAGAATTCTGGAGTGCTGAAGATGACTCTAAATTACCATTGTATCCCAGTCACGTGAAAGGGGCAACACCCATCCCCGTCATGTGGGCCTGAATGTCGTGGATGTTTTCAGCAATTGTGCTGGATTGGATTAACCACTCCCTTGGTGGCCCATGGTGGGGCATTTATAAAAGGGTCATTTAGCCTATGACCATGGGAAAGTGCAAACCTACCTGATAATAGGGCATATCTCCAACTGTAATCTTATATATACCATGTGACAGCCAACAAAGGTAGTTAATGTGAATTAATATTGGAAATTAAATGGTTTGGGCTCCATTTGCAGTGCATATTTGTGGGCAAAAGACACAGGGAATAAAAAGGCACCCTTTCCTTCAGAGCTTCTTAAAAGATGGAGGAATTATCGTAAGTGGTTACAAATTAAATAGTCTTCATCCAGGCTGATTGTTGTAGATGACCTAGAAATCATCTCAAAGTATTTTGTGCCACAAGGTCACGTCACACAGATAACCAGCTACCATGGGTAGGTAGCAAAAGGGTGTAAAAAGTGCTTGGATGCCATGTTAAATATTCATAATGAAGTCTTGAAGCAGAAGGTTGCCCTTCAATCCTCAGCTACAAAATTGCAACAGTGCTCGTGGGGGTGATATATTATGAATGCACGTAAATGACATGTCCATGAGACAGTTGTGGAAAACTACCACCAAGATACAAAATGATAATATCTGCAAAGTATTTATGTATCCTTTTAATTCCTTGATCTTACCTCCTGACTGTATAGAGTACATTTTCCCTCTTTTTAGACAAGAAATCTAAAAAGATTGATGACGGGGTGGGGGGGTGGGGGTGGGATGAATTGGGTGATTGGGATTGACATGTATACACTAATATGTATAAAATAGATAACTCGGGCTTCCCTGGTGGCACAGTGGTTGAGAGTCCGCCTGCCGATGCAGGGGACACGGGTTCGTGCCCCGGTCCGGGAAGATCCCACATGCCGCGGAGCGGCTGGGCCCGTGAGCCACGGTCGCTGAACCTGCGTGTCCGGAGCCTGTGCTCTGCAATAGGAGAGGCCACAAAAAAAAAAAAAAAAAAAAATAACTAATAAGAACCTGCCGTATAAAAATAAATAAATAAAATTCAAACAGAAAAGAAACCAAAAAAAAACAAAACCAAAAAATAAATAAATAAAAATAAAGATTGATGAGAGGTTAAACAATTTGGCCAACATCAGGACAGCAAATGTATAGTGGGAAAAAATCCAAGTTGGCCAAGAAGGTCATGTTCGAAATTTTGGGGACCAGGGATGCATCAATTAACCAGTCTGTCTTGTTTTATTTTGCTATAAAATAAAAGAGCCTACCCATCTCACAGGGTTTTGAGAGGATCAGAGAGATGATGGATGTGAAAGCAGGGTTCAAATGCAAGACAACGTCAGTGTGACTAGAATGGAAAGCTCCCATATACATGTTTGAACTTCACACAGCCCACTAAGAGATATTGATCCCCTGGAACAGTGTGCTTCTTGATCAACCTGCTGCTACAATAAAGGCTTTAAAGGAAACTCATGTTTTTAACAGCTCAGTATGAATATTTAACATGGCATCGCAATGCCTGCCGTAGAGCTTTGTGTCCTATACATGGTAATTAGCAATCAGCATATGGAAGACTACTACGTGAGGTGACTACCAGGTGGACAAACCATTCGTGCATTTTCCAAACATCACTGCTATTCCAGGCATCCAGGCACTGGAGATATAAAGAAACACAATATGTAATTATTCTCCGTAGAGTCTCCAAGCCTACAAGGGGAGAGGGAGAGAGAACCACATATTCGCAAAGCCAAGTGAGAGCTGAGGCACAGAGGGAAGAATGAATAACTGTCCACATGGGCAAGAAAGTCTCATCTGGGAGATGACCTCTGAGCTGCAGGTCATACCAATATCCAGGAGACCAGCTAGATAGGATATTAAGACTGTGGGCTGTTTACAGCAATATAATTCCGGGTGCCTGACTCAGGCCCACCATCCTAGGATAATCCCTTCAGTCCTCTACCTCATTGACCCCCACTTTGGAGCATTTTTCTTGACATTTTCTAAGACCTCATTAGGCGCCTGGGACTGGAGAGGTATCTGAATGGGGAGCCCTGGACCTGGACCAGAACCCATGTGGACCTTGGATGCCTGTTTCTCCTTTTTGGGATATTCTCCAACCCTCAAACTCCATGCCACCCCATGCCTGGCATGTGAGGTTGACCAGATGTCCTAAGGAGCTCAAAGCTCCCACTTATGGGTGGGTGGTGGGCCCTGTGGCCTGTCCCTTGTTCCAGAAGGGTGGCCTGCCTAACAGTTTCCTCCCACTGGCCAGCTATTTCTTTCGTAAATCAGGTGAGATCAGTGCTAATGTGCTGATTTGGAGTGACTCAAATAGTTTCTATAGGCAAGGACTGTGCACGCTCTAGGGATGGCTGTGGTTTGCAAAGCAGTAGCATGGGTCTCCACAGGCTTGCCCCACATGGGAAAATTTTCTACTTACAGAGCTGACCAGTAAGTCAATGCTCAGTAATTACAACAGCTCATTCCATTATGACGAAAATACTTGCCCAACAGAATGCTTTCTGAAGAGGCCAGCAATACAGAAAAGTTGGCTTTTGCCGTTTCTCTGATTTCATTACAAATATTCGGTTCAGCTCTTTGGTTTATTCTCTGACACAGTCCTGTTTGTACATCTTTTTCTTCCTCTAAAAAAAACAAAAGCAAAAAAAACAACTATAACTAAAGAACTCAAACTACTTCGTCAGCATTGTGTTGCTGTACAGAGCTGGCCAGCCTCGGAGGAATAATACGAGACTTGGATGACAAGGCACGTTATCCAAAGTGGCCAGCACACTATGGTGAGCTCAAGAAGGAAATGGACTTAGTTTAATTAGATTAAACTATCATATCTGAGCCAAGGAGCTCAGATAATGAAAATGTCAAGTACTAACGCGATAAACCTGCAAATTTCACATCAGAATACGTGGCCTTTCTCAGTTGTGGCATTGACATAACTATGTTTGTGCGCACGCGCATGCGTGTGTGTGTGTGTGCGTGTGTGTGTATTACTATCATTAAAGGTCTTTCAGTAGCGATTAGTATTGCTATTTTTTTGCATCCCAAATTCACTGACAACACATGCATTTTTATTTACCATGTTCAAAAGGTAAACAACTAACTTAAAGTTCAAGAAAAGGGCGTGTTCTAGGTTAATAAAGGACAAGGCTCTTCTTCCCTCTTTCTCCCTCCTCCAATTCCCCGCCCTGATCCCCTATGACAGATGTTGAAGGACAAATCAGAGTGCCTTCCTCTTGCACTGTAAGCAATTTGAAAATGAAGCACCCCGGTATTTTTAAGAAATTGAAGATCTGGAAAGATGTTAATTAAATCGCCAAAAAGCTTCTTGCCTCATTTCAGTGTAGCCAGAAGATATATGTAGCACCTGAGTGCTGTTCTTGGGTTTTAATACAGTTTTAATTATTTAATTTCAACAATGTTTCAAACAGTGAGGAAGAAAACTAGTTGAATACCCGGTCAGAACAGTCAGGTACCCCATACGTCTCCAAGTGTCTTTTTCCAGTCCTCTGAATTCTCAGACACATCTCTTATCTGTGTCTTGGAAATATTCTACTTTGTGCTGCAAGTGACAAGTTGTAGAAAACTTTTACGTAGATGTCAAACTCACCTAAATTAAAGACATTCATTCATTCATTCACTCATTCATCCATCTAATATTTACCAAGCTTCTGTTTACGAAGTTTCAGGACTATGCTAGAAGCTACGAGAGCAGAGCAGAGCCAAAGGATGGGTAATAAACTGTGGTCCTTGCCTTAGAGATGCTTAGTGACCAGTGAGGGAGACAAACATGTAGAGACTCAATTAGAAGGACTTTTAGCAGCACAGCTGGCTGAACTGATGTTCCATTGGGGTGCCTGGCCTGCATATACACCCTAGACACTGAGGGCTGGAGTTTCAATGCCCAATTCAGGGACAGGAGAAGTGTCCTTGGCCTTGCTTGAGGCCATGAGATAAGACCCTGCTTCAGGGAAGGTTCCTCAAGGGTCTGCCCAAACTTAAACCAGGAAAGAGGAAAATGAAGGCAAGAAAACTGTCTGTAAGGGCAGGGAGGTAGTGAGGAACTTTAAGCTCTGGGAATGTGAGTAGAGGCAGGAAGGCCCCTGGGAGAAATTCAAACTGCAAGCCCGTGCCACTCTTTATGTGGTATTCAAATATATCCTGCTGATAGGATTCGGGAACCCCAGCACCAAAAATGAACATAACTTTTTGTCCTGGGCCATTGGAATCACTGGGATACTGATAGAAGCAAATGAAAAATTACTCTATAGGGAATTAAAAACCATCCTGTTGAGCATAAATTCACAGTGACAAATTCCAAATCACATGAAGAAATAGACCACAATAAGGAGAGTCAGCAGATACAACGAAGGAAGAGCTAGAAATAGGAGAAAAATCTATTTCTAAAGGTTATTGTAAAATGTAGATACTTACAATAGGAAAATTAAAGAGGTACTAGAAGTCATCATGAAAGAATAGACCCCTAGGAAAAAACAAGCAAACAAAAGACAGACTAGAAAAGGAAAAAAATACAACATCTAGAAATGAATAAACAATCTAGTCTTTGAAATTAAGCATGAAGTGTTTGGATTAAATAGCAGAGTGGACACAGCCAAAGAGAGAATTAGTAAACTGAAGGATCTGAGGAAATCACTCAGAAGGAAACCTAGAGTAATAAGAAGAAAACTATGATGTATTAAGAGACCTGGAAAATAATAGTTATAAGGATACCTAACTGTTGTTAAGTCCTTACTGTATACCAGGCTCTGTTCACATTGCTTCTCTAATAATTAATAATTCATTCAAGCTTCATAATGACCCTCTGGGGTAGGTACTATTACTAGCCCCAATTTTACAGATGAGAAAACTCATGCAGAGTAAAGTTAAGAGATGGGAATTAGGGTCAAGGAGGGAACCAGGCATCTTCTTCCCAATGAACTGCTCCAAAGTCCCATTTCCCCATACTCACCTGGGATCCACCTGCATTGTCTCCTTTTGGCTCATTGTGAAGCAGTAGCCAGTGCAGCAATGCATTATTTAACATCACTTCCCATCCTTCTTTGCTTTACTTCTCCCTTTTATCACTCTTATAGCCCTGGCTTTGTACTTTTGAGATAAATTGTTAGCACTTAATTGATGTCTACCATAATAGATCATTGATAAAAAATATTATAAATTAGTGAATTAAGAGAGTATTATAAGCACACTATTTAAAACCATGGAGGTAAATACCGTAAGGAATAATTCTCCCCCAAAAGTTGAAAATCGTTATTTCTGGGGAAGTGAGACTACTACATTTAGCCGTATTAAAAATTTTAAGCTATTTACATACACTTCTTGGATAATTACGATTCAGTTATACAAGATTGATGCTGAGCTAAAGATGTTTTCAGACAGACCCTGAGTTTACTATTCATAGACCTGCACTAAACAAACTAACCACATATTATTCAGAAAGAAAGAAATTGAACCAACAAAGAAAGAGTGGAATTCAAGGAGCAGATATGAAGTTGGCAAGTATGTTTGTAAAAGTGAAACAAAAACAAAAATGCTGGAATGTTGGAATGTTTTTTAAATAAGGGGGATTATAAACAAGATCAAGGCCATAATAACATGGAAGGTGGAGAGGGGTGATTGGATTCAAGCATTCTGGGGTTATTCAGGATATATTGGCCTGATAAGTCCAGAATATGTTAAATATTTAATGGTTACTCTAAAGAAAATAGAAATAAAACATATAACTTCCAAACCAAAGGAAGGGCGAAGAGGAATAAAGAAAACTCTATCAGAGACCAAGAGGTGCAGAAAGCCCAGATAATACAGGTTTAATTATTTGATTAATAATTAAAGCAGAAAGCCCAAATAATATGCATTTTCAAACAGAACATAGGTGACAAATGTATATAACCTCATTGCAGGAAAGAATTTCTTTAAAAGTCCGAGAACAGAACAAAACATAAACAAGTGATCGAAATGGACAAAAATATGAGCAAGCAATTTACAGAACAAGACATGTGAATAAGAGATAATCAGAATATAGAGATTAAATCATACTCAGCATGCTGTAAAATTAAAATATTGATAATACCCAGTGGCAGTGACGTGGAAATGGAAACTCTCATATGCTATTGATGAGATGGTAACTGTTACAGTCACCTCGAGAGCTATCTGTCAGTATCTAGTTGAACTAACGATGTGCATATCCTATGACACAGCTATTCCAATTCTAGTTATATTCCTTAGAGAGACTATTGCATAAGAAGAGCACAAAAGAGAACTTCATCAGGATGCCCACTGGAGGATTGTTTGCAATTGCCAAAAACGTAGATACCAGCTAAATAATCTTCCATGAAGGAATTCATAAATAAATTGTGATATAATCCTGTATTGGAATACTAATACAGCAGGAAATACGGATGACTACATTTACATGAATCCACGTGCAATAATCCCAAAACATAATGTTGAATTAAAGATAGAATATTACAAAATGATTCTTAAAATGTGATACCCCTTGTGTATATTTGAACCCACGAAGCAATATTACATAATGCTTGCAAATGTATCACATATGGTAAAAATATAAAAATAGATGGGATACACAAACATCAACTTCAGGATAGTAGTTGCCTCTGGGAAAGAGGGTGGGAAAAGGGAAGATTGACGGTCTTTGGCTATACCTGTAATTTTTTTTTTTTTTTTTTTTTTGTGGTACGCGGGCCTCTCACTGTTGTGGCCTCTCCCGTTGCGGAGCACAGGCTCCGGACGCGCAGGCTCAGTGGCCATAGCTCACGGGCCCAGCCGCTCCGCGGCATGTGGGATCTTCCCGGACCGGGGCACAGACCCGCGTCCCCTGCATCGGCAGGCAGACTCTCAACCACGGCGCCACCAGGGAAGCCCCAATATACCTGTAATTTTTAACCCTTTATATTTTTAAAGCCTAGAACCCAATATCAACATTTTAAAAACTGAATAATGCACACGTGGATAGTATAGAATTCACTATCTTTTTCTGTATCTTTGACATACGTCATAATTAAGAGTTTAATATTTACAGGATGTTACAGTAAGCTTTCAGTCAGCAGTCGGTGCCAAGGTGGCACTGAGGAGAGAGCTGGTATCTCTGTCTGCCCGAGTGTGCTGAGCACTCAGTGCTGTGATAAGAATGAGAAAGAGGCTCCTGGGAGAGGGAAGGGGAAGCTCGAGGAGGAGATAGCATGTGGGATAAGGCATGGCATTGTGGGAACTGTGAGTGCCCTGGAGTAGCTAACCGCGAAGTGGTAGGAGATACACAAGGTGGTGGAAGATGTGGCTGCAGAGGAAGATCAGACCTGGCTTAGCTGTTGGTTGAGATTTGATATCTTAGAAAGGTTAAACGTTCACTGTAAGCTCTTACTTAGAGTGTCATTTTCCTTTTCCAACACAATCGATTCTTTATGTTTCTTTCCTCCTGGACACTTCCAATTGTTGCAGTTTAACATCTCCTAGAGTCAAAGAACTGCATTTTTGGAAAGACCTTAGCAAATCATCTACTGGTCCAATCCCTTCATTTTATCCACCAAAGAACGTATTGGTCACTTTGAGGGCAAACCACTCTGAAAGTTTTTAATCTTTGCAATCCAAGTTAACTCAGTTGGCTTTCTGGAAGAACGGATTCCTAGGAAAGATTTAGGAAAGAGTCGGGGAAAGGCTGTGTCCAGAGAAGTTGTTCACTGGTAGAGGATTTCATGAAAGTAATATTGTGATATATACAGATGGGTGCTTAATAAATTACAAATTATTTTGATGGATTCTTAATTATGAAAATTAATAAAATAAGTTGTCTCTAATTCGTTTTCTGAAGAATGAGATAGGGTACCATCTCATTCTACCCCTAATTTGGGGATTTTTATCATAAGTGAGAGAATTAAGATAAAGAATGCATAAGGCTTGGTCACTATGCAGAAGATGAAGACCATAGATAACACAGAGGATTCCAGTCCAGGTGACTGGGAGGAATGGGGGACCTGGGAAGGAGCAGTGGTTTGCACAAGGAGACAATGAGAATGGTTTGCGTTCAGACTGTTGAATTTCAGAATATGACTACACACTCCAATTTGATTCATGCCCCTTCCACAGCACCACAGCTTGCAGTGGCTCAGATAACCATACTCAAGTCCTTCTCAAGATTCTCTGTAATGTTCTGAAATATGGTTTCTACCATAAAAGGACAATCTCTTCCTTTTCTTGATTCAAACTCCATCTCTCAAGAAAAATTTGGCAGCCTGAAAAGTGAAATCGAGTAAATAGAATGCCCTCACTTTAGGGAAGTGCTCTCTTGTTTCTGGTCTTTTTTCCTCTCACTTTGGTCGGAAATCCTTGTTTCGCGATCCTCCATGTCATGCCTGAGCCATAGGTAAATCCGAATGTCCGTGAAGAATTCCTCTAGTTTATCAAACTACCATAATGGAAGACTCGGTCCAGGTGAAAACTGACAGGTGATTAGGGTGGAGAGTAGCAGTAATCTGGGTTTGAAGATGAAGATTTTATTGACTCATTCCTTCTTTGCTCCAACAATTAGTGATCTCAACAGTTCTGGGCAGTCTCTTCATGTTATCAAACGTTGGCTTGTATTTATACGTAACACCCAAAACCATCCATTTGCAGTTAATGGACCCATTCTTTCCTGGGTTACCGATCTCTCTCCTCTTTATACAATTTTGCGCTAAGGTCACTTTGGAAAACACAGCAGCACACTGCTCATCTTTAGCAAACTACAGTGTCTCAGGTAAAGGCAAAAATGCCCACTGCTTTAGTTCAGCTGTCCAATTTCTTTCTTGACTTGGCAGGATGCCAGCATTCACTGCAAAGCATTTTATACATTTTTGCTCATTTTCCTTCTTAGTTGCCAATATTTGTTTGAAGGAAAATAGCTCAGCTCTCTCTTTATTCCAATATTACTTGTGGAAATATCTGTATCCTTATTTGCATGTTAATGAAAAATTTAAGCAAAAAGCATTTCCTATGAGTCTTCCTATGTGTTTCCCGTATTACTCTCGTGCTTAAAAGCACGGTAACACGAATTACAAAGCCTGTTTCTGACGGAAGGTATCCCTAAGATTGAAGCAATCAATGTTCAGCTATTGGTTCATGCTGTGCAACTGTCAAAATCTAAGCTTAGTGTTGCCAATACCTGTCTTGGGAGTTCAGTCTAAATGAATTGAATGATGGGTAATAGTTCCCAAACTATGTGCAAAATGTTTGGAACAACTCAAGTTGACTTAATAGTCTCCATTTAAAAAAAAATAAGCAAAAAAAAATAAATTAAAAATAAAGAAACATAAGCAGATGCTAATCTACAAATACGCTAGTGTGTCCTGTATGGGCTCAGGAGCATATTAGCAGGAAAGCTTTATGACTGGTGCTTGTAATTCATATGCATTAATACCTCTGTGCATGTCTGAGAACTCTGGAACGTCAGGCAGGCTATAGGGCAATGCCTACACCATTCTCTTGCAAGCAAAGCAGGAGTGTTTAATTTTTTTTTGCGGTACGCGGGCCTCTCACTGTTGTGGCCTCTCCCATTGCGGAGCGCACAGCCTCAGCGGCCATGGCTCACTGGCCCAGCCGCTCCGCGGCATGTGGGATCTTCCCGGACCGGGGCACGAACCTGTGTCCCCTGCATCGGCAGGCGGACTCTCAACCACTGCGCCACCAGGGAAGCCCAGGAGTGTTTAATTTTTAACGTAAAGTTGAGATTAGGATTTAGGAGAATAAAAGGCTTCTTTGCCTTTAAGGACTTGATAGATTTGGGGGACAGGCACTAGCCTGAGAAGGCATGGTTGTTTCCTTGAAATCAGGGGAGCTTAACCTGGCTCTCCAGGGCTCCCCTGACATATTGTCAATTTTGGAAAAGAAAGAGAAAGGGAGTGTGGAAAAAAGGAATTCGCATACTTAAAATTTTTGAAAAGTTTATTTTAAATAGTTTCTATTCATTAGGTTTGATAAAATATAACAATATATTGATTTAATATCCATGGATTCTGAATGTCTCCTTCATTTTTATCATAACTCACACATTTTCTAAAAATTGATCATTTTTGTCAAGGTTTAATAATTGTTTTTTTCCACCTGCTGAATTTCAAGGAAAAAAATGATTTTAAATGGTCTTAAAAATAATTTACAGATTGGGAAATGAAAGAATGTTCATTTCAGTAATTTTTCTTAATCCGTAAAATGGAAAGATGGATTTGCTTCCAGTGTAAATGGGTAGATCCTAGTGAATGTGAACAGGTTTGCCCTTCATCTTTAAGGAAGTCCTGCAGGAATTTCTTCCAAGCT
Source organism: Tursiops truncatus (assembly GCF_011762595.2). Taxonomy (NCBI): domain Eukaryota; kingdom Metazoa; phylum Chordata; class Mammalia; order Artiodactyla; family Delphinidae; genus Tursiops; species Tursiops truncatus. The sequence continues at coordinate 9,808,434 of NC_047043.1, forward strand.
TGGCTTGGAAAGGTATTTTTACCTTCAATATACCCTCTTTCCTATGTGCAAATTTCTGGACAGCAGCATGAAATCGTGGAGAGTGACTGGTCTCTGAATGGGAAAATCTGCGTTCATTTCAGGTCTGGGGCCCAACCTTGTCCGCATTGGACAGCTTTGAGCAACTTCTTTCATCTCTCTGCCTTCTTCACTGTCAGGTGGTGGTCAGAACACCTCAACTCTTGGAATTGTTATGAGGATTCAATGCTAATTTTTTAGTTAAAAATATTAAAAAAATATATAATTTTATGACATTTAGTGTTCATATATAGTATTTACTATATTTATTATCATGTAAATATATTTTATAAATGAATGCATACATTAAAATATTTAATATATACCTCAGGAAAAAGCCCAGTAGAGTTTTTTAAACGTACTAGAAGCCCAGCCAAGCGCTGTGTCTCTCTCTGCCTGCCTGCTTCCCCTGCAAATGAACCCTGTGATCCTTTGTGAATGGCTTTGGAAGCATATCTTTATCTACGTATACTGTGGATCTGTTCTTCTACTCTTAAGTTCCAGTTACTCGCTCTAATATGATCTCTCTTTAGACTCTTGTTAGCTTTTTAATTTCCCCTTCCATTCCTGTAAATAACATGTCCTTTTACATGTAAGATGGCAACAACCTATTACAATAATTTGTGTGGATAAAATATGTTATCACAGAGGAAAAAAGCTCTATTGACATAAGATGTATAAACATAAATAGAATTCCTCTTCAGCATGCTTCTCTATTATAAAAAACTGTTTTGGAAGCTCATGAGATCACAGGATCCTGGCTTGTTGGGAAGATGAGTACAACCTGGCTTGTTAGAAGCAGAGATATTCCTTTGATCATTCACTTCACAAGTCTTAGTGCATATCGTAATGCTTCCCTCAGTGAATTAGACCATCTTATTTTCCGAGAGAGAAATAATTTGCACGTCACACATTTGCACACCCGCAATACCCACTTAGAAGCTCCCTGTAGCGGGCTACTGACAGCTACCCCGCACGCTCAGTTGTGTTTCATGTATAAACGAAGTTCTCCCACTTGGAAAAAGGGCCAATCTGCATTTCTTGCCAGTGTTACATTATCCTAGTACCTGTTCCTGCACCTGCTCTGTACGAACACAATTGTGATTCTGTCCTAATGGCCAATTATCATTAGCTGATCATGAGCTTTTGTTAAACAGCCCTGAGGTGCTCAACACACTGTTGATACCATCCCGCCCTAAAAGGATAACAGTGAGTATTAGCTGCTGTCTGTTATAAAGATGGAAAGGGCACAAATCTGACAATAGAGATGATAGGTAAGAACTGTGTGTCCTATTTTTACCCCTGTTCTCTTTACTACCAGCAGCTAAGCTCTGCGTGGCAGGCAAGGTTTCTGTGTCCTGTGCCCTGCCGTCTCATACCCTTTCTTGGTTGGGTTTCATGATGCCATGTGCATCTGCCCTAAAATAGTGTTGAGGGTCCTCTGAAGAAAAACTACCTAGCAGTTCTCTGTGTGCCAGCGGGATGGTTGGAGAAGGAAAGGTGTGCTTGGCTGTTACACATATTTTGTATCAGATTTCTACTTGGCAGAATGCTAATTGTGTAACCTGGGGAATTTATTTCACGGTATTGAAATTCTGTTTCATGAAGCATAAAATGGAAATGATGGTTCCATCTTACAGTGTTGGTGTGATGATTAAATGAGGTGATCTATAATATACAAATGCATCCCCACACATCCACACACACATTTGTCATTGATGTATTAGTCTTGATAGGCTAGATTAATCTTCAGTAAAAACAACTCCAAAATTTCAGTGGCTTAAAGCAACACAAGTTCATTTTGCATACTACATGTCCCTTGCCTGTCAGCAGGCAGGCTCGTTTCACTCCATAACCCAAAAGGTAGCAGCAGCCATCGCCTTGAACTTCAGCTCATCACACATAGGTCAGAACTGGTCACCTGGTTCCACCCACCCCCAAGGGGATCTAGATGTACAGACTACAATCCAACCATGTACCTGAAGCCTGAAGATAGTAAATCAGAAATATCTGGAGGACAGTCTTAATGCCTACAATATTTGTCTTACAAAAATGAGATAGTATTGTAGTCAGTTCTCTGGACATTAATTTCCTTATTAACAATGCATTGTGGAAATCCTTCCAAGCCAACTTGTTCAAATATAACTCATTATTTTTAGTGACATCATGCTATAAACATACTATAATCTATGCAGCCATTTCTTTATTGGTGGACTTTGTTTTATCCATTGCAATATAAACACACCTATGTTATATTTATAACATCTTTATACTCTGGGGCTTTTCTTTCTGTAAGCTAAATATCCAGAAGGATCTAAATCTGCCAAAATGAACCTGGTTCGGAAAGGAAAGCATAAGGCTATGTGTATAAGCCTATAAGTCTCCGTTTAAATGGGATTTGTCATTTGCGGCAAAATGTAAAGAAACTAAATAGTTCAGAACAACAGACCCCTCACTTAACTACACTTCAACACTCCACAACCTGTACCTATCTATCCTCTCTTTTACCCTGGGAATAAGCAGAAATATCCGATCCCAAATTTTAAAATTTAGACTAAGAGCCTTCTTTGGACACTGGCAATACAGCCTTTAAAGATGCTTGACTTGAACAAGACTTTGCAGAAAATGTCCTGCCTTCTTTGATCAGTCACAGAGATTCTGTTCACTCTGAAAGCATGGCCCATTATGGAGAAGGTCCTCTTATTTGGACTAAAGAACTAGACCACTCCAGTCCTCTTCCCACCCACGGCAATGCAGAAGAAGAAAGAAACATTCCAAAATAACACTGTAATCAAGAAACTACAGGAGTTCACTCTGATGATTTCCCCTTGATCACCTCTTTTTCCACCTGTTTTGTGTAACTGCTTCCAATCTCCCCTTCTCGTTAGGTTGCTATCTGCTAAGTATTTGCCGAACAATTTGCACAGAACAATCCCTTAGTAAGCACAATTATCACAAACCTAGAAGGAAAATTGCTTTCTATTCAGAGTTTTAGGAGAAAAATAGAAAAAACAAATCCTTAGCTAAAATTAAAAAAAACACACGCACACCAAAAAACTGCTCACATCATTTAGATGTCTTTATATTTTTAAGAGCTTAAGTTCTAAAAACAGAGATATGAAATTGTTTCTTCAAACCTACTGTCCACTGACCTCTTCCTGGCTCTTATACCAAAAACCCATCAGGTTGGATTAAGAAATAATAAGGGAAAAGCTTGGGCCAAAAGAATTTTTGCTATAGGCTCTTAAACACAGTTTAAAGAAAAACATTGGGGTAGAAAGCCTTCTTTTAGGAGAATCAAGGCTTGCCAATTGTACAGATGGTTTCTAACCTCTATCTGCAGGAGTGATATACAAAATATTTAATAACTAGACTTGGCAAGAGTCAAAGAGACTATTAGAAAAAGATATCAGCCGTAAGCAATCCATACAGCTGTACCAGTGCACAAGGGCTGAATATGAGCTCTACTGATACATCACTGAATTGCCTGAAGAAGTTTACCAGTCTCCTACAGCAAGCTCTGATCACGTCTCCTTGCTCAGAATATAAATGCCGTATACTAAATGTGAAAAAGCCTGGAAGCTGTATGCCCGTCTTAAATGACAGTCTACTTCCATTCCATTTCATACTTCCATTCCAGCATCAGCAAAAATAGAAACAAAACACTAAAATGAAAACAACACGCACACACACACACACACAGACGTAGCAGTAATGTTGCACAATTCTGTGTTCGTGATCCATTTGGAAGTAATTTTTAAAGCTGTTCTTAAATTTGCACTTCGTAGATTAGCTTACAGTTCTGGCTTTAACATAGTACACATTTAGATCAAACTTAGAAAAGAATAGATGCTATTCCTCTGTGAGAAATAGAATAGATGCTCTTCTTATATGAGTTAATAATCAGGGAATGTGTTAGTTCTCTAGGACTGCGGTAACAAACTGCCGCAAAGTTGGTGGCTTAAAGCAACAGGCATTTATCTTCTCGCAGTTCTGGAGACCAGTTCTGTCTCTCCTCTGTGTGTCTTTAATAAGGACGCTTGCCATTGGATTTAGGGTCCACCCAGACGATCCAGGAAGATCTCCTTACCATGAGATCCTTAACTAAATTACATCTGCAAAGAACCTTTTTTCCAAATAAAGTCATATTCATGGATTCCAGGGATTTGACATGGACATATCTTTTGGGGGCCACCATTCAACCCACTGTAGGGAAGATAGGAACAAGAAAGGAGATGGACAGATGGACAGAAGCAGGAAGAAAATTTATCAGATAGCTTGAGTTTAAATCAAAGAAAAAAAATTAAGGAAGAAAAGAAATGTTTACTCTTTTCTTCCATCAGATATGTATAGTGATATTCTTCTAAGTACATCTCTCTCTGAGTGGTTCCGCTGCTTTGTCTTGTATTGACACTATTTTGTATTTTGACTCTTTTTCATAGGAGTTAAAGCGCTATATGAGCATTTCCAAATTTCTGCGCTTAACTTTGATTCTGACTTCCTTTGAGCCTAGTAACTGTTGAGCATTAAAAGTAGGATGGAGCACAGACAAGCAGATAAGCGGAACAACATCTCAGTCTGCAGTTGCCTTCCCATCCTCGTAACGGTGGCGTCTTCTGGAGAGCTCAGTTTTCACCTCCTGCCTTGCTGAGTGTAACTCTCCTGCCAGACTAATGACCATCCTTGACTATCCCCTCCCCGACTATGAACTCCTTCTAGCCAATGAGCTTGCCTTCACCCCACTGCCACCACCACTCCCACCATTCTGACCCCAACTGGTGCTGATGAACTTTCCTGGGGAAATTCTCCTTCATCAACTCCATCTCGTCCACATTAAATCACTGCAGAACTCCCTTTACACACGCTCACACTCAGATAGTAATTGTACTTTTCTCCCTGGCTGCTCCTAATTATAAGTTTACACACATGTTTTCAGTTGGGTGTGTTGTGTTATATGTCCTTTCATTGAGTGCGTCCTCTCTCCTCTTAAATTTTAAGCTCTGCAAGATCAGGGGTCCTATCTGCTACTTTCTTCAGAATCAAAAAATGTGCTCCACTGGTAGGCAATTCATACTATTACCGGCCTTGATTCCTAGCAGGTGCTTGTCAAACCTTAATGTGCCTCTGAATCACCAGGATGATCTGTTAAAATGCAGATTCTGGGGTAGAGCCTGAGAGGCTGCGTTTCTTCTATCCCATGTAGATCATCTGGGTAAAACAGCACATGCAAGTTACACAGGCTCTGTGTTGAGAACCCCTGAGGTAGGTGATAGAAACGCTCTGGACTGTCTTTCCCTTCAATGTTTCCCTCCTTTCTCTTAAAAGTCAAAAAAAAAATGCCACAATACCATCTATATTTTCCAAGAATGCCGTAGGATGACCATTTATTTTCTCCCACTGTCAATGCAGGGAGATGATTATCAAAGGCAGCAATAGAGCTGAGCCGTAATTACAAGGATCACAATTAAACACAGGTTTGTCTTATGGGATGCGACGAACACAGACTCTGTGTGACAGGTCTTGGCATCGAGAGCTATAGGGACATTAGGGTAATGGGTGGCAGGAGGCAGCTTTGCTGAGGCAGCATTCCGGGTACAGAGCAGGATCAAGAAAAAAAATGTCAGACGTGTGCACACCTGTTCTGCCTGCTGTGGGTCAGAGGAAAGGGGGTGCTGGCAGCCACCAGACACAGGCATCTTCTTCCAAACTGCAGTCAGCACTAAGGTATAGTCCCCTCTCCACCCACTTTCTGTTGTAACAATAGAAGACTGGGCTTCTCAGCTTTTTAATTCAGGCCGAGACACTAACATTCATACCTTCTAAGAGGAGCAAGGTCTTATAGAACTTGCAGCGCTGATGGAAATGTTCCACCACCTGGCCCGCCTAATACAGTAGCCACTGCGTACATGTGACTATTGGGCACTTGAAGTGTGCCGGTGCAACCGAGGCACTGAGATTGAATCTCATTTAATTTTAATTTACTAAAGTGTACATATCCACATGAGGCTCGTGGATACCATTACTGGCCAGCATAGTTAGAAGCTGCAGATTCAGGGAAGACTGTTGAGGAAGATGAACCACCGAACAAGGGGACAGCTCTCTGAGGTTCACCTTAGGCCACTACACACTAAACCTGAATAAAGAGCCCCCGAGCTGCAGGGCATCACCATCAATATTTGAGACTAAGCTGGTGGTCATGTCAGTGTTCTCTCTACTACATCATAACTTGGCCAGTTAAGACAGAGACACCTGAGCTCTCAGGTGTGGTTTAGTATTCAGCAAGCGAATAAGACTGCTTTGGGCTCCGTTGATTTAATAAGACCCTGCGGGGTTTCTGCAGGTCTGTTGTTCTCATCTGTGGGCAGAGAGGTGGGAAAGGCATGCAATTTTAAAAACCTCGTTTAAGAAAAAGATGTATGTATATTTTTTCTTTTCAGAAGGTAGTTAAGAGGTGATACAATTTGGGAGAGGGATCTAGGATTTGAAAAAGAGAATAAGAAATATTTGCCCAAAACACAATGCAATAAATTCCCTCATACACTTCTCCAGCAGAGCAAGTGCGTCCTTGGCCACCTCTAAGAGGAGGCTTATAATCAGGCAGGGACCAACTGATGTGAATGTGACATGAGAAAAAACAGATTTATCTGTGGCTGCTTTGGCTGGTAATCCAGGCGAGAAGGGAGGGGTCCCTGAAGGCCCCGCTGGGCACAGGGAGAGACTGGGTTGTGATGTAATTAAAGGCAGCAGAACTCTAACCCTAGGATCCCCTGACATCTCCTTCTAGAGCAGGCCATGGCAGCTGGACACCTGGTGTTCCAAACTACAGGATGCAAATGAAGCTTGGAATGTGCTGATTTGGGCAGAATGCTTTGCAGATGAGAAGTAATGTAAATGACGGGGTGGGAGAATTGTGGTGATCAGAGCATATTATAACACAGTAATTTAATACCCCCAGTGGGTGGTTGACTCACTTCTCTATGAGGTGAGTTGTACGTGTAGAATTTGCCCAGTGGGAGGAGAGAGTAGCAATGACCTGCCTTTTGTGGTAGTGGAAGACACAGGGTATTATGAAATTCACTTTGGAGAAGTTCCTGGAAACAATTGGTGGTGATATCTCATCCTTTAACTGACACTGTTTCAATGTCTGGAAAGGAGGACAAGGGTTCACAGGGAATGGGGCGTGGAGGGAATAACAGGCACACCTGGCTGTAAACACCTGTTTCCCCACTTAGGCTTTGCATCAAGATCACCTGGGGAGCTTGTTAAAACTACAGGTTCCTGAGCCCTGCACTGACCTACTAAGCCAGGATCTCAGGCCTTGAGGCCCCCAAAGTCTCTTTTTAAAATAAGCACACAAGGTGATTGTGCTGCGAGGATTCTCTAAGCCTTAGCTCTCCAAAAGGTGATGTAGGATTCACAATACCGGAGTCAGGATTAATTGTGTAAATGTAGCGTCATTTAAAAAAAAAAAAAACAGGAAACGTGCAGATCAAACAAAGGCTCGATAACTTGTAGCTGTTATTATTATTGAGCCATGGGTTTGCCTTAAGACACTGTTCTTTCTTTAGAGCTTTCAATTGATGCCATTTGCCTTGCTAAGCCTTATTCACGGTGTTAAGACAGCGGGGAATCTTCAGCCAAATTAGCTGGGATCGCAAAGTTGCAAGTTGTCGTTCCTGAGGATTGACGAAAGCAGCCTTTTCTGTCCCTTTTCGCTCTAAGTTTTAATGATACTGGTGTAAGGCCGCCCTTCAGGTCGGGGAATCTCTATTGAACGTGAAAACATCAATTGTGTTGTAACAAGTTGTCGGCTCCAGTGAAAGTCAAGGGCTGTGGGTTGGACCCACCCGAGAATGGTAATCTGTGCTGGTCCCAGAGAGGCGCTTGCACCCCGAGGGCTCCCAGCGTAGCAGCCTTCTGTGTGGTGTATCTTGCTTTCATTTGGCAGCGGGAGGCTCGAGGAAAAGGGGGAGGGGAGGCTAGCGTTCTGCCCTGCAGCTCGAAGAGAGCGAAGGTAGCTGCAAACCCGGCAGGCTCAGGTCGCTGGCGCTGAGACTTACGGAGGGTGGGGCTGCCGGTGGAGGATGCGTGCGTGAGACCACGGGGGAGGCGGGAGTGGAGCATCCCAGGTGGGACCGCTGAGTGCCTTCCGGAAACCCTACTCGGGCCTCGGGATCCGGATTGGCTCGGGCAGGGAGGTCGGCGAGGTCAAGCCCCTTTCGGCGCCTTCTTCTGACCCGCCCCGCCGCGGTCGCGCCGCTGTAGAGACGCGGGTGCGGGGCGTGGCAGGGGCATGCTGGCCAGGCGGCGGGGCACGAGTGGCAGCGCGCGGGGGCCGGAGCAGCGTCCGGCCCGGGACGCCCGGGGGCCGGATGGCGGAGCCCACGCGCACCGCGGAGCCGGGGAGGTTTGCGCTCCGCTCGCCGCGCTGCAGGGAGGGCGCGGTGCCAGGCGCGAGCTCCCAGAGACCCAAAAAGAAAGCTTTTTATTTGCTGAGTTTGAAGCCCCTGAAGGAGCCCGCCCCCAACGACAACAACAACAACGTGTCCTTTGTGATCCATTGTCAACTAGGCAAGGAGATCAAACACATTTGCAGCAACTGCAGTCGTGGGGAGGACGCCCGGGACGGTGAGTGCCGGGGCGCGTCGGGGCGGCGGCGAGCGCGGGAGGCGGCTGTGCCGGTCCCCGGTTTGGGGGCGCCGCCGGCGTCTCTGCCCCGAGAACTGCGGGGACATCCGCCTTCTACCCAGGCGTGACGCCCGCCCGTCCGGCACTTTGCAGAGTGCCGCCCGGAGCCAAACCCGGACCGTATCCGTGCACAGACCATTGTTGGAAATGCTCCCCTACAGGAGGGGTTTGAAACACTTAAAGCGGCAACTCTGGGATTTTTCTCTTGGGGAAGGTGGGGCTTTAGGGGCTTCACCAGGGGCAAGATTATTAGCTTTAAGAAGATGCTTCCGCCAGTTTTCTTAGCTTTCTGGGCTTCTTAGCTGTTCTCCCATTGTTGCGTTAGGATAGGATATAAGCTTTGCTGGGCTGCGTTACAGATGTGGCCTTCGGGTGGATTCACTTTGGAGCGGTGGTTGGGCCTCGGCCACAGCGCCCTGGAGACTAGACTTGTGGAGTTGTTGAATGATGTCCGCTCCGAGTGGAACATGGCCGGGATTTTGGGAGCGCCGCCGCTGGTCCCTCTTGCGCTGGTGCCTAAGGGCCAAAATGTGGGAGGTGGGGGAGGAGCGGCGGCGGCTTCCTCCAGGTGTGCCCTGCGAGCCCAAGAGCCCCCTCCGAACGGTCCGGAGCGGGGCGGTGAAAGGGGGCCGGGCTGCCGGCGGCTCTGGGCAGAAGGCGCCACGGAGGAGGGACCGCGTTGCGCGGACCGGGCAGAAGCCTCCGCAGACGTGGACGCGGCTGTGGGGCGGTGCATTTCCCAGGCGGTTCGAAGCAGCTCAAAGAGCAGACTCCGGAGGGCCACTGGAGGTCTTGGAAAAGTTTTAGGCAGCAGGTTTTGCAGGGAAAGCATTAGCTACTGGCCAGCCTGAAGCTCATCGCCTTCCTTGACACTCACACCTGCTTAGACAGGCAGATTTTTCCTATCCACCAGGCCGCTTCGCTTGTTGCCTTCGGAAGAACGCGTTATCACTTAGAATTTCTCCGGTTCCTGCTGGCCTCTGAGGTGCAGCGTAATGAAGCGACTGGTTTGGCTAATGTCTTTTCAGAATTAGAGTCCTGCTAGCGTAATTATACTTTTCTTTGATTAAACAGCCAGAGAGGCTGTGCACGATGGTACCAGGCATCCGAGGGGAAAATCGTGCACAAGGAAGGAAGGCGCACAAAACACGCTGAGGCAGCTCCGGTTAGGTTTGGGGGAGGATATCTGTTTATGAGAAGCACACACTGACATGTGTTTGGTCCTTTGGTTACTCTATAAGCTGCGGACGCCTAGGGAATATGAATGGATTAATGGGGCGATCTAAAGCCAGACTTTTTACCATTTAATGTAATAGAGCATGAGATGCAGGCTAAAATATTTATTAAATGAGTCACTCTGATGACTGAATTGCTTCCCACATGGGCTACTTCCACAACCTTGGGGGGTTATTTAAATCAGGATCTCTGAACATTGCTACAGTAAGGAAAGGTCTGTATCTACACTCAAGGATGTGTGTTCATGTGTGTAATTATGAACACCATGCTTCCGCTTCCAACACGCCTCATCTCTACCACCTCAGACACTCCAGAATGTCTTACGGGGCTACTTGTGGATGTTCACATATTACCTGATAGGACTAAAGCATTTGATTTCAAAGGATTCTTGTTTAGGGGAGACCTCATGTTGTGGCACCTAATTTTTGCTGAATTCTACACTTGCTAATACTGCCTTCCAGTGTGGGGTGTGCTTCGTCAGTCACTGAAATAAAATGAGGTCAGGAGCTTAACCCTGCCAGGGCCCAAAGCAGCACTGCCCACTGTGAAAGGAAAGGAAGTTCACATGAATTTCACTTTCTGCAGAGATTGACCTTGAATGATAGTTTGCCATGAGTGGATGTTCTGTGAGCTAAGCTCTCCAGAAGCTGTTTTCAATTTGAGTCATCTTGTCTGCATGCCAGCTCTTTTAAAGGAAGTGTGTAGTAAAGATTGTAGTAATGCTCACAGATTCGGTAGGGCTCCATAGAGGAGGACGTTTCTTGCGGTGGGGTGTACCTGCATTGTGTCCAGCGCCATAAATGTGTTAGGTTTCTCCTCAGCACCACTGAGGTCATTTAGTAGCCATCAAGGACAATACTGGTCCGGCTGGAAAGCCCTTTCTTGAAGTTTTATGCAGGGAAAATTTTATAGAGGCGTTGCTCACTGAGTCTCATTCTTAATTTCCTCATATATAAAATATATTGAAACCTATTTAAAGCATATTTTAATAACTTTCAGCCTGAAGACGATCTATAACTAAAAGTATTTGGCTGATATAGAATAAATTTTAAAAGAAAGAGTATCCCTGGCTCAGTGGACATATGAAAGTTGAAATTACATTTTGGCATTTGCCATTTTACTTCAGAGTAGTTTTTTAAGTTCCGGGTGTCCACTAACTAGTACCAAAGATGCTTTGCTGACCTTAGTTTTAAGTAGAAAATTACTTAAAAAAATTGTAGAACACAGTTCACCATTAATGGCCAAAGACAGTTTGTGTTTGCTTCACCTTTGCCGTTTTGGTTCAATACCGAAGCCTTTTTCAGATGAGGGAACAAGCTTATGTAGCACTTTGGTGTAAAGGCCACAAACAAGTGAAGGGTAGAAAAAACACTGAAATCCTTCTCTGTTCGTCTTTGAAACTAAGGTGCTTTCCAGTGCGCCTCAAGTTGATTATTTTTTTATATGGCACCTATACTGAATGTAGAAAATTAAGTACTGTTTTGTGTGTGTGTGTCTGTGTTATATACATGTGCAGTCTTGATAAGCCAGGTTTATTAAGCTATAGAACTAGAAGGAACTACGCAATTTCCTAGTACCTTTAATTTTATCTGCCTTACATACTTGATAGAGAGGCTGGCATTGGTAGGAATAGAGAGAGAGAGAAATTTTTAGCTAAATAGATTAGAAGTTATGAACATAATAAAGCTGCAAGAGGGCTTCCCTGGTGGCGCAGTGGTTACGAATCCGCCTGCCAATGCGGGGGACACGGGTTTGAGCCCTGGTCCGGGAAGATCCCACATGCCGTGGAGCAACTAAGCCCGTGCGCCACAACTACTGAGCCTGTGCTCTAAAGCCCGGGAGCCACAACTACTGAGCCCGCGTGCCACAACTACTGAAGCCTGGCTGCCTAGAGCCCGTGCTCCGCAACAAGAGAAGCCACCACAATGAGAGGACCGCGCACCGCAACGAAGAGTAGCCGCTGCTCGCTGCAACTAGAGAAAGCCTGCACGCAGCAACGAAGATCCAATGCAGCCAAAAATAAATTAATTAATTAAAAAAAAAAGCTGCAAGAGACATAGCTAAAGTATCACCTAACTTATATTGGAAGTCAATAGGAGAATATGATTTAATTTACAAATAGTTAAAAATCAACTCTAGGGAGAAATCTATTCTAGAAAACAAGGTATTTCTCTATATAATTTCATATATATTTTCTATTCTTATTTGAATTCCTTCTGAGTCTATTAGTAGTGAGGAATTATTGTAGGAATTACAGTGTTATTAATTGTGTATTAAAATGTAATTTCAAGTAATTTTTAATAGAAATGAAACATTTTAAAAACAGGTTTTAGAAATATTTTGAAGCCTCTGTCTTATAGTGGCCTGTTTAAAAAGTAATCGAATGATAGATTTAGAAACAAGACATATATATATATTTTTTAACACCTTTATTGGAGTATAATTGCTTCACGATGTTGTGTTAGTTTCTGCTTTATAACAAAGTGAATCAGCTTTACATATATCCCCATATCTCCTCCCTCTTGCGTCTCCCTCCCACCCTCCCTATCCCACCCCTCTAGGTGGTCACAAAGCACTGAGCTGATCTCCCTGTGCTGTGCAGCTGCTTCCCACTAGCTATCTATTTTACATTTGGTAGTGTATATATGTCAGTGCCACTCTCTCACTTGGTCCCAGCTTCTCCTTCTCCCTCCCTGCATCCTCAAGTCCATTCTCTACATCTGCGTCTTTATTCCTGTCCTGCCCCTAGGTTCTTCATGACCATTTTTTTTCCTTTTTCTTAGATTCCATGTATATGTGTTAGCATACGGTATTTGTTTTTCTCTTTCTGACTTACTTCACTCTGTATGACAGACTCTAGGTCCATCCACCTCACTACAAATAACTCAATTTCGTTTCTTTTTAGGGCTGAGTAATATTCCATTGTATATATGTGCCACATCTTCTTTATCCATTCATCTGTCGATGGACACTTAGGTTTCTTCCATGTCCAGGCTTTTGTAAATAGTGCTGCAATGAACAGTGTGGTACATGTTTCTTCTTGAATTATGATTTTCTCAGGGTATATGCCCAGCAGTGAGATTGCTGCGTCGTGTGCTAGTTCTACTTTTAGTTTTTTAAGGAAACTCCATACTGTTCCCCATAGTGTCTGTATTAATTTACATTCCCACCAGCAGTGCTAGAGGGTTCTCTTTTCTCCACATCCTCTCCAGCATTTATTGTTTGTAGATTTTTTGATGATGGCCATTCTGACAGTGTGAGGTGATACCACATTGTGGTTTTGATTTGCATTTCTCTAACGATTAGTGACGTTGAGCATCCTTTCATGTGTTTGTTGGCAATCTGTATGTCTTCTTTGGAGAAATGTCTATTTAGGTCTTCTGCCCATTTTTGGATTGGCTTGTTTGTTTTTTTGATATTGAGTTGCATAAGCTGCTTGTATATTTTGGAGATTAATCCTTTGTCAGTTGCTTCGTTTGCAAATATTTTCTCCCATTCTGAGGTCTGTCTTTTCGTCTTGTTTATGGTTTCCTTTGCTGTGCAAAAGCTTGTAAGTTTGATTAGGTCCCACTTGTTTCTTTTTGTTTTTATTTCCATTTCTCTAGGAGGTGGGTCAAAAAGGATCTTGCTGTGATTTATGTCATAGAGTGTTCTGCCTATATTTTCCTCTGAGTTTTATAGTGTCTGGCCTTACATTTAGGTCTTTAATCCATTTTGAGTTTATTCTTGTGTATGGTGTTGAAACAAGACATATTGATTGTAGCTGCTACTCAGTGCCTTTTACATGTGATTAACCAATATTTCAAGGTTGTTTTCATTTCACTAAATATGATTTCTGTTCTTCAAATATTCGTAGACAAATTCGCTAATCCGTTGACTCACTAGATGCATTTCCAAATTTTGTTTTCGGAGTTTGAAATATTTCACACGTTATTCTAATGGATTCCAATGTGAACTTTTAGAACAAAAACAATTTGCCACAATACTTCTCTGTTACTCTGTAGGGTTCATTCCACAAGACAGCTTTTTAGAAAAGAATACCTTATGAGTTTCTGTGGGTCAAATCCTTCTTTTTGCAGATGAGAAAACAGAGGTGCATCAAGATTAGGTGAGCAGTCCTCCAAAATTCAGCCACCATTTGGTGTCAGGGCTACTCACAGAACTGTTCCTTCATGAAGAAGTTTCTAGTGGTGGTCCAGAGGGGGCTCCTGGAACCTCACTGCCTGTTTTCAAATAATGGCTCCTCCACTTGCTAGCTGGGTGACTTTAGGACACCACGGTATTATCTACTGCGTGGCGTTGTGAGGATTAAATGAGATAATTAGCACAAAGCACTTAGCATGGTGCCTGGCAAGAGAAAGTGCTGGAGAAATATTAGCTGTGATTACTGTCGTCTGTATTGTTACTGCCAAGTTCAATTTCGTCTTGGATTTTTCCTCCCGCTATTGTGTGCTCTTTGGTCTCTTCCGTAATTAAACATCCCTGGATTGGGTCCGAGATGAACGCACCAATTCTACTCTGAATTTAACAGTGAAAACATATTTTTAATAAAAGCAAGTAAAAGTGAGGTTGGGGAAGAGCCCCTTCAACATTGTGCATGTCAAAAGTATTTTGTTGTGCTGGTTTTAGAATTTTAACAATCATGACCAGTTCATTCTAGGTAAAAGGGCTCACGTGTGTCTAAATTTACAATGACTAAGCACTTTTTGGTCAGTCGGGTATTCCAGAAAATAGGCAAGGTGAGATCCAGTTGTTTGTCCGGAAGAGGAAAAGTGAACAACTGGATGAAGTATTGTTACTGTTGTACTGTATTGTTCTCCAGAACAATAATTACTGGAGAATTCTATCGACATGGGCCCAATGGACACTGAGAGTAAGAGGGACAGCTAGGGAAGATGTGACCTGAAGCAAGGGGTAGAGGTGGGAAACTGCTTGCATGAAGTCAGGAGAGCTTAGGAAAGGCTCCAACTTGGGCAGGGTGTAAAGGTTCTTTGGAACCCTGAAAAGAAAAGCATGTGCTCAGACAGTAGTGAAGAGAGTGGAGAAGGGCTTAGTGGGGTGTTAGGAAGAGGTGTAAAGAGGGGGGGAATTCTAATGAAGGTGGGCTCTTAAAATTCTGCTGAAGTATCCACGTACAATCGTCCCTCAGTATCTGTTGGGGATCGGTTTCAGGCACCCTCTGCAGGTACCAAAATCCAGGGATGCTTACGTCCCTTATATAAAATGGCCAGTACAATGAATACAGTCCACCCTCCACATCTGTGGGTTTTGCATCTGCGATACAGAGGGCAGACTGTACTCACACAACTGACCTATTGATTGATTCTCTTATGTTTGCTTATAAAATTAGCAGGTTGTGTGTGCAGGGCCCCCTCAGATACCAAGAGGTACAATAACCAGTTGTTGCCTTTGAAGAATCGACCTTAGAGCAGCAGGAAAGTAAACTGCTAAATTATTGGAGGAAGCCATTAACTGTGTGAGTAAGGTAGGAGGGCTTCCCAGAGGAGGTGATATTTGCACTAGGGCCTAATGGAGGAGTTTTCTCAGATAAATAAGGAAGGGCATTTTGGCAAGAAAAAAAAAAAAGCAAATGGTTTAAATTGCAAAAGAGCATAGCTTGCCCAGAAAAGGGGAGAAGTTCAGCAGGTAGAATTGGTGGAATGTAGGGAAAAATGACATGAGGTAGTCTAGAAACATATGTAGGGGCAATTCTTCATTTTTTTTCCGATGATATATTTCTGCAGCAATTTTATGTGCCAGGTTAAGCATTGGGAATATAAAAATCAGTAAGATAGCATGGTCTTTGTGTTCAAAGATCTTAAATGTAGCACAGGGACATAGGTAGACCGATACATGCACAGTTTTAAAAGTGTTTGAGAGTCCGCCTGCCGATGCAGGGGATGCGGGTTCGTGACCCGGTCCGGGAAGATCAGCCATGGCCGCTGAGCCTGTGCGTCCGGAGCCCGTGCTCCGCCACGGGAGAGGCCACAACAGTGAGAGGCCCGCGTACCACCAAAAAAAAAAAAAAAAAAGTTTGAGAGAGGTAGGTGTGTGGTTTTTTTTAAAATAAATTTATTTATTTATGGCTGCATTGGGTCTCATTGCTGCGCACGGGCTTTCTCTAGTTGCGGTGAGTGGGGGCTACTCTTTGTTGCGGTGCGTGGGCTTCTCATTATGGTGGCTTCTCTTGTAGCAGAGCATGGGCTCTAGGCGTGTGGGCTTCAGTAGTTGTGGCACATGGGCTCAGTAGCTGTGGCTCGCGGGCTTTAGAGCACAGGCCCAGTAGTTGTGGCTCATGGGCTTAGTTGCTCCACGGCATGTGGGATCTTCCCGGACCAGGGCTTGATCCTGTGTCCCCTGCACTGGCAGGTGGATTCTTAACCACTGCACCACCAGGGAAGCCCGAGGCAGGTGTTTTGGAGGCAGAAAGTAGAGCGTGTCAGGCCCGACTTGGGTAAGAGGGAAATCAGGAAAATCCTGGTACAGTTTATGAAGGAGTTCATATTTCATTCAGCGAGCACTGTAAAAATATTAATAAACAGAAGTCTCAACTAAGTAGAGTTGGGAGACCGGACAGGGGAGCTTTCATGCCCTGGGAGGATAGCAGAGCCCAACAGGAAAAAGAAAGTCTCCTCTTCTTGCCTGGCAAGGATTCAGCCAATGAAAAGCCAGGGACTCTGTTTACTAAGCCCTCCCAACTTCCTTTTCCCTTCTATAAAAGCATCCTCCTTTCCTTGCTGTTTGGGGACCTTCACAGGTTGTAGACTCCCAGTTGTATTTCTCTGCTGATCCTGAATAAATCCACCTTTTTGCTGGAGAAGTGACTGGCAGTCTGTCTGTTTTAGGTCAGCTACACTGAAGGTAGCACAGGGATTTTTAAGCAGAGGTAGCATGATTAAATTACCTAAAAAAAAAAAAAAACAACTAAACTTATAAAAAATTATGAAAAACATATACAAAAGTATACAGGAGAGAGAATGATCTCTATAGATTCATCAGCTACGTCTCCCCACTCCTATATTATATTGGAGCAAATTTGAGTAGGTTTTTGTGATGGTGTTGCTGGTAGAGCTTAAGCAGGGACCAGACGAGAAAGGGCCTGGGTCCAACACTCATAGCCAAGAAAGGTCATTTCAAGACCTTAAGCGGTAAGTGTCAAAAGACCAAGAGTCTGCTATTCTGTTACAGACTCATAAAAAGGCCCAGTAACACTTTCAAGCACCAGCAATTCAAAGTCAGTTTGCCTTATTTTCAGCATAACTTTGAGCTCATATGTAATTTTGCAAATAATTTCCCCTTCTGCTCTAATATCTTTCTGACTTATAGACAGCTATAAATATTCACTCAGTTTAGGAGAAGAAATGTTTAAAATATTTGTAAAATCTATAGCTTCAAATATACCCGTATGTCTAAAGGAAATTTAAAACGATCAGTAGATAAAATATACACATACAACTGTATTGAGAGGGGAAGGATCAAAACTTGTTTGCTAGCCCCCAATAGTCATTTCTGTAGTTTGCTAGTTAATCCAAATGGTAAGAACTTTTCGGACATGAATAGGTGTTTATAGAGTTTGAAGACATGGCTGAAAGGAGGGGGCCTGATGATTTTTGTGTAGGTTGTAAAATAGGGGTCCAGTTTAATTTCTTTTGCTTGTAGCTGTTCAGTTTTCCATTTATGAAGAGAGTCCTTTCCTCCTTGCACACTCTTGGCTATACTGTGACACATTCTGCTTATCCACTGATCAGTTGATGGTGATTTGTGTTGTTTCCATTTTTTGGCTGTTATGAATAATTCTTCTTTGAGCATTTATGCTCAAAGAAGAATTTATACACAAGTTTTAGTGTAGATGTCTGTTTTCATTTCTTTTGGGTATATACCTAGGGGTAGAATTGCTGGATCATCTGGTAACACCGTGTTTAACCATTTGAGGAGCTGCCAGGTTCTTTTTCAAAGTGGCTGCACCATGGTATGTTCCCAACAGCAGTGAAGATAAAGTCCCATTTCCAATGATTTTCATTATCTGTGTTTTGGATTTTTGTTGCCCTGGAGGATTAAGAGAGAGAGTGAGAAGGTTCTGAGTTGATGGTCAAGAAGAGAGCTGATTCAGTCTGTTTAAGAAAACCGATAAGTTTAGAAAACGTAGACACATGACTCTATTTATGTTACCCTTTATAATTTGCACCTATTATTTCCTTGTAATCGTCACATTTCCTTTTAAGGTTGGAAATACTATTGTGACCGTTTTAGGGAGGAGGGAACAGAGGGTCAGTGGTCATGGCTTCCTCTGTGTCACCTGCTGTTGCTACTGTACCTGGGCCATCCCTCTGCTTCCATCTCTGCGGCCATGGCTGTGTGCTTCTGAGATGTGAACCTCTAAGAAGAGACTACTTGTTTTGGCCAATGAGGTTTAACATCTTAAAGTGATTAATTACATACGAAAGTGATTCTTGCAGGAAAATTCAGGTAAAAAGGAACACCAAAAGAAAACTGTCAGTTCATTAAAAAGCGCAAGAGGAAATTATATGGCGGAGAGTGCGTTTGGTTAGAATTGGGAAGCCTCAGGGGCCGCTGATACCCTCTATCTGCTCTCAAGACACCTCTGTCCTGAGCTTCTTCCACATGTGAGATATTTCTCTTCCCTGAAGATGTTGCGATGCCTAAAACCCATCTAGATCAGGGGTTGGTAAGCAGTGATCCCTGAGCCCTCCCTCTGTTTTTGTAGTGGAGAATGTTTTTTTTTTTTTTCGATTACAAACGGCTGACAGAAATCGAAAGAAGAAGAATATTTCATGACACGAGACACTCATATGAAATTCAGATGTCAGTGTCCATAAATAAAATTTTGTTGGAGCACAGCCATGCGTAATCGTTTGCGTACAGTCTATGGTGGCTTTTGCACCACAGCTGCAGAGTTGAGGGGCTGCAGCAAAGAGCCGCACACCCTCCAATATTTCGTTTCTGGCTTTTATCAGAAAAATTCTGCTGACCCCTGATACATCACAGTTCCTGTAATTAGGAGATACCGATACCGACCATTTTAACACCACATCTGATCTTAGGATTGAAAGGGACTCAATCACATCTCAGTGTCATTCACCAGAACTGCAGTTTTAGTCCTTTTCAAACGCTATAAATGATGTCCTAGTGTACGCAGAGGGACAGATTTAAAATGCAAATCAAGCTAAAAAGAAACGACTCCTCCGAATGGGGTTTGTGGAGATCTTTCCTTCCCCCACTCCTACTCTGACCTTTATGTGGGTTTCAGGCTGGCACATGTGACAAAAGGGGATGGATTTCTAATTCCCACCTAAGAGCTAACCATCCTGACTCTGCTTTTGTTTCGGTGTGAACTTTAGAACAATCGCCTCTGCTATTTGGGCAGATGGAGATTTGCCTCCATAGTAATTATTTTGCAACCCACAAAAGTAATTATAAAATCAAATTATTAGCTTCTAAACAAGCTGTAACCCCAGCAGTGACTCTTGGGAGGGGAACAAAGTTCCTGTTCTTTAATTTTCTTTTTTTTGCGGTACGCGGGCCTCTCACTGCTGTGGCCTCTCCCGTTGCGGAGCACAGGCTCCGGACGCGCAGGCTCAGCGGCCATGGCTCACGGGCCCAGCCGCTCCGCGGCACGTGGGATCTTCCCGGACCGGGGCACGAACCCGTGTCCCCTGCATCGGCAGGCGGACTCCCAACCACTGCGCCACCAGGGAAGCCCTCTAATTTTCATTTTCAGGACTGTCACCTTCTGCTTCCCTTGCCCCCTTACCTCAGTTCTCGAGTTATTTTAAGTCGAGTAGCAGTCTTCAATGAAGCATTTGCTGCTTATGAGGCAACCATCTTAAAGAGTAGGACTGCTCCAGGGTTATGAGTGGAAAGACAGAGAAGCAAGCAAGAAAAAGGAAAAGCAAAGCCTGATTTGATTCTTCCAGTAATAGGAAATCAACTCTAGAAAAGGAATAACCGCCCACCAGACTCGGTGCCTGGCGGGTTGGAATTATCGGGAGCTGCACTGTAGTGAAGCCTCCAGATGCTGAAGGTGTTCTCAGGAAGAGTTGGCGCCGCGATTTCCTGGCACTAAGTGAGGAATGCAATCTGCCGCACAGTTAGCGACCATCCATCACTGACGGACTGGGCACATACCAGCACTGCCTATTTCTTGAGAGACTTAGAGTCTGTTTACGGGCAAATGTTTGTCTAACACGTGCAGCAGATACTGTAGATAATGTTTATATGTTTGGAAACGTACTTGTCTGATGAACTGGGCTGCTCCACATGATGGAAGTGTCCAGAAGCAGATCTTGGCTACGGGCACCGTGATGGATTTTGCTGCATATTCAAGAAACGCCGCTTCCAGGGACTTCCCTGGTGGCGCAGTGGTTAAGAATCTGCCTGCCAGGGCTTCCCTGGTGGCGCAGTGGTTAAGAATCTGCCTGCCAGGGCTTCCCTGGTGGTGCAGTGGTTGAGAGTCCGCCTGCCGATGCAGGGGACACGGGTTCGTGCCCCGGTCCGGGAAGATCCCACATGCTGCGGAGCGGCTGGGCCCGTGAGCCATGGCCGCTGAGCCTGCGCGTCCGGAGCCTGTGCTCCGCAACGAGAGAGGCCACAACAGTGAGAGGCCAGCGTACCGCAAAAAAAAAAAAAAAAAAAAAAGAATCTGCCTGCCAGTGCAGGGAATACGGGTTCGAGCCCTGGTCCACGAGGATCCCACATGCCGCAGAGCAACTAAGCCCGTGTGCCACGATCACCGCAACGAGAAGCCCCTGCTCGCCACAACTAGAGGAAGCCTGTGCGCAGTAACGAAGACCCACGGCAGCCCAAAATAAATAAAATTAAAAAAAAAAAAAAAAGAATTGCCCCTCCAAATCTCAGTATCTCACTGATTGATGGGTCCCTTCCCCAGCTCACTAAAAAAGCCAAACAAGCCACCGACAGGAGCTTATCATCCCCCAAATGAACACGCAGTGAACCTTTTTGCTTGCCCAAAGCCCTGATGTTTTCATAGCCAGAATGAATAGTATGCTGCAGTTTCCAACTAGCCATGATATGAATTTTTTGTGCACTATTGAGCAGGCTGTGGTCAGAACGCCACCACCCAAAGTAAAACTGAAGACAAAGGAACAGATTTTAATATATGCAGCTAAAGGAGCCCTTTGCAGTGGAAGTAGAAATGATGCGCTATTGGACCCCTCCCATCCTTGCCCCGGTCTTTGAGGTGGCATCAGGAACGTAAATGCAGATTTCTTGTGGTAAGACAATAGAAGTAGCTTGGAATACTGGTGCGTGTAGTAGTCGTTGGGCTGTGTGCCTAGGTTAATTTTTCAAGTTTTTCTAGAAGGCAGAAGAGGGAATACATAGAAAAAGGAGCATCTATGTTCAAGAAATAAAAGTAAAGACAAGAGACATAACCAAAGACAAGAGTTACTCTTTGGAAGAGGAAACTTATGAGTATCTTGGAAGACTCCCATATATAAACCAGATAAAAGGGGGAATGCTGGTTTAGGCCGGGGGAGGGCCTGTCCTCACAGAGTGCCATAGAGTCCTAGAGCTTTCCAGAACCACAGGTTTAAAGTTGTTCTTTGCTCTACTCCATTTAGATGAGATACAGTGTAGAATGATTAATTACATTTCTACAAGGTAAACATCAGCTCATAACTGGGGACATTATATCCCCAATTTTTATCCTGTGAAGATGATGAACATCTCATAGAGCAGCTTGTGACCTAAATCAGGTATAACCAAATAAGGTGTAGGTTTTTCATGTGTATGTAGATGGTACACCCTAGAATAGAGCTAATTTGGGGGAAAGTGTATATATTGGCTGCAGATTTGCATGACATCACATATAAACGGGTAGTAATAAAACATCTTTAGCTTCAAATTATTTCATGAGGAATGTTTAATCTCGTGCCAACATTAATAATCACCTCTTTAAAAAAGGCAACTGCTGAACATAAAATTGGATCAGGTGTACAGTCCTTTTTGCTTCCTCCTTAACATTGTTTTTTTTTTTTTTTGCTGTACGCGGGCCTCTCACTGTTGTGGCCTCTCCCATTGCGGAGCACAGGCTCCGGACGTGCAGGCTCAGCGGCCATGGCTCACGGGCCCAGCCGCTCCGCGGCATGTGGGATCTTCCTGGACCGGGTCAGGAACCCGTGTCCCCTGCATCGGCAGGCGGACTCTCAACCACTGCACCACCAGGGAACCTCCTTAACATTGTTGATGGAACGTTGTTGAATTCACCACTGGATTTATAAGCAAGTGTTGAGGACCAAACAGGAATGACACTTAGCATTTAAACCATAAGTAGATGGGTCAGTGTGTGTTACTAGCTCAAAGTACATAATTCGCCATGAATGAAATAACACAAATTTACTTTGAAAATATCATAGCCTAAATTATAGTAAGATTTAACTGGGAGGATTTCCACCATGCTTTTAGAAAGCAAACATAGCTTATTTTTTGTTTGTTTTTTTTTTTTGGCGGTACGTGGGCCTCTCACTGTTGTGGCCTCTCCCATTGCGGAGCGCAGGCTCAGCGGCCATGGCGCACGGGCTTAGTTGCTCCGCAGCGTGTGGGATCTTCCCGGACCGGGGCACGAACCCGCGTCCCCTGCATCGGCAGGCGGACCCTCAACCACGGCGCCACCAGGGAAGCCCCAACATGGCTTATTTTTATTGCACAATCCTAAGAGTGCAATTCCTGGCAATGTTTACCAGAGAGAAGGAATTAGCAGCCTCCAGGGGAGGGTTAGGAAAACAAAGCATCCTCTGGGAATCCGGCCCCTAAGTTGGTGCCAGTAACCTTGGTACAAACTGACCTCAGACAAATTTCAGTCTTGGCCTTTGTTTTCCTTCTTGCGAAAAGGGGTGAAGGAGAGGAGGATCGTGCTTGTTTTTCCAGAGGGTGTTGAGAAGATTCAGGAGGCTTCTGGAAGGTTTTCAAAAATAGAAAACACAGGGGGTTTTGTGCTTTTAAATCCGTGGTGCTAGCTTCCACATTCTAAAGGGATGAAGGAACTGGGTTTCCCTTTTCTCCTTGTATTCTCCTCTCTGTTCGTGGTGATGGTTGGTGGAAGGGTGGCGGACCGAAAAGGCTTCCTGGCTTACGGGACTGGGAAAACAATAGTCCCTTTCTCTCAAGGTCAAAGAGCAGAGGGACCCCCTGAGCTAGATGAACAGATGACTCTGCCATCTGCTTCTGCCTGCGTGTGGCCTCCCCCCATGCCCAGCCGAGCCCTTTTCAGACTTGCAGGTCACAGAGCTGTGAGCTCTGAAGAGCGGTCTCCTGAAGCCTATTCCAGAAACCCAAGTACCTTTACCCATGGCCGGTCCCCCTGCCCAAAAGACAGCGGCTGCCCAGTCAGGCCAGAGCGGGTGGGCTGAGGCCCCTAAGGAAACAGATCCTCTTCAGAATTCAGTCCTCTGCCGTCTGACTAAATCCATAGATATCACAGCATTTTTTTAAGTGTACAAATACGTCCATGACTTAGGCGTAAGAGATGTTAGAGTGGATTATGGACTAGTTAGGAAGCGGGTGGGAAAATCGGAGTACTTTGTACCTTCACCTTTGCTTTTAATTTACTCCTTTTGCTTCCTTATGGACATGCGGGGTCCTATTTTGATGGGTTCCCCCGACACACAGAAGTTTAAATTAGCCGTATTGCTTGTGGGAAAATAATAATTTTCTGCCTGGCATCTACCTATATTGAGGTCTGTACTCTTAGAACCAGTCCAAGGTAGCAAGGCAAAAAAGACAAGTTCTCCCATGCCATTTGGAAATATGGCCTCTGCCCGAATTCCAGGGTCTGTGCCATTCCAACAGAGACCTGCGGAAGCACTGATCTTCCTGCCAAAGACGTCTTACGGTAAAGGAGGCTGTGTCACGCTTCTCTGCTACTGAGCTTCCCAAAGCAGCTCTGATTACAGAGTGAGAAATTTTAAAACTCAAGTTCTGAAGTTCAGCATTGGGAATTGTCAACTTTAATGAGATGTTTTCCAAAATGTGTTCCGTAGAACACGTGCTCCATGGGATGGTAATAGATGGTATGTGAACAATGTCAAGATCAAACTAACTTGGAAAACTGAGCTAAAAAACAAAGTTAAGTAGATTGTTTTAATTTCTGAGCCCTCGGTGTGCCCATGTGCCTAGTGAAACGTCAGGAACAGAGTGTTTATACCTCTTTACCCAAGTGTATTTTATCATACACAGTGGTTTTTTTTCGAGGAGTGGGGAGCCTCACAGGTGATGAACGCCCTAGAAAAAAATTAATGTGTGACTTCAGAATCCTCCCATAGAAAATACTCCATTGATTGACTCCTTCCCACTTGTGAAAGATACAGAATCACACAGAACGATGAGGTTTGTTCATGAATTCTTCTTTCTGACCAGAAGCTCTTGGCATGAAACTTCATAGTCATTGGGAAGAAATACTTTCACTTTTGCTGAACATGTTTAGTGATTTTTGGTTAAAAGAGTTATGAATGCAAATTATTATACCTTTGTTTCAGTCAATCCAGGAATTAGGTACTTCCTCTATTTCCCTAGTTAGGCTATGTGATAGAACTGTATGGCAGGTCTGGGGTTTCTAGAGACCTGTGATCTCAGTGTGGAATATTTTAGGTCAGTGTTTCTTAGTCTCATGACTGTTGACATTCTGGACTAGATAATTCTTTGTTTGGGGTGGGAAGTGGTATTCTGTGGATTGTAGAACGTTTAGCAGCATCCCTGGCCTCTATCCACTAAGTTCCAGTAGCACCTACTGTCGTAAAATGTACCTGGGATTTGTTCTGATCAGGTATGGTAAGGGGACAGACAGGGAGATAACTGCCTTTGAAAGAACAGTTTATTACAACTCCTAAGGGGAAGGGGCACCCCATCCATGCAGCACCCCCTGGGGAAGTACCAGGGTTGGTCAGGAGGCAGAAGGACTCAGGAGAGAACATAGCCCAGAGTTTTATTGTGTTTTTTGCAGAGAAGGAATGGGTGAATCAAGGTAGGCAGGTTTGAGCAAGTTTCGGATTGGTTAGTTTGAATAATTTTGACTGGCTCGGGGTTGTAAAGGTGGTCTCTAGTTGTTCAGTACCTGGCCCTGGGGTGATTGAGGGCAGAGGAAATACTCACTTGCTGTGTGAGAGTTAGATCCAGGAGATGGTTGGGGGGATAAGCTTTGGATTGCTTGGTTTGCAAAGGAAAGGTGCCCTGGCAGGCAAGTTGTTTACTATCTCTAGGAATTAGCTAGTTCTGGGAGGGGCAACCTCTCCAGGCTCCAGGATGTCAGCGCCTCATCAAGTACAGAAAATATTTTAAAACATGCTTCATACACCCACCTCCCACTTGTGACAACCAAAAATGTCTCCAGACAGTGCCAGATGTCCCCTGGGGGCAAAGTTGCTCCTGGGTTAAGAATCACTGATTACCGGCCAGAGTGGGCAGTGCCAACCATGAGTGGGTTCACCAAAGCGAGAGATCAGTGTGGACTAAATCCCAGGAGGGGGGTTTGTGTGAAGGGGCTGATGTGGATTGGCGGAAGTCAGGAAGGAAGAGATCCTAAGTGGAAGGGTTCACAAGAACAGGAGCCAGGAGGGGGGAGGAAGCGTAAGTGTATCATTGTTAGATAATAACAACAATACTGTCTTAGTCACTTGCCCAATGCCAAGCCCTGTGTCAGTGATGGGAAATATGGGCTTAATCTTCCCAAGAGCCCCATGAGATAGATACTGTTTATTTCAGCTTGGCAGAAAAGAAAACTGAGCCTCCGAGGGATTAAGCAACACGCTGGTCTCACCGGTAATAAGTGCTGGGGTTAGGATTTGAAATCAGGTCTCTTTTTAATACAAGGTAAAGTTAAAAGATATTAAATTATAGGCAGAAGTGCCTGGACTTAAAGCGATGTGCTACACGAAGTGGTGGTAGGTTCTTCAGCAGAGGAGGGATAACGTGCAAAGCGTATTTTGGTTCAGCTCGTGGCATCAGCTCTGCAGCAGGCACCAGGAATTGGTTGCGGGTGGGCTGAGGCGGGGTGGTGCCGAGAAGGATCAAAGCCATAGAGCTGTGATCAGTGCTTAGCCAAGGGTAGTGGCAATAGGATTGGAGCAGAAAGGGGTGTCAGAGATGCTTCTTGACAATAGGAACTAAAGGCTGAAGAGATGAAGAAGGGAAGAAGAACGGTGGTCCTCTCCCATCCCCTCCTCCCCAGTGGGAAGGGTGCAGGTGTAACAGAAAGGCAGGCTGGGATCTCAGGAACAGGGTAGAATATGGGCTCCCTTGAAGATTTTGGTTTTAGTTCATTTCTGTGCCTCGTTTTTACTTTTCATAGTAGTGTACACTTGTTCTACTTTCTGAGTTGGGCACTGCTCGTTGTACTTTCCATATGTGAACGCACTTATTCCTCACGGTGACCTCTGCATGCAGTCTCCATTTGGCACGTGAGGAAGCCAAGGCTCAGAAGGGTTTAACAGCTCGCCCCAAATCTGGCTCCAGAGTCTTGCCCTTTACGTTCTCAGCTTTGCGGCTTCTGGAGCACGTTATTAATGCCCAGCTGCTAGGCATTTTGGCAATGTTATCTCCTATCATCACTGGGTCCACTTACGTACTTCTTGGTTTTCCCAACTACAGAATGAAGGGGCTGAGCTTGTAAATCCCTTTTAGCTCTGTCGTTCCATGTCTGAATAATAGTTCTACTTATTAAACAAGTCAGACCGAATTCTGTTATTTATTATAATGGAGACCTTTTTCTTAAAAAGAAATGTCTTCCTTTTCAAAAGTCTTCCTTTTGAGGCCTTGGTTGGCCCAGGAAGAGATACCCCTTCCCTGGATTTCCAGGCCTCTGAGCATAGTTCATGGAAAGCCATTCTGCTTTCTGTGCACCTGTTTCTCGTACTCACCTGTGAGCTCCTTGAAGGCAAGATGGTGTTTTACTCATTTTTGTATTCCTGGCTCATAACGTGTTCCCAGTAGAAGATCAGTAATTTTGTGTTTTGTTTTTGCTTTTTAACGATTTCAGACCAAGGAAATCAGATTTCATACATCGCACTTGGTGTATAACGTTACCATGATTCAAGTAAACTCTTTCCTGAAGAAAAGAATAGTATTAGCCCTCAGGATGGCTACAAAAATAGATGACACAGGGGGTCACATTGAGAGGAAAGGAAGCTTCTTACCTGGGAAGTAGAAAGCAAAGGGCTTCAATGTCTAATAGTATGAGCACAAGCGTCGAGTTGATGTTACTTACTATTGAAGAGTTTAGACAGTGTCAGCAAATGTCTTCTGTAAAGGGCCAGGCAGTAAACGTTTTAGGCTTTCACCGTAAGATATCCGTGGCGGCTCTGCTGTTGTAGCCCAAAAGCAGCCACAGGCAATAAAGAAATGAAAGAGTGTGACTGTGTTCCAAGAACATTTTATTTACAAAGACAGGCAGCAAGCTGAATTTAAACCGGGGGTTATAGTTTGCCAACCCCTGGTGTAGACTCTCAAGTGTGAGAGGGTGCAGATCCCAGCTGTGCCACTTGCTAACTGAGTGGTTTTAATTCAGAGTACGCCTCAGTTTCTGCATCTGTAAAATGGTGACTCTTTTTTGAAAAAAATAAAATTTATTTATTTATTTTGGCTGCGTTGGGTCTTCGTTGCTGCGCGCAGGCTTTCTCTAGTTGCGGCGAGTGGAGGCTACTCTTGTTTGCGGTGCGCAGGCTTCTCATTATGGTGGCTTCTATTATTGCAGAGCACGGGCTCTAGGCGTGCGGACTCAGTAGTTGTGGCTCATGGGCTCTAGAGCGCAGGCTCAGTCGTTGTGGTGCACGAGCTTAGTTGCTCTGCAGCATGCGGGATCTTCCCGGACGAGGGCTCGAACCCGTGTCGCCTGCATTGGCAGGCGGATTCTTAACCACTGCGCCACCAGGGAAGCCCCTGTAAAATGGTGACTTAACAGCATCCACACTTGGGGCTGGGATCAAATGAGATAATATAAATAAAGCACTTGGCACTGACCCTGGAATACAGTAAGCGCTCTGTAGGTTGTGGCCATTACTGTAATTTTCCTAAGTGTTCTTTATATCCTCCCGGCTTTTTTCCTTCTTGCTTTGCATTGTAGTAAATGAATTCACATCGAACTCACGCTTGTGAGTGCTATGGTCAGATGTTTTCTTTGCAGCCCTCTTTTTCTATCTGCAGATTTTTGAGTTTAAAGAATAATAAGAAAAATGGTATCTGTAGTTCCTACCTGTGAGGATTGTTGTAAATATAAAATTCACGTGTAGTAATACACGCAGTGCCTGGGACATGGCACTCGATATGTCATAGCTGATAGGAAGAGGAAGAAAAGAAGTTGACAATGTAAGTTTTTTAAAATGAAGACTGTAAAGAAATTCACTAATTAGAAATCTGGAATTTCAATTAAATAGGAATTCTGATGGGGAAGATTTTAGCATTCATGGTGCATAAATGACTTAGTTTTACATTTGGAATCAATTAATTGCTTGGCTCTGTTAATCAGTGATTTCCTAAAGTGGAATCCAGTGCTCATAAACTAGGAACTTTAAAACGAGTTGAGATATTTGCTTTTCAAAATGATTTGTTTATATTATAGCAAAAACAGGACAAATCACACAAGCAAAACAGCTGTCTGTTGGTCGTGAAGCACAGTCTGTGTTACATGTTGGGAGCACCCCCTATGAACAGTCACGTATGTGCTGAGCCAATGATCCAGCAGTAATATATGCAAGAGGTGAAAGCAGAGCTTGTTGATCGGGTCCTGGCTTCTTCTGAGTCATGTGTTGTAAGTTATAGGGAACAGGATTTCTCACCCTTGGCACTATTGATATTTTGGGCCACATAATTCTTTATTATGGGAGGTTGTCCTGTGCATTGTAGGATGTTTAGCAACATCCTGGCCTCTACTCTTAACTGGAAACTACATTTATAAGGAGAAAAATCTGTGGAGAACAGCAGCTGATTAACCAAATGAGCTAAAATTTCTGCGCAGTCGTATAAATACAGCATTGGTGCCTATTCTTGTCATCAAAAGGACCTGTGGCTTCGTTACTCAATGTCCCCCTCCATCCACCAGATCCCCCCAAATTAGGACTAACTCAAAATCATCTTCAGACTCTTAAACATTAGATTTTTAATGTCATCAAAATATTTACCGTTGCTTTTTGGCAGGGAACTGATAATAGAGGATATTTTTTCTTTTTTGTGGCCCCAGATAAATTGCAGACATGTAACTGAACTCATTTTTCATTTTCAGGATACACTTGACCTATTATGGTTACTGTTAACATGATAGTGCTGTATCATGATGTCAGGCTAGCATAATAGCACGAAAGTATTATTGCCAGAGTTTTATGGACAAGTTGTCTTGCATGGGTACAGTCTGTTAAAATGTACCATTATATCATTGATTCTTTCTATAAACAGCCATACATAGCATGTATTGACAATTAGACAAACAAAAAATTTTAGGACCAACGCATAATGTTGTTTATTTCCAGCTGTTTATCCTCATTGGTCAAGCTCAGAACCAGGAAAACCCTGTTTATGGTATTGATTCAATCTGTCAGAATTTTTGAAGCTTAATTCATGCAAATCTGACTACTGTCATTCTGCTTCAACTTTTGCAGTTTGAACTGTTCTAGAAAAGAACTTTCTTGGTGCTATAGAGATAGAACTCACTTGCCTACTCCTGTCCCCTTAGCTCTGTAAGTGCTAGTTTATGGGGTTTTTTTTGTTTTTTGTTTGTGGTGCGTGGGCCTCTCACTGTTGCGGCTTCTCCCGCTGCGGAGCACAGGCTCCGGACGCGCAGGCTCAGCGGCCATGGCTCACGGGCCCAGCTGCTCCGCGGCATGTGGGATCTTCGCGGACCGGGGCACGAACCCGCGTCCCCTGCATCGGCAGGCGGACTCAACTACTGCACCACCAGGGAAGCCCTAGTTTATGATTTTTAATAAAATTGTCTATACTAAATATGATAGAGCAAAACTGTCTCAAGAAATATTTCTGCTAAAATTTCTGTACAACCTACCTTCAAGAAAATCTGAAAATTGTTTTCTCCATGTCTTATCTAAGCTATTAGATGATTGTGTGTGTGTCTCACAATATTGTGAGTACTTCTGCAGAGCCGAGGCGTATCTTTTTCTAATTCACAAAGTGCACAGAGTACAGATGCTCAATAAATGTTGAACTGAATTCATAAAAGGTGGTTTGATAGGGAAACCAATTTTTGTTCAAGTACTTAATATAGAAATTTTTTCCCTCCAAACCACTTCCCCTCATATTTTATCTTAGAGGTTCAGTTATTGCTCTCTTGGTGAGCTGAGAAAGAGCTAAAAATAAACAGCTGTTTTTTTTCCCCCAGTGGGTGTGTAGCTGAGTTCTCCAGATAATATTTTTTAAAAATCCTGTTATTGGTTTTGGGGTCGTGGTTATGAGTATCTGAGTGTTACAGAGAGGACTTCTTTGTGAGACTTAAATTTCCTGTGTCTTCTCCATTTGCAAATAAGGATTCTTTTAACCGGGTTTGTTCTCCTGAGTTGAGTCTTCTCTAATACATTCAATTATGTTACTGCATCTAATTTTTTTTTTTTTTTTTTTTTTTTTTTTTGCGGTACGTGGGCCTCTCACTGTTGTGGCCTCTGCTGTTGCGGAGCACAGGCTCCGGACGCGCAGTCTCAGCGGCCAAGGCTCACGGGCCCAGCCGCTCCGCGGCATGTGGCATCTTCCCGGCCAGCGTGTCCCCTGCATCGGCAGGCGGACTCTCAACCACTGCGCCACCAGGGAAGCCCCTGCATCTAATTTTTAAGTAAACGTAAAAGGAAACAGTTATATTTGCATTTGAGCCAGTATGAATGGCAAAAATTTACTTTTCTGGGGAGCAGAGAGCCAGGAAATAGATGAAGAAATTACCTTCAATGTTCCTTGAAGGATAGTTCAACAAATATCAAATACTGTTAGAAAACCTCTGAAAATATTGACCTTATGGTGTCGTATTTCCTTCTCCTTAGTGGATCTACCCCAGATCTCGGGCAATTCCTATTTACATACACGCCCCGAAGCCTTCATAGGATGCGTGGAGTGTCTGCTTTGTGCACTGCATAACGGTGTGAATATGTTTGAATTACTCTTTGCTTTTGTAGTCAACTTAGCTCTAAGATTAAAATCCAAATTATTTTCCCCAAGACAAAAATTAATTTTAACTATGTCTTATTAACCTAGTGGGTTAATAAGCTAGTGTGGTTTTAGCTAGTGGATTTTTTTTGTTGTTTATTAATCTATAAAGACTATACTTCTTTTTTTTTCAGTAGAGTGCCATTTTCATGTAAATTAAATCCTATAGAATAAAGATGAATTTGGCATCCAACTAAATTTGAACTTACAAAGAGCCCCTTCCCTCCCCCATCCACTTTTTAGAAAGGAGTTGATTATCTCCTTTCAAAATATTAATATTCCAGAGAAGTTAAATGTGGCAGATTTTTTTTTTCTTTTAACCCAGGAAACCATTTTAGTGCACTGTTCCAGTTTTTGGTTAAACTACAACTCTTTTTTAAAATGCAATAAATCTGCTAGGTAAGAATTATAATTAGTGGAATGTCAAGGTAATATTTTTACATTTAAAATATAATTTTATGATGAATTTGTAATAATAATAGTAATATTTGTTGGGGTCTTAACTATGGCCAGGAACTGTATTCCACATGTAAGTACATTATCTTATGTAATACGAAAACCTGTAAAGAAGATGATATTATTCCCAATTTAAAGTGGAGAAACTTGC
This sequence comes from Tursiops truncatus, assembly GCF_011762595.2. NCBI lineage: Eukaryota > Metazoa > Chordata > Mammalia > Artiodactyla > Delphinidae > Tursiops > Tursiops truncatus. The sequence goes on from NC_047043.1 coordinate 9,840,184, forward strand.
TTTAGTTCATGAGGCACATGTCTATTCACTCCAAAGTCAGGCTTTTAAATGCTACATCACGCATACCCCAGTGATAGCCTCTGGCAGGAGAGGTGACATTCAGTTATCAGTAATTCCTTTATGCCCCATACACTCAACCACACCTCCACTAAGTACCACTTGTAGATTTCTGTTACATTTAACCACAAATGCAATATTCACGTTACAATAATGGCAATAAACTTTTCATAATTTAATAATCACAATGGCTGATACGCTAGATATAAATGCTTCAAATATATTCATTCTTCATAACAATTTAAGAGACAGGTTCTCTTACTTCCTCTCTTGTACAAAGGAAGATATTGGGGCTTTGTATGTGGTTTGTAGATGGCAGAGATGGGATTACATCTAATCTACCCCCCATCAGAAAATAGAATTATAGAGAAATTTGAGATCATCTCTGACTTTATGACCCAGATAGAACCACTGTTTAGCCAAGTTTCTTCTTCCAGATTCTATGCTTATGTATAGATAGATAGGTAAGTAAACCTCTTTTAGAAAAATCAAATTATACCATATATAATACTTGACAACTTACTTTCCACTGAATAAGAAACCATGGCAGCTTTCATGTCAGTAATTAGAGGTGTCCATCATCATTTTTAATGGCCACATAGTTTATGTTCAGTGCTTGTCCCTTAATTAATCCCTAGTGATTGGACCATTTGGGTCACTGTCTTTTTATGCTAATAAAATACACAGGGAGTTTAGTTTGTGATGTTACCCTTCAATAATATATCAAACGTGACCCAGGTCAACAGATCTCTTGTGGCATGTGGGACAAACTTCTATGAAAAGCCAGTGACTGAGGTGAAGCAAAATCGCCAGTTCAGTTAGGTTTGGGATAACACTTAGAACTAAGACAACTCTTCTAAGAAACAGGAAAATGTGAGTGAAATCTCCCTGTGTCATTTCTTCCCTGTGGCTTTTAGAGGTAGACACTGTCTCCTCTGCCGCAGCCCCACATCCTGCCATGGCTCTGCCTGCAAGTAAATAAAGAATGAATCTCAACTACAATTGTTTGTCCTCACCATGCGCATTCCAGGGGATAGGCTCTGGTTTGCATATATATAGTATTTCCTATCGTGTCTTTTTCTGAGAAACATTCATGCATTTATTCACTCAAAAAATATTCCCTGATCATTTCCTAGGTGTCATAAATGGCCCTTGCTCTCCAGCGTCATCAGTCTAGTAGGGGAAGGTCAGTTAGGATGCTTTTGGCTACAGTAAGGGAAGAAAGACCCTGGACATCTTGGCCTTAAACAATTAGATCATCTATTGTCTAACATAATAAATATCTAAGTGGGACAGGCTCGAGCGTGATCCCATTGCCCTGTGATTCTCTCCTCTGCCCTCTTTGGCTTCAGGACTCCATCCCCAGGCTGGTTGCAAGATGCTTATAACCGTTCAGACCTTACATCCTGATGCCACAGCAATCAGAGTAGAAATAGGACTGTCTCTTGGTGCCTTTCTCTAAGAGGAAAGAAGCCATTCTTAGAAGCCCGACCGCCTATATAGGCACCCCTTACAGATCTCAATGGCCAGGTCTGCGCGGGCTACCCACCTTCCGTCAATCACTGATCAGAGATCCACCCACTAGTGCTGGGGGCGGGGCCTCCAGGAAGCTTGTGGTCCTGTGGAGAAGGGATAGACAGGTGAGCGTGATGATGTGGGTTCTGTTAGAAGGGAAGATGGGCAGAAAGGAGTGCAACATTCTCTGTTAAGGAGGAAAGTGGTGTTCAGAAGTGAAACAAATAATCATCCAGGCAGAGGGAATGGCAGGTGTAAAGGCCTTGATGCAGAAATGATGTGTTTCTTGTTGTGTCTGAGGAAAACAAAGATGAGCTGGGTCGGAGTCAGTGAGTGGGGCAGCTCGTGTCCCTCGGTCATTAGGAAAAAAAGTAAGAATTTAAATACACTCTAAATTCTTTGTGAATTCAGAACTTCTTATGGGGAAAAATGAACCAATGACTTTCCTTGCTGAGACCTCTTTAGAAATTGAACATCTTTCATGGAGAAGAATCATCAAAGGTCCTCAAAGGAATTATTGACAGGACAAAAAGAATAGGCCATTTACCTCTGAAAAAAGACTAATGGAATTTAATTTCTGTGTTCTGAAACAAGTGAAATTAAGAATTCCTTATGAAAGAGGCAAAAAAAATATATATAAGCAGTTTCTTACTTTTTGAGTAAGGGTCAAGGCGAGGCCCGAGTTAGAGCTGCTTATGGTAATTACTCACACATGGAAAAGGGAAAGAAAACAGGGATGTTTATCAAGGACCTTCATTCCTGCTAAAATATTTTTTTTCCAGAAGTACTATTTAGATTTCACACAGTCACTACACAGATGACAAATGGCACTGAAGAACTGGTCTATGAGCTAATGGGAGGTAAATAAGAAAACGGTGTAATGTCGTCAGTGGAAGAAAATGAGAAGTCTGAGCTTAAGAGGAAGCAGACTCAAGAAATGATTCTTCAGGGGAACGTGAGGCTTCATAAGGTTCTCTGTCACGCTATATTCAATAGGTAACTGAGTGACTCTTATTATGAGATCTCGGAATGAGCTCAAGGGAGGAAAAATGCTGAGAAGTGTATGAACCTTGATGGTATTACTGGAGGGAAAGACTGTTGGAAAAGGGTCGAATCCAGTAACCTACACACCCTGGTCTTAAGCATTCTCAAGCCATCCAAGAGATCCGAGGTGTGCCTGACAATTGACCCATCTCTAGACTCAGAGCCCTGGACCACTTTAATTCCTGTGTGAGTTGGCATATTCCGGGCAAATCAGTTGACCCCTCTGTGTCTAACTTCCTGCATCTGTAAAAAGGGACAAAAAAGACACTGCCTTGGCATTTTCCAAATTTTGTTCTGTGGAACACTAGTCTATGATGAGACCTCAATCGTGTCCCACAAGGAAACACCAAACAACCATATTTGCGATTAACTTAAGTTTGGGAAACAAAGGGTTAAACAAAAGGTTTATCCCGGACCTTCTCCAAGTCTTAAAAAGGCTAAATTGTGATGTGATTCTTTGCGATGAGAAAATAGTGTGTCAATCATAATTGTAAGGAAACAAAGTTAGGAAATTTGATACCCTACCTACATAACGGGGAGGTTATGAAAATCTAATGAGCTAACAGATGTAAAAACACTTGGAAATAAAGCACTCCACGAGCATTAGACATCTTTAAAGAATCCTCAGTGATCTGAGGATTTGGGGGCCGGCTGATGGCACTGAAGTATGACCTAATTTTCAGCACTAGGGATCATTCTCCTTAGCCAGCCACTCAAAGGCTATGGATTCAACTGGGAGTAGGAGTCTAGGCTCCTGTAGGAGTGCTCTATCTAGTATGTTTCTCCAAGTGCGATTCTTGGAATGCTGGCATCAGAATTACCTGGGCTACGTATTACACATTCACATTCTGGTTCAGCAGGTTTAAGATGGAGCCCAGCGATCAAAAGTTTCATAGGTACTTACTTCGGTTGGTTGTTACATCAGTCTGGAGGGTCTCAGCATAGTTCAGAGATTCCAAAATTTTAAAAATTCATGTAATTCCTTAAGGGACATCCTAGGGTGAAGAGGTAAGGGACTGTAGCCCTAGAGGAACCCTCATTGGCCAGGTGGTCTGCCTGGTACCAGAGGAGACTTCATTTTTAGATAACTTTTATTGAGCTCCTCTTCTATGCCCCCAAAGAGTGTTTTTAAGTACATACCTGTTAATCCTTACAAGTCAGTATTGTCTTTATTTTACGGGAGAGCAGACTGGTGGTCACACAGTTAATTTGTTAGAACTCTTTTGGTTGCAAGTGAAAGCGAACCCAACCCATCCTAGCTTAAGTAAAAAAGAGAATTTATTGGTTCATGTAAGGCAGATGTCCAGGGTTAGAATGGTTCCAGGCATGGCTGGATCCAGGGGCCCAAATGATATAATGAGGTCTCATTCTCACCTGAGCCATCCCTCCCTCAGCCTTTTTTTTTTTTTTTTTCCTCTGTTGGCTCAATTCTGAGGCAGCCTCTCTCCTCAAGATGGCAGAAAGATTGCCAGCAGCTCCATGCTATAGGGCAAGTTTTGGCAAACTGTAGTCCCAAAGGCTGGCTGCTTGGGTAAATAAAAATTTTTTGGAACACAGCCATGTTCATTTGTATGTGATTGTCTGAAGCCGCGCTCATGTAGCAACAGCAGAATCGAGGATTTGTAGCAGCGGTGTATGGCCCATAAAGCCCAAAGTATTTGATTTGCCTTTATGGAAAAAGTTTTGCTGACCCCTGCAGGAGAAACCAGGTTTCATTGCGGTTTGATTTGAATCTGAGAGGCACTGTTTATTTACTTCGAGACCCAGGGTCTGAGGTTTTAAGATGAACAAAGAATTTACATTATTTAAAGATTATTACTTTGTATTAACAAAAGACTTGAGAGTTCGTTTACAATTTAAATACACAAGTTCCATTCCCAGCACAAGTATGTAGATTAAAGGAACGATAGAATGTTTTATAAGTTTTTTTAGTCATTACATGCTTTGGTGGTTGAAGGTTAGATTCCTGGGACGTGAAACAGAAATTTTGTTTTGAATATCTCAGGAAGAACTTCGCAGATAACATATACTATCTCAATAAATACACCACAGACCTGTGTAAATGTAAATAAGACATTTCCCCACCTGTCTAGTCTGTTAGCAATGTGCTTTGTCCCTTGACTGTGTTCGTGGAATGTGAATATCCTCTCAGCACAGTTCTTAGAAAATAGAAAGTATTTGATGTAATAGAATTGTTTCCTTTCAAAGCATATGAATTACCATTGTGCCCTAGAAATTATTTTAACATTAACCAGGTCTGAGGGAAGGTTTTAAAGTTTATGGGCCCTGCTTCGAACAGACTTAGAGCCTAATATACAGTCCCAGTTGAAAGAGCACGTCTATCAGTAGCCCCAACAAAATCTGTAATTGAGTCTCATTGCCTGGAGGGACTCAATTGCTCATCCCTGAATGGATTACTAGGGGTGGGAGGGTGGGTGGAGAATGAAATGTTCTGATTCGCTGACACTGGGTCCCGTGCCCACCTCTGGTGTCAGGAGTGAGATCATCCTTTACTGAGCTGCCAGGACTGGAAATGGAGGAGAGGTCCAGGACTGGAAATGGAGGAGAGATCCTCTGGAGGAAAATCAGGAAGCCCAGGCCTCCTGCCTGGAAGGCAGAAAGCACCCTTATCCACCAACAGCTATTAGGCAGTAGATTGTAGATCTGAGCCCACATCCTCCTGGTTTCAAAACTAAGATTCTTACCACCACCGTACACAGTGTATAGCCTTTTCCAGGCCAAACTGGTACCTGCTGAGTTGCTAATTGTAGCCTGTGGCATAAGTGCTTAATAGAGAACCTCCTACACATGGTTCCGAATGTGCTAGTGACCTCGGGTGGGTATCGTCCAGGGCATATATGCTTGTATTTTATGCATATGCATTTTATATATGCGTATATTTTATGACATTTTAGGATAAGACTGGTGACACCACTTTTCTGTTGCTAGAGTGGGATCAATTTATATTGGCATCTGTTTTGTAGCCTTTGCGAAATGGAGCTCATTTTCTCCCTGTCCCTGAAGCCCTCCTATTACTTTAGTCACTAACACAGGGATTTGAAAAGCAAGCCTTTCATAGTGTAAGAACGGATTTTTGAAAATAGACAAGTCTTCATTTAAAGCCTGGGTTTCTCTTTCCTGAGAATCACATCTTCCTGTTCATTAAGTTTCTCCTCAGTTTCCCCACCTGTAAAATGGGGATAATAATAGCACTACCTCATAAGCTTAACGTGAGGATGACATAAGGTAATACATATCGAGGGTGTAGGTCAAGTGCCTGGCAGACTTAAGTGACTAAAAATGGCCGCTATTATTGATACGGTTATCATCATCATGATTACTGTCATCATTGACGTGAATGCCCACGGAAGCACCATCCTGTTCAGAATCTCTCTTCCTGTTACAAGGAACTGATACCCTGTTCACAGTCTGCAGAGTTCTGTAGACCATGTTAGTCATAGCTGCTTATACAGTGGCCTACACTTTCAGAACCAGGGGAGCTACCCTCTTCAAAAATCAGTACATCTTAGGGCACAGGATTTAGGGACAGTCTCATATTCCTCTTGGATTTCAACTACTGCTTCAAGAGCAGATTAACAGAAACATGACTTGGGCCGTCTTTGGTCCCATGGGATTCATGAATTCCCCTCTCTCTTCCCTCCATTCCATGCTGTCATAGCGTCCTTTTGCCAAGGTGTCAATAAAGGATGGCTGTCCCTGGTGTGGAAGGCAGTGGCAAGCCTGGGAAAGCCCTTTGGGGCTTGCTTCCAGCAGTGGGTGGACTACCCCCTACCAGGCAGAAATCTCTGGAGCCAGAAAGAAAGGAGGAAGTTGGCCGGTGCCTGAGCAGATATGCTGAGAAGTATGGGCCCAGGCACATGCAGCCTCACTTTCTTTTTCTACCTGCTCCCAGCCGTCAGGACTGTGTTGTCCTGGGCCATTAAGACACACCCCTTAATGGTTCTTCCTCCGTGAAGAATACCCTTCCTGTAACAGGACTGATTAGCAACTGTCTCAATATAAACATTTTCCTGTCCCTCCAGAGGTGCAGTGGCTAAGACTCAAGTGTCCTAATGGTGTGTGATGGTTGCATCTGGAGTGTGGGTACTGTTTTGAGGGGCATGTGATTGGTTTTTCCTTTGGGGAGACCCAAGTAGAGAAGGCAGCCACCTGTGTGTCCAGGTAGCCAAGGGCCTCCAGAACTTCTTCCCCTCCTCGTTGGGGCCAGCACTACTCAAGTTAGCCAGCCTTTAGATTAAGACGGACAGAAGCCTTTGGTTAATGCAGCTGTGTTCTCATTAACATTGTGCTACTCCAGTATCAGTGTCTGTACCTTAATTCTAATATGCAGATGGGGTCCATCTTTGACTTGGTGGTGAGGGATATAGGGCGGAGGAGGGTGGCACACAGAGGGTGGAGAATGTGTAAGGACAGTGAAGGTCACGGGAAGGCCAGAGTGAGAAGAGAAGGTATGAACACTATACGTCCTCGCCCTCAGCAGTGTTAACGCTGGTGTGTTTTCAGGCACTGCACTGAGCCCTTCAGTAGCTCCATGGGCAACATGGCAGTGTTGCTTTACCTCTCAGTCCTTTTAGGCTTACATGTGTTCTCTAAACCGGGCAACCTTCTTTGGACAAAGGAGCCTCCATTTGCCCCCCTGGCCACCGCCTCTAATGCCCAGTCTCCTCCCCTCTGCACCCCCATCTCCATCCCATTCCTTACCTCCTGGGACTAGGCAGTCTCAGGATTTTTAGAATAAAAATGCATCACTGGGCTTCCCTGGTGGCGCAGTGGTTGAGAGTCCGCCTGCCGATGCAGGGGACGTGGGTTCGTGCCCCGGTCCGGGAAGATCCCACATGCCGCGGAGCGGCTGGGCCCGTGAGCCATGGCCGCTGAGCCTGCGCGTCCGGAGCCTGTTCTCCGCAACGGGAGAGGCCCGCATACCGCAAAAAAAAAAAAAAAAAAAAAAAAGCATCACTCTTCTGTTTTTTAAAGACACCTCGTAGTTAGCACAGATGAGTCCTAGGTTAGACAGAAACCCTCTTATGCCTGTTCATTCATAGCAATTCTCCATTTCCCTGTGATAAGGTGTCTCTGTAGAACTGAAAGTGCATTTTAAAAGGGGAAAGCCATAGTCGTTGAGAACTTTCTAAATGGCTAGGGACCTGTGTGACATCATTTTGCAGCTGTAAGCAAAGGTAATGCTGCCTGAGGCAGAAAGGTGACAGTTTCAGGCTCCGGGCAGCTCAGTGTAGTTAACTGACAGCTATCCTCACCTCCACCCCCATCTTGGGCTCCCATTCCTAGGCTGGTGAGATATCATGAAAACATAACCCCTTCCCTGAGATTGGAAGGAAAAGTGAATGTTATCAGATCCTGCTACATAAGCACTCTGGGGCATTGCTTTGGGTTGAGAAGCACATGTCCAACCTGGGAGCATCTCACGTCCCCCCAAAATCCTAAGAGCACTTGGCATATGGGGAGATCTAGAGCAGGGGCCCCAGATGTCCTGGCCCTTCTGCCTCTTCTGTTGACTAGACATCAGATAGCCCAGACACTGCGACTTCCTTTTTTCCAAACTTCTCTGGGGGGCACTGGATGACTAACACATTCTAGGCCAGCAGGACACCAAAGTTGGCGCTTTCTTTGGATAAGCCTTTTGAAAACTAAGCCACCGTGAGAAATACCATGGTAAGGTAAAGCCGGCTAAAGTGCCCCTTGCCCACTCCTCCCCACCGCATCCGCTAAGAGCCCGCCAGGAGCAACCCCGGGCCGCCACGACGGGTGGCTTCAGAACAGACACAGCTACTTGGCTTCTCGGTAATTACAACAGTGCATCCATCAGGTATGTTGTCTCCTGCTTTTCTAAAGAAAAAGAAAAATCACCTCCCAGCCACTACCCTCCCTATGATAAAGCCACCCCCAGTCATGTCATGAAAGGGAGCCCAGACCGTCTGGTCTGTTAGGAGGGTGTTTTTTTGGATGGAAGCACTATATAGACCCCAGAGGTCATCTGGCCCAGGCTTCGCCTGCCCCCCTCAGCTCTCCGAATGAGCTCAGCTGCTAGCTTCCTACCTTTGGGGGTCAACATTCTCAGTCCTGGCAGTGGACAGTCGAGCTGACTCGTGTCTAAGTGAGCATTTTCTCCAGACCGCCGTCTTCTCTCTCAGCAGCAGGAGGAAGCCACCTTTGAGAGCAATGGGCTTGGGCCAAGCAGCTTTTTCTTGATCTGTTTCGACAGAAAGCTGATTTCATAAACACGCCTTTGCTCTGCTCACCTTCACGCTGTTCTCTCTCATGTCCCTGCGGTGGGTCGGATAGAGACCACTTGATTCTCAGCCCTGTTCTGTGTTCTTACTTTTCTTCCTCTTCAAACTGTATTTGCAGTTGGTCTCTTTCCTCACTCTCAAGCCTTCCACATTCGTTATGTGGTGGCAAAAAAGTTTGAGGTCTAGGCCCTCTCATCAGATGGACTGGGGGAAGAAGTCACGTGGATGATTAAACATCAGCCAGTTAAAGTAATCCAGTCTGTTCAAAAATCTGGACTTAAGGGCTAAACATCTTGAATTTACTAATATACTTCTTAAGGCTTCATTTAATGATAGAGTTACAGTTAGGCCTTTATAATGTTTGTGAGCTCTTTGCCACTCTAAATTTCTTAAAAGGCACTCCTAATTTCTTATAATTGTTTTTTGTTTGTTTTTTAAAAATTTTTGTTGGCGTATAATTGCTTTACAATGGTGTGTTAGTTTCTGCTTTATAACAAAGTGAATCAGGTATACATATACATATATCCCCATATCTCCTCCCTCTTGCATCTCCCTCACACCCTTCCTATCCCACCCCTCTAGGTCACACAGCACCGAGCTGATCTCCCTGTGCTATATGGCTGCTTCCCACTAGCTATCTATTTTACATTTGGTAGTGTATATATGTCAGTGCCACTCTCTAACTTGGTCCCAGCTTCCCCTTCCCCCTCCCCATGTCCTCAAGTCCATTCTCTACATCTGCATCTTTATTCCTTTCCAGCCCCTAGGTTCTTTAGAACCATTTTCTTTTTTTTTTTTTTAGATTCCATATATATGTGTTAGCATACGGTATTTGTTTTTCTCTTTCTGACTTACTTCACTCTGTATGACAGACTCTAGGTCCATCCACCTCACTACAAATAACTAAATTTCATTTCTTTTTAAGGCTGAGTTATATTCCATTGTATATATGAGCCACATCTTCTTTATCTATTCATCTGTCGATGGACACTTAAGTTGCTTCCATGTCCTGGCTATTGTAAATAGAGCTGCAATGAACATTATGGTACATGACTCTTCTTGAATTATGGTTTTCTCAGGGTATATGCCCAGGAGTGGGAGTGCTGGGTCGTATGGTAGTTCTACTTTTGTTTTTTTAAGGAACTTCCATACTGTTCTCCATAGTGGCTGTATCAGTTTACATTCCCACCAACAGTGCAAGAGGGTTCCCTTTTCTCCACACCCACTCCACCATTTATTGTTTGTAGATTTTTTGTTGATGACCATTCTGACTAGTGTGAGGTGATACCTCATTGTGGTTTTGGTTTGCATTTCTCTGATGATTAGTGATGTTGAGCATCCTTTCATGTGTTTGTGGGCAATCTGTATATCTTCTTTGGAGAAATATCCATTTAGGTCTTCTGCCCATTTGTGGATTGGGTTGTTTGTTTTTTTGTTATTGAGCTGCATGAGTTGCTTGTAAATTTTGGAGATTAATCCTTTGTCAGTTGCTTCATTTGCAAATATTTTCTCCCATTCTGAGGGTTGTCTTTTTGTCTTGTTTATGGTTTCCTTTGCTGTGCAAAAGCTGTTGTTTCATTAGGTCCCATTTGTTTCTTTTTGTTTTTATTTCCATTACTCTAGGAGGTGGGTCAAAAAGGATCTTGCTGTGATTTATGTCATAGAGTGTCCTGCCTATGTTTTCCTCTAAGAGTTTGATAGTGTTTGGCCTTATATTTAGGTGTTTAATCCATTTTGAGTTTATTTTTGTGTATGGTGTTAGGGAGTGTTCTAATTTCATTCTTTTACATGTAGTTATCAAGTTTTCCCAGCACCACTTATTGAAGAGGCTGTCTTTTCTCCATTATATATTCTTGCCTGGTTTATCAAAGATAAGATGATCATATGTGTGTGGGTTTATCCCTGGGCTTTCTATCCTGTTCCATTTATCTATATTTCTGTCTTTGTGCCAGTACCATACTGTCTTGATTACTGTAGCTTTGTAGTTCAGTCTGAAATCCGGGAGCCTGATTCCTCCAGCTCCATTTTTCTTTCCCAAGATTGCTTTGGCTATTCGGGGTCTTTTGTGTTTCCATACATATTGTGCAATGTTTTGTTCTAGTTCTGTGAAAAATGCCATTGGTAGTTTGATAGGGATTGCACTGAATCTGTAGATTGCTTTGGGTAGTATAGTCATTTTCACAATGTTGATTCTTCCAATCCAAGAACATGGTATATCTCTGCATCTGTTTGTATCATCTTTAATTTCTTTCATCAGTATCATAGTTTTCTGCATATAGGTCTTTTGTTTCCTTAGGTAGGTTTAGTCCTAGGTATTTTATTCTTTTTGTTGCAGTAGTAAATGGGAGTGTTTCCTTAATTTCTCTTTCAGATTTTTCATTATTAGTGTATAGGAATGCAAGAGATTTCTGTGCATTAATTTTGTATCCTGCTACTTTACCAAATTCATTGATTAGCTCTAGTAGTCTTTTAGTAGCATCTTTAGGATTCTCTGTGTATAGTATCATGTCACCTGCAAACAGTGACAGCTTTACTTCTTCTTTTCTGATTTGGATTCATTTTTATTTCTTTTTCGTCCCTCATTGCTGTGGCTAAAACTTCCAAAACTATGTTGAATAATAGTGGTGAGAGTGGACAACCTTGTCTTGTTCCTGATCTTAGAGGAAATGGTTTCAGTTTTTCACCATTGAGAACAATGTTGGCTGTGGGTGTGACATATATGACCTTTATTATGTTGAGTTAAGTTCCTTTTGTGCCTACACTCTGCAGGGCTTTTATCATAAATGGGTGTTGAATTTTGTCGCGAGCTTTTTCTGCATTTATTGAGATGATCATATGGTTTTTCTCTTTCAATTTGTTATTATGGTTTATCACATTGATTGATTTGCATATACTGAAGAATCCTTGCATTCCTTGGATAAACCCCACTTGTTCATGTTGTATGATCCTTTTAATGTGCCGTTGGATTCTGTTTGGTAGTATTTTGTTGAGGATTTTTGCATCTTTGTTCATCAGTGATACTGGTCTGTAGTTTTCTTTCTTTGTGATATCTTTGTCTGGTTTGGGTATCAGGGTGATGGTGGCCTCGTAGAAATAGTTTGGGAGTGTTCCTCCCTCTGCTATGTTTTGAAGAGTTTGAGAAGGATAGGTGTTAGCTCTTCTCTAAATGTTTGATAGAATTGGCCTGTGAAGCCATGTGGTCCTGGGCTTTTGTTTGTTGGAAGATTTTTAATCACAGTTTCAATTTCAGTGCTTGTGATTGCTCTGTTTATATTTTCTATTTCTTCCTCGTTCAGTCTTGGAAGGTTATACTTTTCTAAGAATTTGTCCATTTCTTCCAGGTTTTCCATTTTATTGGCATATAGTTGCTTGTAGTAATCTCTCATGATCCTTTGTATTTCTGCAGTGTCAGTTGTTACTTCTCCTTTTTCATTTCTAATTCTGGTGATTTGAATCTTCTCCCTCTTTTTCGTGATGAGTCTGGCTAATGGTTTATCAATTTTGTTTATCTTCTCAGAGAACCAGTTTTTAGTTTTATTGATCTTTCCTATTGTTTCCTTCATTTCTTTTTCATTTATTTCTTATCTGATCTTTATGATTTCTTTCCTTCTAACTTTGGGGGTTTTTTGTTCTTCTTTATCTAATTGCTTTAGATGTATGGTTAGGTTGTTTATTTGAGATTTTTCTTGTTTCTTAAGGTAGGATTGTATTGCTATAAACTTCCCTCTTAGAACTGCTTTTGCTGCATCCCACAGGTTTTTGGGTCGTTGTGTTTTCATTGTCATTTGTTTCTAGGTATTTTTTGATTTCCTGTTTGATTTCTTCAGTGATCTGTTGGTTATTAAGTAGTGTATTGTTTAGCCTCAATGTGTTTGTATTTTTTACAGATTTTTCCTGTAATTGATATCTAGTCTCATAGTGTTGTGTCGGAAAAGATATTTGATACAATTTCAATATTCTTAAATTTGCCAAGGCTTGATTTGTAACCCAAGATATGATCTATCCTGGAGAATGTTCTATGAGCAGTTGTGAAGAAAGTGTCTTGTGTTGTTCTGGGATGGAATGTCCTATGCATATCAGTTAAGTCCATCTTGTTTAATGTGTTGTTTAAAACTTGTGTTTCCTTATTTATTTTCATTTTGGCTCCTTTGTCCATTGGTGAAAGTGGGGTGTTAACGTCACCTACCATGATTGTGTTACTGTCGATATCCCCTTTTACGGCTGTTAGCATTTGCCTTATGTATTGAGGTGCTCCTATGTTGGGTGCATAAATATTTACAATTGTTATATCTTCCTCTTGGATCGACCCCTTGATCATTATGTAGTGTCCTTCTTTGTCTCTTGTAATAGTCTTTATATTAAAGTCTATTTTGTCTGATATGAGAATTGCTACTCCAGCTTTATTTTGATTTCCTTTTGCATGGAATATCTTTTTCCATCCCCTTGCTTTCAGTCTGTATGTGTCCCTAGGTCTGAAGTGGGTCTCTTGTAGACAGCATATATACGGATCTTGTTTTTGTATCCATTCAGCCAGTCTATGTCTTTTGGTTGGAGCATTTAATCCATTCACGTTTAAGTAATTATCGATATGTATGTTCCTATTACCATTATTTAAAAATTGTTTTGGGTTTGTTATTGTAGGTCTTTTCCTTCTCTTGTCTTTCCTGCCTAGAGAAGTTACTTTAGCATTTGTTGTAAAGCTGGTTTGGTGGTGCTGAATTCTCTTAGCTTTTGCTTTTCTGTAAAGGTTTTCATTTCTCTGTCAAATCTGAATGAGCTCCTTGCTGGGTAGAGTAATCTTGGTTGTAGGTTTTTCCCTTTCATCACTTCAGATATGTCCTGCCACTCCCTTCTGGCTTGCAGAGTTTCTGCTGAAAGATCAGCTGTTAACCTTATGGGGATTCCCTTATATGTTATTTGTTGCTTTTCCCTTGCTGCTTTTAATATTTTTTCTCTGTATTTAATTTTTGTTACTTTGATTATTATGTGTGTTGGTGTGTTTCTCCTTGGGTTTATCCTGTATAGGACTCTCTGCACTTCCTGGACTTGACTATTTCCTTTTCCATATTAGGAAAGTTTTCAACTATAATCCCTTCAAATATTTACTCAGTCTGTTTCTTTTTCTCTTCTTCTTCTGGGACCCCTATATATAATTCGAATGTTTGTGTGTTTAATGTTGTCCCAGAGGTCTCTGAGACTGTCCTCAATTCTTTTCATCCTTTTTTCTTTATTCTGCTCTGTGGTAGTTATTTCCACTATTTTATCTTCCAGGTCACTTATCCGTTCTTCTGCCTCAGTTACTCTGTTATTGATTCCTTCTAGAGAATTTTTAATTTCATTTATTGTGTTGTTCATCGTTGTTTGTTTCATCTTTAGTTCTTCTAGGTCCTTGTTAAATGTTTCTTTCATTATGTCTATTCTATTTCCAAGATTTTGGATCGTCTTTACTACCATTACTCTGAATTCTTTTCCAGGTAGACTGCCTATTTCCTCTTCAGTTGTTCGGTCCGGTGGGTTTTTACCTTGCTCCTTCATCTACTGTGTATTTCTCTGTCTTCTTGTTGTGCTTAACTTACTGTGTTTAGGGTCTCCTTTTCACAGGCTGGAGGTTCGTAGTTCGCATTGTTTTTGGTGTCCACCTCCAGTGGCTAAGGTTGGTTCAGTGGGTTTTGTAGGCTTCCTGGTAGAGGGAACTGGTGACTGTGTTCTGGTGGATGAGGCTGGACCTTGTCTTTCTGGCGGGCAGGACCGTGTCCAGTGGTGTGTTTTGGGGTGTCTGTGACCTTATTATGATTTTAGGTAGCCTCTGTGCTAATGGGTGGGGTTATGTTCCTATCTTGCTAGTTTTTTGGCACAGGGTGTCCAGCACTGTAGGTTGCTGGTTGTTGAGTGGACCTGGGTCTTAGCATTGAGATGGAGATCTCTGAGAGAGCTTTGGCCGTTTTATATTGCATGGAGCCCAGAGGTGTCTGGTGGACCTGTGTCCTGAACTCGGCTCTCCCACCTCAGAGGCACAGGTCTGACACCTGGACGGAGCACCAAGACCCTGTCAGCCACATGACTCAGTAGAAAATGGAGAAAGAAAGAATAAAATAAAATAAAATAAATTATTAAAAATTAAAAAGTCATTAAAAAAAGAAATGAAGAGAGCAACCAAATGTAAAAGGAAATCCACCAGTGATAACAAGCGCTAAAAACTGTGCTAAAAAAAAAAATGGACAGACAGAACCCTAGGGCAAATGGTAAAAGTAAAGCTATCCAGACAAAATCACACACAGAAGCATACGCATACACACTCACAAAAAGAAAAAGGAAAAAAATCTATCTATCTATCTATCTATCTATCTATGTATCTATATATAAAGAGGGCAACCAAATCAATAAACAAATCTACCAATGAGAATAAACTCTAAATACTAAATTAAGATAAACATAAAACCAGAAACAAATTAGATGCAGAAAGCAACCCCGAAGTCTACAGTTGCTCCCAAAGTCCACCGCCTCAATTTGGGATGATTCATTGTCTGTTCAGGTATTCCACAGATGCAGGTATATCAAGTTGACTGGAGATTTAATCCGCTGCTTCTGAGGCTGCTGGGAGAGATTTCCCTTTCTCTTCTTTGTTCGCACAGCTCCTGGGGCTCAGCTTTGGATTTGGCTCCGCCTCTGCTTGTAGGTTGCTGGAGGGCATCTGTTCTTCGCTCAGACAGGACGGAGTTAAAGTAGCCGCTGATTCGGGGGCTCTGGCTCACTCAGGCTGGGCGGAGGGAGGGGCACGGAGTGCGGGGCGGGCCTGCAGCGGCAGAGGCCGGCGTGACGTGGCAGAGGCCGGCGTGACGTTGCACCAGCCTGAGGCGCGCCGTGCGTTCTCCCGGGGGAGTTGTCCCTGGATCCTGGGACCCTGGCAGTGGCGGGCTGCACAGACTCCCCGGAAGGGAGGTGTGGATAGTGACCTGTTCGCGCACACAGGCTTCTTGGTGGTGGCAGCAGCAGCCTTAGCGTCTCATGCCCGTCTCTGGGGTCCACGCTGTTAGCCGCAGCTCGCGCCTGTCTCTGGAGCTCCTTTAAGCAGCGCTCTTAATCTTACCCTCTTTTCGCGCACCCCGAAACAATGGTCTCTTGCCTCTTCGGCAGCTCCAGACTTTTTCCCAGACTCCCTCCCAGCTAGCTGTGGCGCACTAGCTCCCTTTAGGCTGTGTTCACGCCGCCAACCCCAGTCCTCTCCCTGCCTCCGACCGAAGCCCGAGCCTCAGCTCCCAGCCCCGCCCGCCCCGGCGGGTGAGCAGACAAGCCTCTGGGGCTGGTGAGTGCCGGTCGGCCCTGATCCTCTGTGCGGTAATCTCTCCGCTTTTCCCTCCGCACCCCTGTTGCTGCGCTCTCCTCTGCGACCCCGAAGCTTCCCCCTCTGCCACCCACCGTCTCCGCCCGCGAAGGGTCTCCTAGTGTGTGGAAACCTTTCCTCCTTCACACCTCCCTCCCACTGGTGCAGGTCCGTCCCTATTTTTGTCTCTTTTTTCTTTTGCCCTCCCCAGGTACGTGGGGCGTTTCTTGCCTTTTGGGAGGTCTGAGGTCTTCTGCCAGCATTCAGTAGGTGTTCTGTAGGAGTTGTTCCACATGTAGATGTATTTCTGATGTATTTGTGGGGAGGAAGGTGATCTCCACGTCTTACTCCTCTGCCCATCTTGAAGGTCTCTCCCTTATAATTGTTTTAACATGGTAATTTCAGAATAATTTTTACTCATTTTTGGAAAATGCGATTATGAAGCAGGTTTTTGGTCCTTGTGGTACATTTTTCTTAAGTCGAAGAGTGATGCTGATTTTCATACCTCAAGATGGTGTGAAGGGGCTGCATCAGATGCTCTCATTCATTTACTTATTAAACAAACCATTAGGGAGTGCCAACGATGAGAGCAAACTCGTGTCAATCCTGAATAACTTGTATCTTGGTTTTGTTTTTCATTGTTTATCTTTTTTGGCTTTAGTATATACTCCCTCCCTTTAATCCGTAGCAGAGGATGTTTTAAGTTGGCTGAACTCATAAAAAGCCTCAACAGGGATACTTTAAAATTTTTACGTTTTGTGTCTTAGTTGTTTGGAGACTCAAAGATGGGAACTCTTCCAACCAAACGTAGATACTCAAATAGACATGAAATTTTGTGTATTTTTTCGGGGGTTTGATCCCCACCCCCAAAGCCCACTGGGACCCAGAGAGTGTTTCATTTGGGCCGCAGCATCTGTTTAGAGAGGTACTGGAAGATCATTCTGGTCAGGAGCTCAGGCAGAGGTTCCTGAAGGGCAAAGCAAGAAATGAGAACTTTCTACTGTAAGTTGTGTGGACTCCTTGAAAGTCTCTGAGAAGAGTGGGCTTCTGGAAGAGTAAGCTAGCAGCAGTTTAAAATACAGGTTTGAAGGCAGGAGATTAGGGTTGGGAGGGTAGGTTTGGAGACTTGCAAAATCTGGACAGGTAACAATGAGATTAGCAACTGAAGCAAGAAAATTTTAAAAGGTGATGCGTAGAAAAGAGAAGGGGATCTTGTGGGAATCAGATCACCAGACTCTCTTGAGTTGGTTTCCATCCTGGACTCAAAACCTCCATGGTGTGGTTTCCCACAATTGTCGCTGTGTGGCTCTTCTCAGCTACTGAGTGTTGTTGAGGGAGCACCAACTCCAGCAGCTGATACCCTTTAAAGAGAATAATTTCCAAATTCAGTGTTGCTCCAGAGGCTGTTCACTTCCTCCATTTGGCTTCTGTTTACTCATTGCAGTTGGTTTTTTAAAACAGTCTCCTCAGCCTCTCTGTAACCCAAACTTACTTAAAGTCACCTCAGTCTTTATCTTCTTCCCATCAGGCTCCAATAATCCATTTTATCCACTGCTACCAGATTAATCCTTCTGAGGCTCCCATCTGATCTGTGCCATTTGTGACCAGATATCTCAGTTCAGATGTTCAGTGACTCAGAGTAAAGTCCTCTGATGACGAATTTCTATAAGTACTTGTCATCCCACCTCTTCTCCTCCCTAAGAACCTTGTTTCACAAAGTTCTCAATCTCTTCCCTACATCTTCAGCCTCTTACTCTGCACTGGCTCTTGCAGCTCAGCCTACTGACGTGATCCCGTCTCCCCATCCTGACACATTTCCTTCGGTTGTGCTCCGTTACCTTAAGAAATAAAGTCCGACTCCTTAAAGAGGTTTGCAGAAAACAAAAACAAAAACTGCATTATCTGGTTCCAAAGCCCTTGTCCTTGAGCGACCATCCTGTTCGGCTGGCTTCTTCCCTTTATACTCAGAGTTCGTTAAAAAATGTAAAGTCTTCATTATCTCCCCAGTCATGGAAAGCAAAAACTTAATTCTTGCTTCTTTGTCCTCCCCCATGTGTATCCAGAAAATTACCAAGATAATTCTTCCCCGTGCTGGATTGCATCTTTTTCTCTGTGTCCCTTCTGTCCCTCCAGACGAGTGTGGTGGCCTCCTCATTACCTTCTCTGCCACCTGTTTCTTCACACTCCAGTTCAAGATGCCATTGCTGTGAAAATGATTCTCCTAAGAAGCACATCTGGTTGTGTCCTGGTGGTAGGTCTTCTCAGTCAGACTGATTAAAATTGAGCCCCTCCTCCACCAAGGCACTCTTGATCTCATTTAACTTGTATCATAGTCACTTTTTTTTTTCCTCCCCCAAGCAAGTATCTTTTTTGTTTTTTTTTTTTTTTTTTGCGGTACACGGGCCTCTCACTGTTGTGGCCTCTCCCGTTGCGGAGCACAGGCTCCGGACGCGCAGGCTCAGCGGCCATGGCTCACGGGCCCAGCCGCTCCGCGGCATGTGGGATCTTCCCGGACCGGGGCACGAACCCGTGTCCCCTGCATCGGCAGGCGGACTCACAACCGCTGCGCCACCAGGGAAGCCCAAGCAAGTATCTTCTACCATACTCTGCAGTTGATTTAGCTTGACTGTGGAATGTCTGCTGCTCACCCTACCTCCCAGGGTAGGCTCCCTGAGTTGGAGATTTTTATCTATTTTTATCTCTTTTTATCTGTTTTGCTTACGGACATAGCCTAAGTGTCTGGTACAGAGTGAGCTTTCCATACATGTTTGTTGAATGTCATAATGTCAATCCGCATTTTCGAATTCTCTTCCTTCTCCCTCTGGGTATAGGATAAAACCCAAACACCTAATAAACTTCCCCCAGGCTTGCAGGATCTGGCTCCAGCCCCCTCTCGCACCTCTCACCTCTGGTTCCCCATCTTGGCTGACACTCCGGGTTTCTCTGGGTTTCTTGAAGCTCCCAGACATGCCATGTTCTTTCAGGCCTCTCTGTTCCTTTTGGGTCTCTTCCTCTTTCCAGGAATCCACTCCTCTTTCTTCCTCACGTGGGGAGAACAGTTCCTTTTCTTTCGAAATCTAGCCCCAAATGGTACGTGGCACGCCCGGGGGGGTGTTTTCCAACTCTGTGAAGCAGAGTCAGCTTCTCTTTGCCTCCGTTGAATTTGGCGGAGTTCCCCGTCACAGCAGTTTCCACACTGAGCCTCTGTCTCTTCCGCTAGAGTCTGCTCAGCCGTGTCCAGATCTTCTGTGCATCTGCTCCAGAAATAATCAGTGTCTGGCGCACTATTAAGTGGTCACTTGAGACAGTGATTGAAAAGAGGGGCTTACCCATGCATTGAACCACGTCAAGTCAAAAGTTCAAAGCGGGCGTCCCTGGTGGCGCAGTGGTTAAGAATCCGCCTGCCAATGCAGGGGACACGGGTTCGAGCCCTGGTCCGGGAAGATCCCACATGCCGCAGAGCAACTAAGCCTGTGCACCACAACTACTGAGCCTGTGCTCTAGAGCCCGCGAGTCACAACCACTGAGCCCGTGTGCCACAACTACTGAAGCCCGCGCACCTATAGCTCGTGCTCCACAACAAGAAAAGCCACCGCAATTAGAAGCCCGCGCACCACAACGAAGAGTAGCCCCCGCTCGCCGCAACTAGGGAAATCCTGTGCGCAGCAATGAAGACCCAATGCAGCCAAAAATAATTAATTAATTAATTAATTTAAAAAAAGTTTAAAGTGCCTTCGCCATGCAATATGTCCAAATCGTTACTGCCTTCCCCCGCCCAATTTATGTCCCCCATGTTCCCAGCTTCCATGAATGAAGGGGGCCACTCCGCCGACGTGAACGTGGCCATCAGGAATGACCTGCCTCCTCTCCCCCATCCACCCAGTCAGTCCCGGGTCCTGTTGACTCCTGGCTTCCGAGATGTCACTCAGATTCATCTCCTTCCTTTCCGTCTTGCCCAGGAGCCTTTGCCAACCTGTCGTCATCTGTCACCATTGCACACGGCCCGGCATGTGGTTGAGGGTTCCGTATGTATCTGTTGAATGATTGAATCTCCTGGTTAAAACCATATTGGATGGTAGCAGGTAGCACATCAGGCTGTAAGATCGAGATTCCAAGAACAGCCTGTGTTGCAAAGTCCAGGAAATTTTTCTGAAGGATGGTGTCAAGAGGCCCATCAGAGTGGTTCTGGATTGGCCGCAGCTCTAGATGTAATTGGACTTTCTGGAACGGCAAGTCCCTCCCACCTGCCTTGATTTCGCCAAGGAGGTTATTTTCTCAGAGTATGCCTGTCATAAAAATTCAAGTCGGGGCCTCTTTACCTCACTGAGATCTATAGATGCTCATGTACGTTGGAAAAGAGTTTTATTCCAAGTGATAAGCGGTCAGAGTGCTTGTGGCCCTTAAGAAAGGGTCCCCTGGGCATTATGAGTTTGAAGGTCTTCATGTCCTCAAAACGTCAAGCTGTTGGGATTAGTCTAGATGGTACCCAATGTCACGCTCAACTCTCAATTTACAGGAGTTTTTTTTTTTATTAAAGCAAAGCACCAGGAACAAAAAGACCTAGACGAATTGTGGCAATTGTAAAATCTTATGAAGTGTAAGTGTTTCTAAGCACGGTCAGTGGATTTTAAGGTGGAGGCACTCGTTCAGTAGATGCTAGTACTTCTGCAGGTCTGGGTGAAGCATGGTTGTAGGAAAGAGCATTGTGGGTGGTGGAGATGTTGGCGCTGGAATAGACGGTTGATAAATGTTTTCTCCCTCCTCTTTTCTCAGCTGACGGTGTTAGAGTGATGGCATCTGTCAAGTCTTATTTGAGAAAGTGCTGGGCCAGTAGCTACGCTGTCATTTGACTCTTTGGATGCCCTGTCCCTGCCTCGTAGGGGAGGCTCCGATGGGTCAGGGGCGCTCCGTTCCTCCTCCAACACCTCATCCTTTTGCTCAAGCCTAGGTGAAGGCTGGGCACATTTGGTTGGGGTGCTCCAAATTCCTAGGGCTGGGCTGACTGTCACCAGCCTTTAGAACACGTTGGTAGGACTTCCATTCCAAAAGGCAGAAAGAGAAACGGAAGTTGGGTCATGTGGTTTCTGTCATCTGTAACCATGGCAAGCATTGGCCATCTGTGAGGCTCCCATTTTAACACTTTTCCTTCTCTCGCTCTTTTCCATCTCTTTCTCGGGAAAATAAGCTGAGGAAGTGGAGAGGCTGGCAGCAATGCGATCTGACTCCCTTGTCCCGGGTACCCACACCCCACCCATCCGGAGGAGGAGTAAGTTTGCCAACCTGGGAAGGATTTTCAAGCCTTGGAAATGGAGGAAGAAGAAGAGTGAAAAGTTCAAACACACGTCTGCAGGTAAGATTATGTTTTCCTTTGTTTCTCATCGGGCGTTTGTTGACTTCAGCTCTGTACGTTCATTCGTAGAATTTAATTACCCCAGGCTGTCGGAACCAAAGGAAGAGAATCCAGCCTTAGGGTTGCTCTTGTGTTTAGTGATCCTTCAGAAGGATGGAGAATGGCTTTTAGGTCCTATGTGTGTTCTCATGGCTCAGGTTTTTGGTTGTTGCTTTGCAATTTATAAAACCACCACTTCTATTTGATCTATAAATAGCTGAACTTGGAACTCCACCTTTCCCATACCTGTATGCTTTCATTCTAGCGTTGACAGTCCATTTCTCATTTTTCATCCTTATTTTCCCCGCTCCCATAAAAATCAACACAGGAGCAGAAAGTAAGTTATATATGGTTATTGGCAGATAGGAATAGGTTATTTCATGGAGACAAAAGCTCGAGTAAGTGAAGCATCATTGTAATGACAAAGATAACTATATAGTTCATAGCCGAGTGGACAGCAAAGGAATCTGGGTAAAGTCAGCGTGGCAGGGGTGTGAAGAGCACAGACTCTGGAGTCAGACTGTATGAGTTCAAGTCCCAGCTCTGAAACTTGGTGGCTGCATGACCTTGCTCAACTTAACTCTGTACCTGTTTCCCACCTGTAAGATAGGGGTGAGAATAGTACCTTCCATGACTTAGTGTTTGTGGGGTGTTTATGGTGGCACGTTATGTGGGTATTTTTTAATAAGTAAGAATATTGCAGAGGGAGATGTATAGGGAAAGAAACGTGAAGAGTTCTGATTTGACCCTGTCGGGTTTGACATGAGGTGATGGAGGAGCCGTGCAGATTCTTTTTGTTTGTTTTGTCCTGATTTTGGTATTTATGTACCCGGGTCATTCCAGGGATACTCTGGGGCTTTTATTTCCTTCTTCCTCTGTGTCCTCAAAAATTCAGCCTGTTCTCCCTCTTCGTCAGAATCATCACCTCCTCTGTTTCTTGGTCCTCGCTCCGCTTTGGCTCACGTCTAAACTGTGAAATAGGCGATGATCTGCTTCTTGTACATGAATACTCGTCCACAAGTCTGAGAATTTTCATGCTAGCTGCTTTGGGAAATGAAAGAGAAGAACAAACATAGGGAAGTTGGAATCTGAAACAGTTCTCATGGTAGACATCCCCAGTTTCGTGCTTTCTGACTGTTTCTGAGATGGAAACCTCAGTGCCCTGTGGCTGTATATGATTTGTTCATTCCTGAGATGACAGTGAACCTCCGAATTCCATGAATTTCTAAATTGTCACCCCGCTGACATTTACCTGACTACACCCCACTCTTCACCTGACTGCATTCTCCCTTTTGGTCATTGTACAGACTTGTTAAGGTGGCATAAAATGTGTCCGTCGCTTACGTATTTGTAAACACTACTGAGAGATTTACGTGCAAGGGAAACTCTAATGGATGACTCCTCTGTGTCCCCTAAGAGTGAAACAGAATAGGGCACTTACATCATTGCCTTGGAGACGAGAAATCTAAATGAAATATATTTTCAGGCAGAGTGAGGGGTAAGACATGTGAACAGGAAAGAAGAAGGGAATGTTCTGTAAGCACTGGAAAAAATAACAATAAAGATTCCACAAGTTCCAGGCTTCCCTGGTGGCGCAGTGGTTGAGAGTCCGCCTGCCGATGCAGGGGACGCAGGTTTGTGCCCCGGTCCAGGAAGATCCCACACGCCGCGGAGCGGCTGGGCCCGTGAGCCATGGCCACTGGGGCTGCGCGTTCGGAGCCTGTGCTCCGCAATGGGAGAGGCCACAACAGTGAGGCCCGCATACCGCAAAAAAAAAAAAAAAAAAAGATTCCACAAGTTCCTTTACGATGGTCTTCCTGACTCTGCTATGAAAATGGTTTGTAGTAATACACACATCCATTTAAATAGTTGCCATTTGTCAGCATGAATTCCCGCATGACGGTGGCAGGTGCATTTCCTCCTGGCATTCCAGAGCTTTGCGTAGTCCATTTGGCAAGACCACAGGGCGAAGGTCTGGTGCTTCTCATGTGAAATGGCACCTGAACCGTCGTGCAGACTTTTTAAGGTGTCGGAGGGCTTCCCTGGTGATGCAGTGGTTAAGAATCCGCCTGCCAATGCAGGGGACACAGGTTCAAGCCCTGGTCCAGGAAGATCCCACGTGCCACAGAGTAACTAAGCCTGTGTGCCACAGCTACTGAGCCTGTGCTCTAGAGCCCACGAGCCACAACTACTGAGCCTGCCTGCCACAACTACTTAAGCCCACGCACCTAGAACCCGTGCTCTGCAACAAGAGAAGCCACTGCAATGAGTAGCCCCGCACGCAGCAACGAAGACCCAATGCAGCCAAAAAAAAAAAAAAAAGATGTTGGAGAACTTGTCCTTTGATGGATGCAAGTACAGTGGCATCAAACCACTCGTGAACCATTAAAAGTCTGAAAATGTTTTCATTTAAAACTTTTGAGAGAAAGAATTAAAACATGAGACAGGCAAAGTTGCAGCTTTAATCCTTATTATTAGCTATTCTTAGCAAGTTCTTGTGATCTCGAGGGCCAAACTGATTAATTTGGCAACCGAATGCCATATTTGTATGTGGTTTTATTGTATTTTATTTTTTTGTATGTGGTTTTATTTTAAAGAGACATATTCAGCTCCTGAATTAGAGAACATAGAGGCTAGACTAGAGCATATCCGTATATCGTGGTGGATGGTTATGTGATATAACAAGCTATTCTAGGTTTTTTAAAACCAGTGGTTTACACTGTAGTATCCTTTGTTCTTAACTGGATTCAGAAATATTATTCCTTATTTTTGGAAATAAGGAGAGACTTTCTGTGCTAGTTTTTAGCTCCAAGGAGAAAAATACTGACAATTTAAGGATGTTTAGCATGATAAATTGTATATATGTTCAAATAGTACTTTGAAGTGCAGACTTTCCTATGTGTGGATAAGAGTCAAATATTAAATATACAAGAGGGTTGACTGTGGGAATATTAATTGGTTGGCCAATTTTAGCTGTTATGCATTTACTTGTCTTATACGTGTGTGTCTGTAATGTCCTTCCATATGTACAATAATTTCCACAATTTTAAATACAAAGAATAAGTCCAGATATTACATTTATATTATGTATTTGTATTTAAAGTTGTGTGCTTTCTTGATTACATGAAAGGTTACATGATTACAATGCATACTTGGCCTGTTATTATTTCCACAGTGAGTTAGTTACCTTTATAATTTGCCGGAATTAGCTATACTGTCGTTTTACTGTAACTCAAGTTACAGGATGTATGTGTCTGTGTATGCAGCATTTTCAAAGGTGCACCCAGAAATCTTGCTTTGTAAGTCATAGTAGCAATAAGAAAACTACATTGGAAAATTATGATGTCAACATTTTCCTTAACTTTGGCATCAACAATTACATGAATTTTTCAAAGACCGATCTCCACGTCCCATGCTGCTCAGACATCTTCCTATTGTAAGCTGGAGGCTGGTGTCCTTAAACGGCCTTCAGCACTGAACTCTGGTGGAGAAAACACTACGGGACAAAAAGCTTCTCTCAGAAGCATCCCCGCATCACACGACAGTAGGAGTAAAACAGTAATGGATAGAACATAAAATAATGGGTCCTCGGGGAGATCTCAACATGCCTTTCAGCCTGTCCTCAGAGGCTCTGTCCAGGGCCTGTGAAGCAATTAGCCTGACATGTCCAACTTCTTCTGTAGAATCAGCGACAGGGGTCCACGACACATTCCACACCTGCCCCAGGAGCAAAGACAGATGACAACATCCCCTCTGAAATAGAATCGACAGGGCCTCCCCAAAATAGTCAGCTGCAGCCATCTTATCCAGATTCCTTGGAAATGAGGATTGTATTTATAGAAAAGCAGAACTGGCAGGAATAAGCTGTGAAGACGCCACCGAGTTATGCTTTTATTTCCTCTTGAAAGAAAATCATAAACTGCAAGAGTTGGCCCTGGAAGTCTACAACGTGCCAAAATTCGCTTTGTGCTTCTAAGCTTTCCTGCACCCCTAGGGCCTTGAGCAAAAAAATTAAAAATAAAAACCTCTTCCGGAGTGCCTATCACTTACTGAAACTGGCCGTGGGAGTATGACTGCGAGCGGAAACTGGACCTTGTCGGTAAGCTCATGGCACGCACGGTGTCTCTGGAGAGACAGTCAAATTACAAGAGTAAAGGTTAAGATCACAGCTGTGATAAGGACAGTGAAGGGAAGCTACTTGAAAGAATGAGGGGGGCGGGGCTTGAGGGAGTAGGGAAACTTTCCTAAGAAAGAGAAGTTTGAGCTGGGATGTGAAGGAGGCGTAGGAATTTAGAAAATTAGCCTTCCAGGTAGCAGAAACAGCATGTGCAAAGGCCCTGTGGTGGAAGAAGCAGGGGTCAGCCAGCTAGGAAAGCAAGGATGACCAGTGGCTGGAGAATGGAAAGCAAGGAGTGTGGGGTGGGCTGAGGATATCTACCTGGCCAGAGGTTAGGATTTCAGACTTCTGTAAACCGTAGGGAGTTCAGAAACGATACCCACTTGGCATGTTGCGCTTATGTATTTGCCAAGCACTGCCACCTTCGCTAAAAAAAGGTAACAGTGCAGACAGACATCTCCCAAAGGTTATGGTCTTGAGGGAAAAACAGGTAGTTAAGCCAATACTCACAACAAAGTATAAGCAACAGAAGACGCGCAGGGGCTTCAGGAACTCAAAGGAGACAAACCCAACTGAGCTATAACTTACTAGGAAAGGTTTCCTAGAGAAATGAATGTTTAACCAAGGAATTAGGCAGTGGATGTGTGGAAGTCTTCTCTCCCAGTGGAAAGAACAGGATGTAAGAAAACCTGGAAAAGAGAGGAGGAGAGATTGACAATTTATAGCTTGGAAAGAGGTTGTGGTTTGGAAAGGACTGTTGGGCAGGGAGGAGTACAGAGTACTGAGAGATGAGGTTGAAGAGGTGGGCAAGGGTCTGCCCATAAAGGTTCTTAGTAGAACGTCGTGGAGTCTGGGCTTTATCCTGATGCATTACCCTAATGAAGCTATCAGAAGACTTGCCTTTCTGAAAGATCATTCTCTATGCTATGGGAAGAGTTTGGAGTGGTACCCAATGTTATTTTCAAGTTGTTAATATAACTTCTTCCATATATTTGTGTCTGTAATGAGAGAAAGTTTACTTTTGAGAGAATTAAGAATATACCTCGTTGCTGTCACATCCAACGGAATATTAAGTGTGTCTGTTGATTCTGGCAACAAGGAAACTGGTTAGCAGGTGGTTAATTATTACTGTTGGGGAGAGATGAAGATAACCTAGGCTAAAAGAGTGGCATTAGGAGCTACAGGCTGTGAACAGTTGCAAGGGATATTTAGGAGAGAGAATGAGCAGGATGTGATTACAGGTTGGATGTGGAGGATAAAGGAAGAATAAGAACCACGCTCTTGTTTCTCTCTGAGCAGTGACCTGCCGTTAGATGGATGGAGGTACCACATACTACATCGGGTTTATGGGCAAAATGAGCTTTTATTTGGGGGCATGCTGGCTTTCATGTGGTTCCAAGATACCCCAGTTGGAGGGATATTTGTTGAAGCCATGGGATGAAAACTCCAAAGGAGAATTTGACATGGGAAGCAAAGAGGGGTTGTGGCAGCCCCCTGAGGACCACTGACCTGCAAGTTATGAACACAGGCAGCAGCAGAGTCTGCAGGGAAGGCAGATAAGGCCCGCCAGAGAATTAGGAGGAAAACCAGGAGGGGGCCATTGGTATCTCCTGACCGGAGCAGGAGAGAGTTCAAGAAAGGAGGAGGGTCCACTCTGCCAGGTCCCGGCAAGATGGTCAGGACTGAGAAGTGTCTGGAGCGTTCAGTGACAACTCATTACTGGTGCCCTTGGGGAGAACAGTTTCGGGAAGCTGCATGGCTGGGAGTTTAGAAAGCATATGGTTATGGTGTGAGTGAGAGTTGAGGAAGCAGACTTCTTCTTTTAAGGAGTTCGTCTGGGAGGGAGAAGGAGAAATATAGAGTAATCACCAGAAGGGGGTAGAGCTTGAGGGAGGTGTTTTTTTGTTTGAGATTGGTTGGATTGTGTCAAGATGCAGAGTTCACCTTAACATGGCTTTGGCATTCCAAGGGGAATAGAAACACCAGCGCACTGGCTGTGAGGCCAAATAACTGTATTTCCACGCATTTTTCAGTGATGACAAGTCTCATGACTAGGAGGAAGACATGCAAATAATCAGAGCACTGTTGAGCATCTGATTTTAATAAGAAATCATCAAGTTGTGTAGCTTTCAGCACCTGGCTGGATCACAGTTCCCTTTGTACGATTGGAAAACTCAGTTTCTTTAAAAAAAAGATGAGCATGGACAGGCACAGAATCTTCTTACCTGCGTATCCATCATGACTCACAAAGGGAACATCTAGAGGTTAGAAGGCAAAGTAGACTTAGAGGCCTTATTTTTTTTAAGAGTTTTTTTCTTCTGTTTTTATTATTTTTTTAATGAATTTATTTTATTTGTTTATTTTTGGCTGCGTTGTGTCTTCGTTGCTGCGCACGGGCTTTCTCTAGTTACGGCGAGCGGGGCTACTCTTCGTGTTGGTGCGTGAGCTTCTCACTGCGGTGGCTTCTCTTGCCGCTCAACATGGGCTCTAGGCACGTGGGCTTCAGTAGTTGTGGCATGAGCGCTCAGTAGTTGTGGCACGAGCGCTCAGTAGTTGTGGCTCTCAGGCTCTAGAGCACAGGCTCAGTAGTTGTGGCGCATGGGCTTAGTTGCTCCGTGGCATGTGGGATCTTTCCGGACCAGGGCTCAAACCCATGTCCCCTGCATTAGCAGGTGGGTTCTTAACCACTGAGCCACCAGGGAAGTGTAGAGGCCCTATTTTTAAAGGACATCTCTAGGAGGTACAGGCTAAAGGTTGTGGGAATCGGCACCCTCCCGGAGTGGGGATTGTAAAGATATCATTGTTACCTCTCAAAGTGCATGTTATCCAGCACTCTTTGCTTGCATGTCAAGACTATATGGTCCTTGATGACAGCGATTCTGCCTTTGCCTCTCTGTCCCCCAGCATTAAGTAGGGCACCTGATGTAGCGGGTACCCGAATGCGGTGGCCAGCCAACCGTACTGTTGAGGTCCTCTGTTTCATAGGTCTGAAAGGGGAGAGGTAAGGACAGGGATTGAAGCATAAGCTGGAAGGTCCCGGTCTTGGAAGAACTTGCCATCATCCACGAATGCTTTTCAGTTTCTCAGAGCTGTTCACAGGTCAGGTTATTTGGACAGCACTGTTGCTTGGGTTATCTGTTGCTATGGGACCAAACACCCCCAAACTTAGTGGCTTAAAGCGACAAACTCAGTTGTATTATGTCCTGTGACTGGGCTCAGCTGGGTGGTTGCTCAGCTGGTGTCGCTTGGGGTCTCTCACGTGTTTGCAGGCAGATGGGATTGGAGTCATTTGGAGACTAACCAGGCCATGGGGAGAGCTGTAGGCCTCTCTCCTCCAGGCATTCTCAGTGCCAGTCCGTGTGGTCTTTTCCCGTGGTCTCTCCAGCAGGATGACTCAGGGCCCCCAAGAATGTGAAAGTAGAAGCTGCCAGGCCTGTTAAGACTCAAGTCCAGAATTGGCGCAGTATCCCATTTGCAGTATTCTGTTGCTTAAAACAAGTCACAGGAGCAGCCCAGACTCATTGTTGGAGCAAACGAAACAAGGGTGTGAGTGCCAGGAGCATGGTTCATTGGGTGCCAGTATTGGAAGCCAGCTCCCTCCATTGTCGAGGTCTAAGAAAACTGCAGGTGCTCCTCATTCCCTTCTTTCCAGGTAGACTGTGCTTTTATAATTTTATATTGACAACAACAACAGCAGTTGCTATAATCTGTTGGGTTTTCTGTGAATGTGACACGTGCATGACCCTGTCCAGGCGTTATTACTTTACTTTCACAACAGACCTACATAGTGTTATTAAGCCCATTTGGCAGGTGAAGAAACTGAGGCTTAGCGCAGCTAAATACTTTCCAGTTAGAAATGGAAGAGTTGGAACTTGAACTTAACCTGGAATCTTATCACTTACATTGTGTTTCGGGTCCATGAGTGTGGGAACTCATAATTCAGATGCTTTAAAACGTATCATTCATCTGCACTGAACAGTGATGTGACAGGACACTTTCCTTTTTTGACTTATCTCTAGAAAGCTGAAATGTGAAGGAAGAGAATCTCATCAATGGGCACCAACCCTGGAGGTCCTAACGTCTTTCTTGAATGCCCTTAGAGGCAGGGGTTAACAGCTTACCCATCTTCGTATCATACAGTATCTAGTTCAATGCCATGTATACCACAGACACTTCCTGTTTGTTGAATGGCTAAGAAAGAATAATTGACACTGGCTGCAAACAATACCATTCAAAACCATTACATTTATGTTTGCAGTAGAACAAGATGTCTTTCTGCTATTTGGTACATAGAAACAAAAGATGCATGGATTAGGTAAGCAGACAGTGACCACGCAGGCCTCTGGAGCAGGTGCTAGATTTAGGGCTAGACATTTGCAGAACTGATTCTGAAAGGACACAGGCCTTACAGCATTTGTCATAAGGTGTCTGCTTGGCCACTGACTTCCAGGATAATCTGGAGTTCTATGTGAGGAGGTCGTGTGGACCACTGGTTAGGGCACAGACCCCACAGCCTGACTGCTGAGCTCTCTCAGGCAGGTTGTTTGTACCGTCTGAGTTCAGTTCCCTCCACTAAAATAGGAATAAAACTGACACTTCCTAAAGCTGTGAGGGTGGGAAAAAAAATTAGTTGTGGAAGCTCTTAGAATCATACCTCGCACGTAGTAAATTTTTTGTAAGTTTTATCTACCATTATTTCTTTTCTAGAAATGCATTAAAAAGTAAGCAAACATCCAAGAGGAACAAAAGACTTCTTATTTCATAGTTTCAGTTTTTGGATGGTGTGTGTGTGTCTCAGATGACAATTCTCATGAGCTCCTCTTAGATGTTGGGAATGTTTGTTCAGGTACTGGGTGTAAGAGTTTGCTTTTAGACACATCGTACAATCCCGCCAAGCTGGAGTTTATGCCGTGTTTTCCTAGGTACCAACAAGTTAGGTCACTAAAGTATTTCCTCTTCTCTAAGAATTTACAATTAAGTGGACACACACAGTGGCCCCTGAGGAAGTGCTTCATCCTGTTTTTCCTTTGCTGCATCGTAGGCAAAAATACTGATGTATGAAGAGGTGTTCTGGGGGGAAAAAACAACGAGCATGTAATCTGAAAATCAGATCTCTGTGGCAAGTCAGAATGCTCAAAAGCAGAGAAAGACGTAGGCAGGATACCGTGTACTTTATTTTCCAGACCTGGGCATCTTTGACAGTAAAATGAGATGCCATTACTATTTCTGCCAGGATAATAAGCGTGAGGTGGGCCCGTGCCAGGCAAGGCGGGGAGAATGGAGACTCAAAAGCCACATGGACATAAGTTGCAGACCCTGAGGCCAGTTCTGTTCTGCAAACACAGTAGAAGTACCAGTTAACTTGCAAGGCGTAGTGGAAAGAGCCGTCGGGACTGAGACTCATAAAAACATTCAGACAGCCCTCAACTGCCTGCCATTTCAGTGGAATCCATTAATGGTGGTTGAGTCCCTTAGCATCTTTACAGAAGTAAATTTCTTTGTTCCCAGCCCTCATATTGTGTGTCTCTCTCCTCTCCTGCACTTCTGCTGGGTGTCTTGATCGGAAATTTTGTCCCAGGGCCAGTTTCTTTGGCTAATCATGGATTCTGTCTTCCTTCGACACCTCTCCCCGCGGTTCTTGTCTGTGACCCTGGTCAGCTCCCAGGCCAGCAAGCACGATGCCTTCCCCACCTCCAGGCCCTCCAGGAGCACACCTCACGCTCTGCTGCCACCTCTCCCTGGACCAGCCCTGACGGCCATGCTCCACTGGCCCTGAGCGCTTCCCGGCTGGGCTCACCACATTCTTCTTTCCTTGTGCTTCTTCCTCGCGTCCTTTCCCTTCTCCTTCTTCCCCTCCCCTTTCCTTCTGGGAGCACTCATCTGTCCCATCTGAAGCTCTGATGTCTCCTGAGTCCATTACATTCTTAGTCATTTGCTGGCTCCATCGATACGGTGGCAGTGGACTCAGATCTCTGGTGGCAGGTTCAGCCTCTGCCCTGAGGCTAGCCCTTGGCTGGACCTCCCCACCATCACCTAAATAAGCATGTGTGCACCAAATGCCTCATTTCTGCCCTAACAGGCTTCCAGTCCGGAAGCACCCTGACTCTCTGAATCATCATTCACTTTGGGGACACTGGAAATCAAGCATCTATTGTAGTTCCTTATTCAGTCCAATGACAGTGTGCGCTCTTCTCTCACGACTGTCGCTTTAATATATAACCACGCCTCGTTTCATCATGCTTCGCTTTATTGCGTGTTGAAGATGATGCATTTTCTGCAGGTTGAAGGTTTGTGGCTACCCTGTGTCCAGCAAGTCTATCGGCACCATTTTTAAACAGCATTTGCTCACTTCCTGTCTGTGTCACACTTGGGTCATTTGTGCAATATTTCAAACTTTTTTATTATTTGTTGTGGTGATCAGGGATCGACTCGCTGAAGGCTCAGGTGACGGTTAGCAATAAAGTATCTTTAAATTAAAGCATGCATGTTGTTTCTTAGAATGCTATTGCACACTTCATGGACTACAGTATAACGTAAACATAACTTTTATATGCCCTTGGAAACCAAAAAAATGTATGTGGCTTGCTTGACTGTGATCTTTGCTTGATCGTAGAGATCTGGAACCGAACCACAGTGTCTCTGAAGTCTGCCTGTAGAGATTCACCTTCTGTGTTTCCCCAGAATTCTTTGACCTTTTCCCTTGGACTTTACTCACTGTAAACACAATAATAACATATTACCACTAGTCACAACAGTGGTAGTAGGGGATAGTTGGGTGCCCACTGCATGGCAGATACTGAATGAACTTCGATACAGTTCTCACAGCCTTAACGGTCCTGGGCAGTTACTCCGAATATCTGTTTTATACATAAAGATAATAAGACTTAGGGCTAGTAACTTCCCAGGGTCCCTTGGCTGGTCAGTGGTAAAGCCCTAAACGATATGAATGCAAGCCCGTCTCACACCGAAGTCTTCTAGGCTTTGCTCGGAAATTTCACTGTTACACGTGACTTGGAAGCAGAAAGAGTGAAAAGGTTACGATGTATGTATATCTAGGTAGACAGATATTAAACACACTTGAATTCAGAAAGCAGATCCCATTAAGAAAACAAAATAATATTGGAAATAAGACTTGGTGTTCAGTGATTAATGCTGGCATTTCTCAGGCAGAGAACAATACCTCTATTATGTATATGAACGTGTCTTTTAAAAAGATGATTTCTTTTATGTGTTGGTTGATTTGTGTGGTGTTGGTTTCCTCGTAAAGTTGTAGGAGATAGAAGAATGACATTAGGCAGTGAATCAATTATGATTTGGGGCTTGTTTGCCTAAAACAAATATCAAGTAGCCTTAATAAGAGAATACACAGCCCACACATGAATCAAATTGTTTCTGAAGGTCAGTTTTAAAGGTCTTCCTTCTTCTTTTGGTTAGCCCAGGGGTGAGTTAGAGTGGGGGCAATGCATGAATAGAATATAAACTGGGTGAGGTATTCATGAAATCATATGAATGAAAGAAAGCATTGTGTAGCGAGAACTGGCCTTGAGTGGCAGTCTGACCTGGGGAGGGAGGACCTGGGTGATAACCTCAAATACCACAGAGGACTTTCCTGTCTCGTCCCAGTGAGTTATAATGAAGCGATGCTCTGAGAGGTCTTTGTGGAGTAGAAGAGAGGAGGGCTGATGATGTTGAGATGCAGATGTGATTTCGGCATAGAAGACTGTTGTAACATTTAGTCTATTTTTGTCCTCCAATAACCAAGCGTGAGTTTCTAAAGAGAATGAATGTCTCTTCTGTGGCATAGCAACGTCTTCGTGTCCTTGGAAAGGCTGCTTTGTTCCATAGTACCAGGATTTATGTTCTCTGGCTTCTTGGGAGCCGTGAAAGGCTCTGAAATTGTAGGAAGCTGCCTCCTACCACTGCACCTGGTTGTCAAGGGCGCACGTGAAAAGGGCCTTTAAATGCTTCCCAGCCTCCGGGAAGGGGTTGTTTAAAGAGGTAGTTTGAGCAGCATGGTAATTACAGTTCCAGGTGTTTCTATGAAGATTCTGTGAAGCAACTATGAACTGTCATTTTACAACATCATTTTATAATAATATATTCCTAAGTGAAAAAAAAGTTATACAGTTTCTCCACTGTAGCACAAAACTCTGTTTCGTGCATGGACAACTGGAAAGATTTATTAACAGAAAATTTGCCATTACAATGAGGATCATTCTTGCCTGCCTCATGAATGACTGAAACTTGATAGATTTGGGTCAGGTCGATATTTACAGAGATACTCATGATAATGGGCCTTCCATGATGGCTGTAGTCACATCAGTTTCTGGTTGTTTTGTAAAGACAACTGGGCTCTTGTGTGTTGAATGCTAACCGTAGATATATAAATATCTCTAAAAAGAGAAAGAGTCATGTTATGGTATTACCACAAACTGCCTCCCCGTGTAAGGTAATTAGTGTCATAATTTTGTATCTAGATTCTAAATAAGAAAACTTGAGATTTTTTTTTTAAATAAAAGATTCCATTAAAGCTTGAAAATAGAAAAGTCACCCTTCATCCTTGCATGCTTACAAATTATGATCATTATACATATCTGCTTACATTCATTCATAGTGACTTCACATAGATGAAATCAAAATATAACTCAACTTCGTGTGCCCGACACACAGTGAGGCCAAACAAACTGAAATGTCAGAGTTTGGAGCACAGAAAGGTTTATTGCAGGGCCATGCAAGGAGAATGGGTGGCACGTGCCTCCCCAAACCCTGAACTCCTTTAGGGTTTCAGCAAAACATTTTTAAAGGCAAGGTGAGGGAGGGGTGTGGCTGGTTGTTGCAAAATTCCTGGTGTAAAATCCTTTGTTCTTTTAGCTGTCTAAGTAGGTCCTGTAAACTTCCAACAAGACAAATACTATTCTCTGTTCTGCAACTTTTTATCTCTATGTGAATGGAAAAGTGTTATATCCTTAAAGGTCACAGCCTTGAGAATGGGCTCTCCTGTATATTTCAGGCTATAAGCAACATTCTTAACTCAAAGCAAAAGCAATAGAATACAAAGGTTAAAGTAAAAGAAACATCTAATATGGAGTCAGATTTGTTCTTCTCTATTACATAAATATAATTTGATCTCGCTCTCATTTTAATTTTTTAACTTAATGTTACCTTGGAGTAGAACTCTTGCTCATAGCCAAGTCACCTTCCTAATGACTGTAAAATATTCCCTTGGGTGTGTGTTGTTATAAATAACCCTGCCACAGACATCTGTGTTTGTAGCATTTCTTTCCTTTGTACTTTTGTCTTTAGGTTAGAAAATTGGTTCTGGAGCACATTGGGGGTAAATATTTTTTGGCCCTTGCATTCCAGAAAGGTTGTAATGTGATGTGGAGGGTAATGACTTCACCCTCAGCAGGGCTGGAATATAGGGATGTGTAGTGGTTAGTTCTAAGTGTGGTCAGTGAGAAATCAAGCAGGGAGGAGTAGGCTGGGATGTCTAGGATATTCCAGCATTGGACAGTCTGTGCAGAGTGGCCCTCGGGGAAGCTCTTGTGATCTTTGGCCTCTATTTGGACTAATTTCTTCTTTTATGGTTAATTTTAAACTCCTGGTGTGAATGTTGCAATCCACTTGTAGTTGAACATTTTCCCCATCAAATGATTGAACTTTAGTGAGCATTTAGTGAGAGCCAGCTGGAAGATATCTAGATATCATTACCAGTGTAAACCAGCAGAAACCGTGACAGACGTATTATTTATAAATGGCCTCTGATAATAGGATTAATAAGAAACAGAAAATACTCCAAGAAATTGTTGGAAGTTTCATAATAGTTCTTTACCTAAGGTGAATTGTATGAAAATTGGAATTCCTTCAACCAGTCACCCCATGAGTCTCGACTGAAGTTGAAATGATGCAGACTCGGAACCACAAGCAACTGGGTGTTACTAGACCGTCAATTTTGAGGCGTGGGTGACAAGTACATGAGAGAGGAGGCTTAGAAGGGACCAGACCACAGGCCCCTATTTGTTATGTTAGGGATTCCAGACTTTATCCTATAGGCAGTGGGTCACCATTAAAGGTTTTAAGCAGGGTTTTAAGCACAGTTCATATTTTCAATTTAAAACAAATTGGCAAAGGAAATAACTAGCAAATCAAAGAAAAGTATAAATGCCCCATAAATATAAAAATATATCACTCGCACTCATAAATAAACACAAATTGACATGAGTGAGACACTACCATTTTTCGCTTATGATTTTGGCAAAGATAAAAGAAATTGATGACCACACTGTGTCAGCAGGTGCAAGAGTAGGTTGGGAAACAGCCACTCCCATACACTGTTGGTGGAAGGATGAATCAGTCAGTGCAAGCTTTCTAGAGGACAGTTCGGTAAAAGTAATCAAAAAAAAATTTTTTTTTAAGATGTTGGGGGTAGGAGTTTATTAATTAATTTTATTTTTTTTGCTGTGTTGGGTCTTTGTTTCTGTGCGAGGGCTTTCTCTAGTTGTGGCAAGCGGGGGCCACTCTTCATTGTGGTGCGCGGGCCTCTCACTATCATGGCCTCTTTTGTTGCGGAGCACAGGCTCCAAACGCGCAGGCTCAGTAGTTGTGGCTCACGGGCCTAGTTGCTCTGCGGCATGTGGGATCTTCCCGGACCAGGGCTTGAACTTGTGTCCCCTGCATTGGCAGGCAGACTCTCAACCACTGTGCCACCAGGGAAGCCCAAGTAATCAAAATTTTAAATGCACTTACCCTTGACCTTACAATTCATCCTCCGAACAGAGGATGGTGAGGCAGGAAGAACATTCCAGACAGAAGATGCCGCAAAGTTACAGATTTGAGGAGGAGCATGCCCAGAAGGAGTCACACGTTTCCAGGGATTTAACCTACATGTGTGCTTGCAGTAAGATGGATGTGCAAGGCTGTTCATTACAGATTGTGTATTGTATCAGAAAACTGGAAACAAGACAAATGTCGTCGGTGGAGGGCTGGTTATATAAATCATGGTCTTTCTACACAAAGTGCCAGTGAGCCACAAAAAAAGCCTAAGGTACATATCTTCAGATACGGGGAGAACCTTAAGATGGACGGTTAAGTGTAAAAAGCCAGGTGAGGTGCAGAACAGTAGGTGTGTTGTGATCTTATTCATGATAATTTGTTTACTTCTGTATTTCATCTTTTAAATTTTATTTTTAAATAGAAGTTATATATATTTAAGTTGTACAACATGATTTGATACACATGTAATGAAATGATTATTTCAGTCAAGCTAATTAACGTATCACCTACTCATACAGTTACCATTTTTCTGTGTGTGTGATGAGAGCGCCTAAAACTTACTCTTAGCAAATTTCCCTTAATAATACTGTACTGAATACTGGACAGATTATACGTAGACATGTTGGTTTCTGAATAAAATTTTTTTCTGCAAAAATATGGAAGAAACATTTAGGAGTGTAGTGGGCTTTGGGGAACAGAACTGAGTATTGTCGTTAGATGAAGGATGAGGGCTTGGCATTTCATCGTATTCCTTTCTTTGCATTTGAATGATTGCCCTAAGTATATGTTACTCTTATGCAAAATAATTATAAAAGATACATTCTTAGTGAATTTTAAACAGACATCATCTTTGCCTGATTTAATCTTAGTTCATCGACACATATATCACTTATGTGCCATTTACTTATCTAAGCTCTTAACATGTATTAACTCATATTAATAATCACAGACCCATATAAGACCAGAACTATTTTTATTCCCATTTTGCAGATGAGGGAACAAAGGTGCAGACAGGTTAAGCAGCAACTTGCCCAAAGGTCACACAGCTCTTAAAGAGTAGAAACAGAACTCGAACTCTAGTAGCCCGGCACCCCAGCCCACTATGCCTTCGTTCAATCATTTTAATTTGTCGACATTGAAACAGGAAGCTGTTCCTAGAGTAAGGTCTTGGTAATATATACGATTACTTGTTACTAAGTTGAAGTACTTTTTGTTTAGTCTCTAAACAGTTTTATTTATTAAGAGACTGAGGTTGTTTCTGGCCTCTGTTCCAACAAGTGCCTTTTTCAGGTGCAGAATTTGTTCAGCCTTCATCTGCCCACAATGAGGCCATTATATAAGGTGGGAAGCCCCTCCTTCCTCTTTATCAACCCTGGTTTTGCTTTCCAAAAGGGAAATGCACAGAGTTATCCCTTGCAGGCATGCTGTGAGTCCCCACCAATGGGTTGGCTAGGACACACTCACATCTGTCTTCTATCATCTCAAGCTGCAGGCTCCCAGCCTCAGCTTCCTGACTACCCCAATGCAGAAAGCTTTATCAGCTCAAGGTCGTATGCCAAGGGGTCTTTTGGCTTTCTGTCTACCTACGTCAAGCTTGGAAAACAACATAGTGTAACTTAAGCTGGATCTGAAGCCAGGGTGATAAGATGAATGCAGCTAAAACTTTCACTCTTTTCAAACTTACGTCATGGAAATGACAGTAATATCTGATCAGGTAAACCTTCTTAGCAGTGGAGTATTTGAAAAAACAATGCAAGGGAACATCTTTCTTTTTCTGACTGTCTGATGCTACTTAATGGCTCACGGTGCCCCATTGTTGTGTAGCTGAGGTTTCTCCTCCAGATTCCTTTGTTCAACAAATACCTACCCAAGATCTCCTAAATGCCAGGCATAGAAAATTGAGAGCTAAATAAGACGAAAGTCTGCCTACACTGAACACACCCTAATGGAAGAAAGAGAACTGGCAACCAGTAATTCCAAGGCTGCCAAATTAGTGATCATGAAGTATACACAGAGTGTCTGGAAGCACAAAAGAAGTAGTTCCTTGATTGTCTTAATTCAGTTCCAGTTGAGAATTACTGCATGGGGAAATGACCGGAAGTCTCCATTGGGAAATACTTGGGTTTTTTCAGTGCCTGTGCATGCATGCATGCAACAGACACTTACGTAGCACCTAGAAATGCAAGCACTGGCAGCTATATGAAGACAATATCATAGAGTTATTGCCCGTTGAGAAGTTAAACCTTCTAGTGGCTCACCATTTGGTCTTCTGTTTGTTCTGTGAGCATTCGTTTTGTACTTACTAAACGTTAAGCACTGAGTTAGGCCCTCGGACAGAAAGATGAAAAAATCCAGTTCCTACCCTTAGGGACTTGAGCCTGGCCCCACTGGTGCAGGAGGAGAGACTGTAGTAGAGCACGGAGGAGCAAAGAAGACCGAGTAAGATTCTGTAAGGACTTTGGAATGGGCGTTGAAGTTCTGTAAGAGAGAAGAGATATTCCAGGTACAGGAAGAATGCTGCAAAGTTATAGAGAGACAGGTCCAAAAGAAATGAAAGAAGAAACTTGGGTCTTTTTTTTCAAAGAGTTTTTTTTTTTTTTTTTTAATTCATTTTTGGCTGTGTAGGGTCTTCATTGCTGTGCACGGTCTTCCTCTAGTTGTGGCGAGCGGTGGCTTCTCTTGTTGCGGAGCACGGGCTCTAGGTGCGTAGGCTTCAGTAGTTGCAGCATACGGGCTCAGTAGTTGTGGCACATGTAAGATCTTCCCGGACCAGTACTTGACCCCGTGTCCCCTGTATTGGCAGGAGGATTCTTTTTTTTTTTTAAACATCTTTATCGGAGTATAACTGCTTTACAATGTTGTGTTTCTGCTGTATAACAAAATGAATCAGCTATATGTATACATATATCCCCATATCCCCTCCCTCTTGCATCTCCCTCCCACCCTCCCTATCCCACCCCTCTAGGTGGTCACACAGCACCAAGCTGATCTCCCTGTGCTATGCAGCTGCTTCCCACTAGCCATCTATTTTATGTTTGGTGGTGTATATATGTCCACGCCACTCTCTCACTTCATCCCAGCTTACCCTTCCCTCTCCTAGCGTCCTCAAGTCCATTGTCTACATCTGTGTCCTTATTCCTGTCCTGCCCCTAGGTTCATCAGAACCATTTTTTAAAAAATATATTCCATATATATGTGTCAGCATACGGTATTTGTTTTTCTCATTCTGACTTACTTCACTCTGTATGACAGACTCTAGGTCCATCCACCTCACTACAAATAACTCAGTTTTGTTTCTTTTTAGGGATGAGTAATATTCCATTGTCTATATGTGCCACATCTTCTTTATCCATCCATCTGTCGATGGACACTTAGGTTTCTTCCATGTCCAGGCTATTGTAAATAGTGCTGTAATGAACAGTGTGGTACATGTTTCTTCTTGAATTATGGTTTTCGCAGGGTATGTGTGGCAGGCGGATCTTAACCACTGTGCAACCAGGGAAGTCCCAGAAAGTTAAGTGTCTTAAGAGCAAATTAGTTGGAATGCTATTCAAGGTCAGGGGAGAAAGCTGTTACCTTCAACTCCCACAAAAGTGTTTGTGAATAATAGATGAAATTTAGTGAGTAGTTAATCTGCCAGGTACTATTATTCTAGATGTGGTCCATGCATGTTCTTATTTAATTCTCACCGTAGCCCCACAAGGTATTATTATCCTCCTTTTGCATTTGTAGAAAGTGAAATGCAGGGAAGTTCAGTATCTTGTTGAGGTCACGTCTTCGTGAGTAGGGGGGCCAGGATCGAGCTGGTTCTTTGCCCTCCAAAGCCTGCAGACTTAACCATAGCACCACAGCCACAGTCCTTAAACAATGGCTAGACGTTGGACAGAGAGAACGAGGGGAGAGGCTATTCAAAACAGAGCAAATGGGATAAGCAGAGACACAGCGGTGGAAAGTCAGAAGCGTGTTTTACAAGTTTGACTTAGTTGGAGCGAGGGTTCATAATAGACAGGTGCTGGGACATATGTTAGGATTAGATCGTGGAAAATAGTAAAGACTGTGGAGCTGGGCTTTTATTCCCTTGCCAACTTTTGAGCAAGGAGGTGACATGATCACAGCTGGCCTGTGGGTGAGTCACTGGCAGTTACAGATATAACCGACGGGGACAGTAGAGAGCCTGGCAGGGGGAGGCCAGTTAGTAACAGTCTAGGCAAGAGATAATTGGAGCCTGCCTGGGGTGGTGTCATCCCGAAGGAAAAGGAGAAGAGAGATTTGAGAGACACGGATGGAGGAAGTCGAAATGACAAGACTTGGGAGACAGATATGGGGGCGAGGGAGAATGAGAAATCAAAGATAGCGTTGGAGCTTTGACCCTGGGTACCTCATGATTGGTGGTACTTTTTTCTTAACAGGAATAAGTAAGAGTTGAATTCAGGCGATGAGAAGAGAAAGGGCATTCCATTTTTGACAAGGAATCCTCGTGGCCAGAGAGGGCCTAGAAGGCCCCCATCACACAAGGAAGGAGAGGCCATCTCCTGGGAATGCCAGGTGCCCAGGCTGGGTTCCGTTGTGTCTTGAGAGAACAGCTTTAACTGCATGAGGCAGGGGTGTGTGTTTTCTAGGGCTCCCACAACAAAGCACCACAAACTGACTGGCTTGAACGACAGAAATTTATGGTCTTAGAGTCCTGGAGGTTGGAAGACCGAGATCGAGGGAAGCAGCAGGCTTGGTTTGTAGGTTGTGGAAAGAAGATCTGTCTGTGCCTCTCTCCTAGGTTCTGATGGTTTGCTGACAACCTTTGTCATTCCTTGGCTTGTGGGTACATCACCCTGGTCTCTGTTTTCATCTTCACTGTGTGTCTGTGTCCAAATCTCTCCTTAGTATAAGGATTCCAGTTAGATTGGATTAGAGGCCCATCCTACCTCTAACACCAACTCATCTTAGTCTGACTCGTCACATCTCTCATGGATTTATTGCCAAGTAAGGTCACATTCTGAGATACTGAGTAGGACCACGACGTGCGATTGTGGGGGGAATACAATTCAGTCCACACCAACAGTGAAAGAGATGAAGGCCTTCTTGCTCTCAGGTTTCTCTTCTCCTTAGGCATCTTCTGGAGGTTTGTGAGCAAGTCATCATTGGCTTAACATGTTTTATCATGTCAGTAAGAGCTGAGGTCTGGTGGCGACTCCTTACTGGACTTGCAAATATTTTTAATTAGCAAAGGAATGTCACTACCTCACTTATTCCCATGAACGGCATCCTCCTGGCTTCTCAGCTCTAGAGCACTTCTAAGCAATGGCAGTCCTTCTCCCAAGAAGGACTTTTCCTCCAGGAAAAGTAGTGCATAGCCAGGAGCACATGCCTAATAGCTAGACTACTCTCACTTGGGAATAAACTGCTTGAGAGAAAGGACAGGTGAAAACCAGAGCCCCAGCTGGGAGGACCCAGGGTGTTCAGGTGCAAAGAGAGTCCCACAGTCAGTACCCAGTAGAAATGGATTTGTGCCCATATTTTTTCTGCTTCGGACATCAAGCTTTGTCCATAAAATCATTTACAGCTTTTAATTCAAATTGGTTTTCTTCTTCTTGGAAAATGAATTATTTCACCTTGTTGAAAAAAATAATAATATCCTCCCCCAAATTTTGTTAAGGTATCTGGTTTTTCCAAATTCACACTCGTCCTCATAAGGCTTATAGGCTGGTGTGTCCAAGCAGGATCAGAGGAAAACACATTTGGATCAAGATACATGGCCCTTCCTCATGAAATGCCAACCCAAGGAGACCTTGGCTGTGCTCTGTGTATCAGATGGCTATAAGTTTGGGCATCTCAGATGGATGGGCACGCATGAGTGAATCACGAAGAGCTCTGCCCTGGGTGTTTATAATTCAGATCCAGTCCTTCCCTAAATAGCTCTTTGGTGGTTTTCCATTTTTCTGTTGGTGTATTTACATTTATACCCCATTTATATGATTTTCCAAAGTTTGAGGCTGATAGCTTAAACCTTTCCCTTCACTTCCAATTTCATTGCCCTTCCAATCTCTATAGCCCTGAAAATGAGCTTTTCTGAGCTCCTCATTAATTTTTCACTTCTCTCCCTGAGGGAGATGCAGATATGCAGTACTAGGATTGCAGGCCAAAGAATGTTTGGCAAGCCACTTCTGTGCCCAGTGATAGGTTTCAGAAACATATCTCCAGGGATTTTGACAAGTGAAATGCCCAGAATCTGCTCACACTCTATTTATGGGGTTCCTATTAGTCCTTGAGAAAGTTGCACTATATCCCAA
The DNA here is from genome assembly GCF_011762595.2 of Tursiops truncatus. Lineage (NCBI taxonomy): Eukaryota > Metazoa > Chordata > Mammalia > Artiodactyla > Delphinidae > Tursiops > Tursiops truncatus. The sequence goes on from NC_047043.1 coordinate 9,882,953, forward strand.
TATCAGGGTGTGCAGTGATTTGCTCTTTCTTTTTTTAGTTGGGTGTTACGAGTAGCAGTGCCATATATTAGCAGGGTCACTGGTCTAGCTCTTACTAGCTGTATGACCATGGACAAGTGAGTTCACCTCTCTGAACCTTATCTCTCCATCTTTAAGATGTGAGGCTTAAATTGGACCATGTCCAAAGGTCGTTCACATCTAAGCCTTCTCTCATTTTGACAGCAGCCCGGCATTCTTCTCTACGAGTATAGAGAAAATCATTTAACCAGTTTCTCTCACTGTCACTATTGCTGTAGCCAAGAACAGATTCTGTGTGTTGGAAGGCTAAAAAATTCACTGGCATCCAGCTTTATGTGAGAAACATGCCCCAGAGAAATCCTCCTGTTAGAACAGCTCCGTTGCCAGCACACTTGACATTGAATACTGTCTCCAGACCTTCCCTGCCCTCCTTCCCACCAGACCCACACAACTTTCACTCCTGATTTAGAAGACTGAACACTTTTCTTTAGGGATATTTTAAAAAGTTATGTCAGAATGCTGGAGTTTCACGTTCTATAGGACAAGAGTGGGCCAGAGACTTCTGAAATAAGCCTAGAGGCTCTGTGAGCACGAACGTGCTTCATTGGTAAAATTAACCTTATTGAAATCCTTACCCAGTTGCCTAAATTGGAACTGGGGTGTGTACAGGGTCCAAATGGATAAGGCTTTCAGGATGCTAAAGTAACCAAATCACTGGTGCACGTGATTTCCTTCTGCAAAGTCCTCTAAAATGAGATAACCTTCCGAATATATAGATGGTCTTCCAAGACCTAATAATTCAAATGCTCAGTGAACAAAATAGGATAAATGCTTTTTTTTTTTTATTTCCCCTATTTTCAGCACTGTGCACTGCCTGTGTCTGATGTCTAGAAGTAGTAATCTTGGGAATAAACTTTGATCAGGAGCCAGAAATGCTGTCTGTGAAAATGAAATTCCCTTACATTGTCCTTGAGGACAATAAACAATGTCACAGGAAGGAAAATATCAAAAGAAAACCTGGTGGAAAAGAGGATAAAGAGGTGTTAGGGATTAGGTAGTACAGCAATGTTAGTTTTGTAAAAGTTTTTTTTGCGGTACGCGGGCCTCTCGCTGTTGCGGCCTCTCCCGCTGCGGAGCACAGGCTCCGGACGCGCAGGCTCAGCGGCCATGGCTCGCGGGCCCAGCCGCTCCGCGGCATGTGGGATCTTCCCGGACCGGGGCACGAACCCGTGTCCCCTGCATCGGCAGGCGGACTCTCAACCACTGCGCCACCAGGGAAGCCCTTTGTAAAAGTTTTTAATGGCTTGCTTCCTTAATAGAAAACCAGAGGATTTTTCAAGCTGAGCTAAAAATGAGAATATTTTTAGAAAAATACAGCGAGCGCTCGGAGTACAGACAATTTGTTACATCAACATTAAATCAATGTGTTGGATAGCAATGGATTATTTCCCCACATAAGGAGAGAGTAGGGCAGAGTGCAATATTTAAAATACTGGGTGAGAAAATCCTGAGTGTCACTCTTTTCATGCACCCAAAAAGTGTTGAAAATAAAAAAATTAGAGCAGTAATTATGATGAGTGAAGCTCTGCCTGGTGTCCTTGGTGTATCCCCATTTTCCTTCCGGAATTGGGTTGTTCTCCTAGATTAACTCCCCTGCTGTTCTGTTTCTCATGCATAAAGTGAAGGGTTCGGAATAGATAGTCTCTGAGGCCCTGGCCGGCCCTAACACTCTTTGGTTTTAAATTAACACATACGGGAAAAACATGTCAAATTTTATTAAGTTTTCTGTTACATTCAAATATAGTAACAGCAGAAAAGATAGACAAAATATTTGCAAATGTTAGCAAAATATCTCTTTGCACAACACCTTCCCCAGCTGCTGTTCCAGGTTATAACTATTTGAAAAGGCTGTATGATGTTATCTGAAGACTTATGTAAATAAGAAGCCAAAAAGGAGTGTGGGTTGGCCCTTTAAATGCTATAGCAGTAGGCTACCCTTACAGGGAATTTAGGAATATGATAACAGATGATGGCCCACTTGTCATTTCTTGTTCCTTTCCTAGTTTGACTAACAAGTCACAAAGAATTGCAGGTAAGATAATTCTTGCCACCCTTTCTCTTGAGCCAGAGCAGATGTTAATACTTAAAGAGAAAGAACACTGTGAGCCAAGAAGGGATAGTTTAAGGTCTAGGCACAGACTTTTGGGGATACCACTGATGGCCCTCTATCATCCACTCCACATTATTCTACCTCCTACCTCTGTTTATCATAATGTTGCCATCCTTTTTCTTCCTTCCTTCCTCCTCGTCTGGTGCCCTCTCCATGCTTTCCTTCTCCTCCACCCAGTCACCAGTGGCCCTCATAAGGCATCACTTCGCTCCAAGTCAGCATACTAGAGATGTCTGACTATTGAAGATTATATCATTAGAGTCCTGAGGGGGAATACTGTTAACCAGCAATTCTGTGCTTGGATAACCTATCATTCCAGTGAAATAAAAACATTTTTAGCAATAAAAATCTAGAAGAGTTTACTATAAACAGATAATCACAAAAAGAAATGAAAAAATATAATTCAGGAAGAAGAAAGTAGAATGCATAAAAAAGGAGTAGAATGTAGGAAGCAATAATGAGCAAATAAGTTGGTAAAACCTTATAAATAAGCACTGATTGTTTAAGAATAAACATGATGAGCAATTGGAGGGTTAATTAAATAAAGGCAGAACTAGTATACTAGATAACAACATATAAAAAAGGAGGGCAAGACCTGAGTAAAGACATTCTAAGCTTACAGTATTATATGGGAGGTGAGGATAGAGATTCATTTTGAACTTTCAAAGTCAAGTAAGCATATTAAATATTTAAGGCTAACCACTAAAAGAACAGAAGTAGATATATAACTTAAACTAGTGAAGAGAGAAAAGGAAAAAGAAAAGAAACCTCATCTCTCTAAAAGAAGGAAAAATAGAAAAATCATGATAGCATGAATAAGAGTAGAAATAAATCCAAGTATATCAGTGATTATATTAAAAGTAAATGGTCTATATATACCAGTTAAAAGATAGAGGTTGCTAAAAAGTATATAACAAAATTAGGATATAAGTTCTTTATGAAATATACCTAAAACATAAGAAAAGTTTAGAATAAAAGGACATAAAAGATATACAAAGCAATATTTTTTTAAAAGTATGCTAGTTTATCTACATTAATATCAGGCAAAAATAATTTAAGTCAAGAAACATAAAGTTGGATCATTGTGTATTGATAAAAGGACCATTCAGTAGGAAGATGTAACAATTCAAAATATGTATGTATCTAACCTCATAGTCACAAATATATACAGCAAAAGTTGGTCAAACACAAAGATAAATGAATAAACCTATTAATATATGTCGATCATTGATAGGTCAGGCCAACAAAAAGAAGTAAGGATAAAGAAAACAAAAATACACAATTAACAAGCTGTAAGATGGCCAAAGGCCATCGTAAGTTTAGAAATTAAAAATTAACATCTTTCATGGATTATTTTATGGATTAAATATGTTATGAGTTATATTTTATGGATTAAATACAAATTTACTTTATGGATGAAAGAATAAATTATACTCAATATTAAATATTTAGAACTGACTGAAAATATATTACATGTCAGATATATATGAAATATAGTTAAAGCAGTAAAGGGAAGTTTATGACCTTAAATGCATACCTTAGAAAAGAAGAAAGATTGAAAAGAGCCAAAGTTAATGAATCAGAAAACAATGAAACAGGGACTTCCCTGGTGGCGCGGTGGTTAAGAATCCACCTGCCAATTCAGGGGACACAGGTTTGAGCCCTGGTCTGGGAAGATCCCACATGCTGCTGAGCAACGAAGCCTGTGTGCCACAACTACTGAGCCTGCGCTCTAGAGCCTGCATGCCACAACTACTGAGCCCGCATGCCACAACTACTGAAGCCTGTGCACCTAGACCCTGTGCTATGCAACAAGAGAAGCCACCACAGTGAGAAGCCCGCGCACCACAATGAAGAGTAGCCCCCACTTGCTGCAGGTAGAGAAGGCCCATGTGCAGCAATGAAGACTCAACACAGCCAAAAATAAAATAAATAAATAAAATTTAAAAAAAGAAAATGAAACAATAAATAAGATCTATAGACAAAAATACAGATGTACAGAACAAACGTATGGACACCAAGGGGGGAAGTGGCGGGGGGATGGGGGTGGTGGTGGTGGTGGTGATGAACAGGGAGATTGGGATTTACATGTATACACTAATATGTATAAAATAGATAACTAATGAGAACCTGCTGTATAAAAAAATAAATAGGGCTTCCCTGGTGGTGCAGCGGTTGAGAGTCCGCCTGCCGATGCAGGGGGCACGGGTTCGTGCCCCGGTCCGGGAAGATCCCACGTGCCGCAAAGCGGCTAGGCCCATGAGCCGTGGCCGCTGAGCCTGTGCTCCGCAACGGGAGAGGCCACAACAGTGAGAGGCCCACATACTGCAAAAATAAATAAATAAATAAATAAATAAAACTAAAAAAAAATCCAATTCTAAATGATTACTGAATTAAAGAAAACTTTATAATAAAAACTAGAGAATACTAAGAAATAAATGATAAATAAATTATTACATATTAAAAAAGATCTATAAAACCTAAAAACAGTTATTTGAAAAGACCTCTGAATTAGATAAAAATCTAGCAAAAGTAATTACATAAAAATGAAGATGACACAAATTTTAAAAATACTAGAAATGAACGTAACTACAGAGTACAGGTTTTTATTCAGAAGAAAAAGCTGAACTATTTTATGCCAGAAATTTAAAACCTAAATTAAAGACTTCCTAGAAAATAATATAAGTTGCCAAAATAGGAGCTAGTAGAAATAGAAAACCTGAATAAACTATAACCAGTATCCCAATTAAATGAGTCGTTTAAAAATCATCCTTTTCTAAAACTTTTTTTATTGAGGTATAGTTTACATGCAGTAAATTTCGCCCTTTTTCATGTACAGTTCTATGAGTTTTGATAATTAAGTATAGAAATGTAAACCCCACCACAATTAATTCATAATGCAGTTTTATTGCTCTTAAAAACTTCCCTCATGCCCTTTTGTAGACAACTCTTTCTCCTACCCTAGGCCCCAGTAACAGCTGATTTGTCTTCTGTCCTCATAGTTTTGTCCTTTCCAGAACGATACATAAATAGGATCAGAAAGTTTGTAGCCTTTTGAGAATGTATTCAGATTCATCCCTGTTATGATGTGTGCCAGTAATTCGTTCTTTTTTCCTGTGAGCAATATTCCATTGCGTGGATATGCCGCGTGTATTCATCAAACCAGTTGGAGGGCTTTTGGGGTTTTTTTCTAGTTTTTGACAGTTACATATAAACATATTTTTGTTTCACCCAGGTGAATAACTGGGAGTGAGGTTGCTGAGTCATATGGTAAGGGTATACTTAATTTTATAAGGTATTGCCACACTGGTTTCCAAAGTGGCTGTACCATTTTGCATTCCTGTTAACAAAGTAATGAGTTCTAGTTGCTTTGCCTTCTCAGCAACACTTGGTATTGTCCATTCTTTTCCTTTAGCCATTCTACTAGGTATGAGTGGCATCTCACTGTGGTTTAAATTTGCATTTCCCTAATGATTAATGATGTTGAGAGTCTTCTCATGTATTTACTTGCATTTTTATATCTTTTTAAAAATCTTTTGACCATTTTTTTAAACTGGGTTGTTTGTTTTTCTGTTCTGAGTTTTCAGACTGCTTTATATATTCTGGATAAAAATTACAGTAGTTTAAAATCACCCTTCTTTAAAAAAAAAAAGAAAAGAAAGAAATAAAATATAGGCCTGGGTGATAATTTAGATGAATGCTACCCAACTGTCAAGGAACAACTGCAAATTACATATTCCAGACCACAGAAAATGAGAGAAAGCTTCCCAATCATTTTATGGTATAATCACAATGCCAAAAACACATTGTGAGAAAGGAAAATTTGTAGATCAGTTTTACTTGCGAACATAGAATAAATACTATCAAACTAAATCCAGTAAGTGGGGAAAATACGTCCAGTTGGGGTTTATCCATCCAAGTATGGGTTAACATTAGAACATGTATTCATGTAATTTACCATATGACCATGTTAAGGAGAAAATCCTATAATTATCTCAAAAGAAGCAAAAGCATTTGATGGAATTTAATATCCATTCATGATATTAAAGAGAGAAAAAAAGTTAGCACATTACAAATAAAAGCAGGCTTCTTTAACCTGGTAAAGTGTACCTACAAAACACACCACACTAATGGTGAAATATTGGAAACATTTTTTCTGCTGATAGCTCAAAGAGAAGAATGTTCACTCTCACTACTTCTATTTAACCTAATCTGGAGGTCCTACCTAGAGAAATGAGATATGATGATTTCTACATAGAGAATCTATGTGCAAGAGAATCTATAGAGAACTTAGAACTAATATGGAAGATTTGGCAAGATTGCTGAATATAAGATTAATATATGTGTGTTCGTATATTGATATATATATTGATATGTATACGTGTATATATATAGATATGTATACGTGTATATATATATAGATATGTATACGTGTATATATATATTGATATGTGTATGTGTATATATAATCAATAGAGGTCATATATATCAGCTAAAAGTAATAACAAAACATAATGATAATTTTTAGAGATTCTATTCTTGACCACCCAAAAAAACCACTGGGAGCTGTGATTCTGGTTTATATAGTTGATTCTCCATTTCACCCCTAAAGGACCTGAATCTTCTGACTTCTTTACAAATATCTGTTTCCCGGTTCTGTCCTCTGTATGTGTATATCTTGGTTCTTTTAATTTTATTCCCAAATCTTTATAAATAATTACTATGTTTCAGGCACTCACTTTTATCCAGCACCTATGTAGCAGGTTTGCTTTTTTAGATCTGGAAAAATTCCTCCCTATGTCTGCTCTCCAGTGCCTTCTAAACATGGATCAAAGAGTCTTTGGTTCGCCCCTACTCTCTGTATATGACATTCTTCTTCCCAAACTTTGCCCACCTTTGATTCTGAGCCTTTTGGATATCATAAAATTGTCCCCCCAGTAATCCTGAAAAAGGCCTTCTAAAGTCAACTTCAACATTTAAATGACTCCCTCGTCTGCAGGAGGACAGAGGATACAGTGTAATACACAGTAAAACAGCTCCTCATGTGCTCTCAGGGCTGGGACAGTGTGACACTATTCAACTCTGTATCCTCTGAGCCTAACAGGGACTCTGGCAAAAACAGGGTGCCAATTATATTTTTTAATATACAGAACTTCAGAGGACCAGAAAACAGAGGGATTGATTTTAGATTTTCCACAAGCAGGTAGGAAGGTGCTGCTTCATCCGCCCTCTCTCCTTTACCTTTGCTGTCATTGTTCAGTCATAAAGTGACCTCCAATTAGAGTCCTCCACTGTGAGTTGTCGGGTCTGGACAAGAGTACAAACACAGTTGCCCTCCCCCTTGGCCCTTGGCTTGACCCCTTCTCTTCCCACATTAGGCCCATCCCCCCACCACGAGGAGCCTCTGGGGCACAGGTGTGGACACCCACCGTAACACCTGCTCAAGATCCATCTTCTTGAAGGTCTTGGCCATCTAGGCAAAGAATTAAATGGTCCCAAGTACCCAATACCCAGAATATGGTTTAAAAGGGGATGCAGACTTCAGGTGGGCAGACTCCCTTGGCCCAGACATCTTACCTGTATGGAGGGGCAGAGTTGAGGGCAGGTGTCCTTGGGTACCAGGCTTAGGACAGGCTTTCTCTGCTTCCTGCATCAGGCATAGATCAGCTTGTTTCCTGAAGAATTCTGGCTCCACATACTGTCATCTTTTTAGGTATAATCATAACATGTAAGAGCTTGAAAAGACCTTTGAAGTCATCTTATCTGAACTTTTCATCAACTGAGGAAACCAAGGCCAGAGAAATGAACTGACTTGCCAACAACAGTCATACAATGGGGTCAGCACTAAATAAGTAATAGAAAACCAGGTCTCCAGATTCCAGATGGTATTTCTCATTCCTGTCCTTCTAGCTGTGTGTTCAGTGCCTATCACTGTAGTTCCAGAATGCTTTGGCAAGCTATGTTGCTAGAGAATAAAACTGGCAAATTGTAACCACAGTGGAATGAACGCATGTGGGGAGGGCAGGGGAAAATAAACCCACATGCCCTGCAGCATCTACATAATTTAGGTATCTCCTACTTGTGAAATATGTGATGAATGGGATATGTCTTTTAGAATCAAAAGTGGGCACCAGTGGACTTTCAGATAGGTTGTAATGTCGGAAGCCAAGTAATACAACAGAAGGGAGTAGCACTGCATTGTTGGCTTCTTTTTAAATCCATTTTTATCCCTTCAAAGGTCCCTCCGGAGTAGCATCCCCAAGACAACTATGCTGAATCCAACTTGGCATCATAGGTCAGCCATTGCTCAGCCTTGAACGCTATAGCTGTGGTTCACTGAGTGTATTCTTCAGTCAAGTGAGATAAGAAGGAGGAACATAGCTTGGGTCTCTTTTCATTTATATATTATTTGTTCTTTCAACAAATATTTATTGAATACTTTGTATGTACTAGATCGTGTGTTAGGTAATAGGAATGTAGAGGTGAACAAGGCAGATATAGTCCCTGCTCTTAAGTAACTTCCAGTCTAATGAGGAGGATTATATGAGATCTTCAAGAGGGAAAGGAAGTGTGTGAAAAAGCTAAACCAAGATTTAAGAAGCGCCTGGTAGAGCAAGAAACAGAAAGGAATTCTACGTCTGTGAGTCTGTGTCTGTTTTGTAAATAAATTGATTTGTATTATTTTTTTAGATTCCCCATATAAGTGATATCATATGATATCTGTCTTTCTCTGTCTGAGTTACTTCACTTAGTATGATAATCTGTAGGTCTATCCATGTTGCTGCAAATGGCAATATTTCATCCTTCTTTATGGCCGAGTAATATTCCACTCTCTCTATATACCACATCTTCTTTATCCATTCATCTGTAGATAGACATTTAGGTTGCTTCCATGTCTTGTGGTTACCAAAGGGGAAAGGGGAGGGGGAGGGATAAATAGGAGTGTGGGATTAATAGATACACGCCACCGTATGTAAAACAAACAAGGATTTACTTTATAGCACATAGGACTGTATTCAGTAACCTGTAATAACCTATAATGGAAAAGAATCTGAAGTTGTATCCCTGAAACTAACACAATACTGTAAATCAACTGTCGCTTAATAAATAAAATACAATTATAAGGAGAGAGAGAGAAAAGGAAGGAAGGAAGGAACAGTTGAATGAACGAACGAACTCTGCCTGTTAGCAAGCGGTGGTGGGATGCTAGATGCTTTGCCGCTGAACGTGGCAAATGCTTTTCACCTTCATTGAGAACATGGTGAACTACAGCCTGAGAGACTCACAGGGAGAATAACATTTCCATATTTCAAAAGGTTTTAGAATAGGAAACAGACTAGAGGAGATTATGGAATCTTCTTATCTGACGAACTTCAAAATAGACCCAGTAGCCTAGAGTGGTTTAGCCAGGATCTTGTTTGTGTCTCTGAGTGATGAATTTGGGAAACCCCTCAGGGTCAGTCCAAGCTTGATTTACCTTTGTATGGTTGACAGAGTGATTGATGATAACGAGCAATAGATATCTACTTTGTTATTTAGAAACTGGTGTTAGGGGTGCTGGAAACTGCTGTGAGATTTCTGTGAGCTCTGGTGAGGTATAAATGAATCAGAAGCACCTGGTTTTTTATTGTGCTTACTTCTTAGTGCATTAATATGAATTACAAAGAGGAGGTGTCTTCTGAGCCAGCCACGAGGTTTTATGTGTATATATTTTTTACAATAGTTTAAAAATATGTTAGTATTTAGCTGTATTTAGCCAGAAGAATACCAAATGTATCCAAGTCCATAAATGAAGAGTGAAGTTAAAAGTTACGTGAAAAAACAATGTTTCCAATTATTAGAAATGTTCAGTACCTAATTGTTATCATCATTCCTTCACCTTATCACTATTATTGCTATTCCAGCCAGCATGCCACACCAAGCACTATGGCAGGAAAATTGCAGCCATGTTCCATATTTTAGGCCAATTTCGTTAGTAACTATACCCTCAGCACTGATTTGTCCAACTTAGCGCAAATAAGACACTAAGGTAACAAACTGAAAACAGGAGCTTCCATGCCTTCAATTAATTCGGTTGTGACTAAAATTGGTGTTTCAGTCTGTATCATCTGTGTTGGGTTTTAGTCAGGTTCTTTTGTTAATATTACATTGATGAAAAGCATTAGGCAAAGACAAAAAAAAAACAAAAAACAAAAAACCATGGACTGAAAACCAGAATGGAAGTTAAAATAGTCCAGTAAATAGGCTTGGGGGCAGGGCTGAATCTGTTAGTGAAGAGCCATTCTTCCAACAGGGTCTGCTGTTTTTATTTTAGGTTAAAGTTAGCTGAGCAAACCTTCCATTTTAAAATTAAAACATATTATCTGCATCCTACTTTTTTCCATAATTGTATTTTTTTTAATGGTAATGCGTCTTCATGGTTTAGAGGAGGGAGCCAGGATATAGGTAAGGAACCCAGAAAAAAGGCTAAAGATAAGAGAGATGGAAGCACCAAACTGATAAGCGTTTTTGAGAACACAAATCAACTACAAAGTTTTGACACAGATGGGAGGATAAAATTCTGTACATTTGGTTACACTCCTGTACCACAGAGGTCTGCAGCATTATTTCATCCCTTCTTTCTCCTTGGTATGGACTAAATGTTGTGTCCCCCAAATTCATATGTTGAAGTCCTAAAACAAGAAAATAAAGGACAGAACATATTATCTTTCAGTGTGAGCGATTTAAATTATGTGTCGATGGTAGATCTCATCACCATCCTTGACACTCTCTCTGGCTCACTTTTCGGGTTGCTCTGCTAGGTCTACAGGATGGAAGTAGAACAGGCATGGTCTCTGCCTTCCTTGGGTTTTGGTTTATTTTAGTCATTGAACAAAGAGAATGTGTGTTATAGGATCTCCAGAATTTCCTGACTCTAGAGTGGCATTCCTATGCAGGAATAAAGAGACTGAAAAAATAAACCTACCCACAATGGGAAGGTCATCCAAAGATTTATGTGCATGAAGGTGAAGAGTGGATGGAGAGAGATGACCTTGAACTTAATTTGGAAATGTACTTGATACTAAACTTTAACAGTTCAAGTGGATTATTTTGAAGCTTTCTGTTAGATCAAAGACTCGTAAAACTAACTGGATGACTTATCAAAAAGAAGACTTGGGTTTTGATCTATTGGCTTATCTCATTTCATGTCTGTGTGTTAAGTCATGTAAGTAGAAGAAACTGAGTGGATAGGAACAATTAGTTTTTGAAACTCAGAAGGTAGAAGGGAGATCTCTTTTGATCTATGTGTCTTTTTTTTCTAACTACATGCCTTCCAATAGCTAGAGTCTGAAATAATCACAACTGGGGATGACATTCTTTTCCTTTGTGCTCCCTATTTTTTCAAACTCATCCCCACAAATGATGGGAACTTTTGAGTTTTTTATGCCACTCCACAGTCAGCCAGTGTATTAGGCCACCTACAGAGTTTAAAATGAGAGTCTTTTGAACCCACACTTTTATCTCCCTCTTTATCCCAACATGCTTTCCTGGATAGAAATCAAGTTGATAAATTAAAGAAATAAATGTGACCGTGTCTTCTCCACTCCCCTGGTATTAATTCTGTTATCCTAAGAGTAAATAAGTGATGTGCTCATTCACAAGATTCTAAAGGTAAAAGAGAAATTCCTCTTCTGATTAGAGATTAAACTAATGCTTCAGATCCTTCAAGTACACAGCCTAATTAGAAACAGTTGGACAGCCCTTAGAAAGCAGAGCATGGGGAGGGAAGGCTGCTTACGTATGCGTCATCATTCTTACTCTTCAAACATAGGGAAATCCTATTTGGGGAAAGCAAATCAAATGACACTGGGTACAAATTAATATTAGTAGTTAGACTTGTGAGGTTGCAGACATTATAAAAAAGATACGCACTGCCAGAAAAAGAGCAAGTGAAAGACCGAGGACATGACAAAACCCAGAGAATTGAAGCTAGTGCAGAAACGTCAGTGATCTTCATTTTTCATTTGTTTCTAAAATATTTGGATTTGGGGTATAAGTCAGGGTTTTGACAGATTTGTTTATTAAGCGTAGCTTTTTGTATTACTTTTAGGGAAGGGCTCCGGATATACAGGTGCCAGGAGACGTAACAAGTAGATTGGATGTATTCTGTGAATAGTTTCATGAGGCATGTAGTTTCTCCCTGCTGTCATGCACGACTTCTCGAATAGTGAAAAGCTCTTTTATTTATTTTTTAAATCTATGCTTGAATTTCTGTTTTCTTTGGATAGATTTCTAGATGGTAATTATTGGATCAAAGGTCATACAGTTTTTAAAAAAATTTTTCCTTCATTTGCACTTTTCCAGTCTATTTTATTTTAATTAATTGATTAATTAATTCATTCATTCATTTTGGCCACGACACGAGGCATGTGGGATCTTAGTTCTCCGACCAGGGAGCGAACCTATGCTCCCTGCATTGGAAGCATGGAGTCTGTTAACCACTGGACCACTAGGGAGGTCTCGTGAAAAGGTCTTTTATTTATTTTTAAAATTTTTAAAAAATATTTTAGACATTCAAATAAAGTATTTGGGTTTTAAAAAACATAAATTTATTTATTTTTGGCTGCGTTGGGTCTTCATTGTGGTGCGCGGGCTTCTCGTTGCCGTGGCTTCTCTTGTTGCAGAGCATGGGCTCTAGGCACGCGGGCTTCGGTAGTTGTGGCGCACGGGCTTAGTTGCTCCGCAGCATGTGAGATCTTCCCGGACCAGGGCTCGAACCCGTGTCTCCTGCATTGGCAGGTGGATTCTTAACCACTGTGCCACCAGGGAAGCCCGAAAAGGTCTTTCATTGCATCTGTGCTCCACAGGGAAAAAACAAAGGTGGTAGAGAAAGGCAGGGTAGTATAAGTTTTAGATGCATAGGGAAGAGCTAATCTGATGTTTCAAAGACTCAGCCTGTTGGTTGCCATAAGCATTCATAATTGGAAACTGTGTTTCCCATCAATGCAAATTTAGACAAGTCAGGCATACACTAATTTTCCAGAACAAAGTGAGCTCCTTGCAACCCACAGGCTGCAGATAGGGTCAGTTTGAGTTTCCTTGAGTTCTGCTGGTATTCTGGTTAAGGAATGCTGTTTCTAAATCTCCAAATGGTCTACTGGATTTCGTTTTATGTTTTCCATGCAGAATGGGAAGCATTGCACCGGTTAAAGAGGGGTTTGTTTCTAAGAAAATATTATCCAGGCTGAGGCAAATTAATCTATGGCTTGCCCTCCGTGATCCTTTCCCCCCGTCCTTACCACTCCCAGACCCTGCAACCTTCTTCACCTCCTGCCCAGCTGCCACCAGGAACAATGTAAAGCAGTGATTGTACTCTAAGATAATTCATTGAGGGCTAATTTATTGTTATTTTTATGCTTTATCATGAGTCACTTGTAGTAAAATTCTGAGATTTTATTTCCTTGGTTGTAGAGCAACAGAAAGTTATTTTACTTTTGAGCCGTACAAAACCAGAAAGCTATAAGGCAACTGGCTTAAAACTGAAGAATGTCCCTCATGCCCTGGCTAGCTGGCTAGAATGGGCACTGAGTAGTTCATAAGCAGATTCACATCCAACCACGGCAGAACGCCTCCCTGTAAGCCCAGCAGCCTCGCTGTGGCTTCAGTGCCACTCGGCAACCCTATTGCGTTTCTCTAGTATGTCCATGGTCCCGTTGTCCTTAGTGACTCATCCTTCCTCGAGTATCTCAGTGCCTCCCTGCTCGTATTCCCATCCCTGCTCCTAGCCCCCTACTCTCGTCTCCTGGATGCAATTTTACCTTCTGAGCCTAATACAGAGAATGGTAGCCCTCAGGGGGGGATGCTCCCAACTTCCCACTGTCTAATCTACCTATTCTCTGCGTTGTCCTGCTGTGATAAAAGAAACATCCCTTTACCTTTTAAATTTCTTTTCTTCTTCTTCTTATTTTTTGACTATGCCGTGCGGCATGCAGGATCTTAGGTCCCTGCCTAGGGATCAAACCTGCGCCCCCTGCATGGGAAGCGTGGAGTCTTAACCACTGGGCTGCCAGGGAAGTTCCCCTTTACCTTTTAAAGAACTGTCTGGATACTAGTCTCCCATCTAGTCAGTATCTTCCTTCCTCTCCTTTCTCTCCTAGAACTCACGTTTCATTTATTACTGGATTTTTCCCTCAGCCGGTCAAAGATGCTTCGGCACCTCACCTTTGGAATGCTCTCCCTTGACCCTGTAGCTACCAGTGCAGGCATTTTCCCTCTCATGGCTGAACTTCTGGAGTTGCTCCCTGCTTTTCTGAAGCTGCTCTTTAAAGGGTTCACACCATCCATGTTGCTCCTTCTAAGCTTTCCTCGACCTTAACATCCCAAAGACATTTGTCCAGTTGACCCATCCCTCCTTTTTAATGTCCTTTTCTCTTGGCTTCTGTTTCATTGCATTTTCTTGCTTTTCCTTCTCTCTCCCTGACCACTCCTCCATGTGTTCCCAGTCCTTCACTGCTACAGCCCCTGTGGGTTTGGTTCTGAGCCATCACCTCTTGCACTTCCTCTCTAGAGGGTTTTGATCACACATGTGGCTGCAGGTACATGCTGACAAAACCCAAGTTTATATTTCCAGATTTTTTTCTAAGCTCCAGACTCATACTTGATATCTCCTCTGTGTCTCATGAGGACCTCAAATTTGTTACCGAGTCTGAGCTCATACTGCTTGCCACAGGACAGGTCAATAAGTTGGGAGATGAGGTGTTGGGGCAAGGAGTAGCGACTTTATTCAGAAAGCCAGGAGACCGAGAGGATGGCGGACTAGTGTCCCAAAGAACCATTTTCCCTGAATTTGGGCTGCTTCTTATACTAAAAGGAGAGGGGGTGTGGTTAGTTGCTGCAAACTTCTTGGTGCTGGAAACCTTTGTTCTTGCAGCTGTCCACGTGGGTCCGGTCACAATGTTCCTATAAACCTCCAAGACAAATGTTCTCTGTTCTGCAACTTTTAATCTCTATATGAATGGAAAAGTGTTATACATTTAAAGGTCAGAGCCTTGAGAATGGGTTGTCCTGTATATTTCAAGCTATAGGCAACATTCTTAATTGTAGCAAAAGTAATAGAATATAAAGGTTAAAGTAAAAGAAACAGATCCAGTATGGAATTAGAATTAGATTTGTTCTTCCCTATTACAAATTCAGTATGACCACAATCACCTTCATCATCCCTCTCCCAAACCTGATCTTCCTTCTGTGTTTCTGTCCTCCATTGACTTTTACTCAGGATATACACAGAGAGCGATTCTGAACGCCTACTTGTCTACCACCTCTCACATTGTCAACCTCTAAATCCTGTTAATTTCAGCTCCTATTTATTTAAAGGTCATGTTCACTTTTTTCTAGTTCCAATTACTCCTTCCTAGGTCAACTACTATGTTATCTATCTGGAATTTCACAATAGCCTCCGATGGTCTTTCTACATACGCTTTGGCATTCTGCAATCATGTCTCTGCCCTCTAGCAACAGTGATGACATAAAAGTGAAAACCTGGTCATATTCCCTCTTTAAGACATTTTGGTAGCTTCCAGTACACTTATAGAGTCCAGAGTTCTTGGCGTGGCCAGAAGGCCCTGCTTGAGCTAGCCGTACCTGCAAGCCTTCTGCACTCCCTGCCACCCTTCCCCGGCCCCATTGCTCCAGCCACCACAGCCTACCCTGTGCTCATCGTTCCTACTCCACTGCCTTGGCACACACCTTCCCAGTCTTCATCTGAATGAATCTTAGTATTCCTTCAGTGTTGTCTCACGTCCCTTGTTCAGATATCCTCCAATTCAAATCAGGCACCACTGTCACAGCTCTTCATCATACATTTTTGTTTTCATAGAACTTTTTCAATTTACAGTCATATGTCTCCTCTTCTGATGACCTAACATTTGTAACCCCCAGTAAACTGCAAGCTATAGGCCCTCTGACTGTTCAGTCCTAGATGCTCCTGGCATAGGGTAGGTGCCCAATGAGAGTTGTTGAATGAATCAGTGAGTGAGTGATGAATAGAAACGCACCCCCACCCCCCGGAACTGAACTAGACGCCGGGGGCTCACACTGGCGCCTTTGGTGCTGCTGGTGATGGGACGAGCCCGGTTCCCATGGTGCTGCATCTGAGGCATATTAATGAGTGTTCCTGCTTCCCATCAAAACTCACTCCTAATGGAGATATTCTGTTTTTATAAACATGTGAGCCCTTTTACCTTCTGCCTCTGAAGAGTGTTTAACCTTTAAGAATTTCTAAATAGACATGAAAGATAACTTATCTGCTAAAATCCAAACATAGTTATATGGGCCCAGTAAAATGGCATTAACTTGGAATGTTTCAACAAGAGCTATTCATGCTTAAACACATTTTTCAGCTTTAACTTTACCACGATAGTACATAGGGTTTTTTTTTTTTAATTGGGAAAAGAAATACGCATTTGAAAATTAGCACCTGCCCCAAAGAAAGTCCTCTATAATTTCTAAATGTTATGGAAGAGGGTAAGTCAGGAAGGGTGGCTGATTCAATGTCACAGCCAGGGTTAGTTCTACTTTACTTGACTGCATAATAATCAGGAATATTTAAACAAGCAAACACTGTGCTGTAAGATCCTGGTGGTGAGGGAAGGAATAATAGAAATAAAATCAAGAAAAGGAAGAAAAGGAAACAAATGCAAAAGACTGAAGCCCCTGGTAATAGCACTACACCCACGGCCGCTCACCAGCAGAGTATTTCATATTCTCTTGATTAAGCAAGGTTGTGAAAATTTCACATTGTTTCTGTTCTGAATCTTTTTTTTTTTACCTGTCTCGTTTAATACAAACAATTCAGTCAAGATACCGCTTGAAACATCTGAACAGTCACGTTATTCCAAGAGCCTAAGATTTCTAAAATATTTTTCTAGGATTTGCAAAAAAGAACTAGCCTCAGAGACCTGGCCAACAGTTTAATTCTTAACCCTGAAACCTAATGAATTGTCTGCCTATGGTGGATACATCACAAAACTATGGAGACACGCTCTTCTGTAACTAATTGGAGAAAAATTCTCTTTTCAGCTCTGCCTACTTACCTTCAAAATTCTGTGTCCCTGTACCCTAGCCCCACATTTATGCACTTTGTATATATTTATTGATTCCTCTTCTACCCTATAAGGGCACTCTTGATGTTCTTATTTCTCAGCTTCTTAAATCCCAAATTGTGAACTGGCTGGTTGCTTGGTATTTTAACGTCATGGTCCTTACCACAGTATGTGATTATCAGCTTCGGGAAACCCTCTGTAGGTTGAACTCATAAATTGACAAGCACTTAACTGTGCAGCTATGAGCTTTAAATGAGGACTCTGCAGGTGATAAGATGCTTGAGCCCTGTTCATACCTCCCCAGAAAGTTAACAAGGCTCAGGGCACTGGGATAAAGAAAAGGGTAGAGAGAAGAGGTGGAGAGGTGCCCCAGATTGCAATTGCAGTGGTTCTAGCTTGGTTAGCCCAGTTCCTCTCAAACTTTAATGTTCATCTGAATCTTTTGAAGATCTTGTTAAAACTCACGTTCGTGGACTTCACCACCCCGCAACCCTCCAAAGACTCTAACTCAGTAAATCCCACATAAGGGCCCATATATTGTCATCTTTAAGAGCTTCCAGGTGATGCTGCTACCGGTGCTCTGATCACACTTTGAGTAGAACTGGTTTAGTCTGGCCAACAGCAGCAGCAGCTGACACATGATTTTCCTCCCTCCATTCTTTTGCCACTTTTGCAATCCATCTGTGCTCACAGAGGAGGAGTAATAGCTGAGAAAACATAGGAGAACCTCTAGTTATGTAACTCCCAGAGCTGTGTGGTCAGAATATGGTGGGCATGGAACTTCAAACAATGTATTGAGTAGTGACGGTATTTCACCATTGGTCCAAGCAGCACCCACACTGACCATGTGGAAACTACATTGTACATCCAGATGCAGAAAGTACGTTGCCAGAATCTGAATATGTGGGAAAGGACAAGACATCTCTGAAGAGATTAAAACAGGAGCTTAACTTTTGCAATAGGAATGCCAGTCACAAACTTAATGGTAAGGCTCAACTGTGGGGCTTAAAATCAACACAGAGCTCTCGACCCAGTGGAGGCCCACCCTATCCTTGGAGGAGCCTCTCTGGGGGAGACAGATGCTTAGATTGCTGAGTTTCCCTGGGGGGTTCTTGCTGCCCATGGGTTAACACCCCCACTTTCAAAGAGGTCCCGCTGGACATCCACTTTCTAGATATCCCGGAGAGCCTCTGAAAAGGCTTTCCTTACCAGCTTGTCAAAATTGGGCTAACTGGGAAAACATTGGTATTGCTCCTTGACCCAGAGCTGCACCTCTGCAATTAGAATAGCACTTTCTTTTGTTTTCCCTGAGGGTGAAGCAGTTGCCAGGTAATTAACAAGCAGCTTCTAATAAGCCCCATGCAAGGAGCTATCGATTGGGCTGGGGGAGAGGCAAGTACAATTAAGTTTCAGACTAATCATCAGAATTCAACATTGACTGACTTGTTCCAGAGATTCATTAAAACTGCTCTCCTTGGCTTGGAGTATGGGAGTTTCTGGGTTTGTTGGAACGGGTCATCTACAGTGTGAAAAACCATGGTTCAGCAGTTTGGAATATTTTCTTATTCTCAAAGATCAAAAATGAAATGAATAAAAATCGTAGATCGCCATAGTAGGTTTTGTAATTAGAACTGAAAGACAGGGAGAATATTAGTATTTAACAGCATTGTTTGTGAATTCACAGCAGTTACACTGAGAAGTATATTTATTTTTTGTCTTTTTTTATTTTTTTGGCTTGGAAACATTGCAGAGCAACCAGAGCTGTTGCCACATCAGTTGTAGATGTCTGGATAGATTGAGTGCAAACTTGAGGATGTACAGAATTGGGTTGGAGGGGGAAAAAAAATTGTTTCCATATGTATACTTGCATTTAGCAGCAAAAACTTATTTTGAAAAGTTCACAAAACATCCTGGGGTGATCGCAATGTATACAACCTGGAAAATGTAATTGATGTTTCATTATATAGTACTCATAAGCAAACCATGCCTTTCAAAGTAATCTCTAAAGTGACAGATGGACGGACACCCACTGCCTAGTTTTTGGCCAGTCAGCCTCTATCCAGGAAGGTTGCTCACTAAAGGAGCTCACGACCTTAACTTCACTCTGCAGCGTAAGGCAGTCCAAACTGTGCTATTTTATTTCTTCATGGAGTGGCTCAGCCTGCCCAGGCTCAGATGTGATTGGAATTCATTTTATGATACTATCAAAACAAAAAAACATAAATTTCTACTTACTTCTACCTACTAAGGTTTATCATACATATGGCTTGGAAACATTCTAAATAAATTACTTTGCCCTGTTGGAAAAAGTGCCATGCTGTTCATTTTATTGCTTTTCTGGCAAGTATATTAGTGTTAAGCACTCGGTCTGATTGGAGGCATAGTAGAAATTAGATGTGACCACTGTAGAATACGAGCTCTGTACCAGCTTTAGATACAGGATAGCATCTGAGTTCTTTTCCAAGGAAAAACAGGAGAGATGCAGACACAACCCTACCAGCGGTTGGCTCATTGTTGCGAGAATTTGCAAATACTTTCCACAAAGTTTGAAGGGTGATCATATTACTTTTATAATAAGAAATTGTAGTAAAAATAACAAGTGATACAATTTGTAGGACTACCATTATTTCACTGACACCCCAGTACCTGTAGTAGCTTCTTAAAATGAACTTTTCTCTTTCTAGAACCAGCTGAACTTGTAAAAAATGTCAGAATGTTAATATGGGGTAGAAATGTTTCTTTGTTTTGAACTCTTAATTTTGAACTAATTTTAGGCTTGCAGAAAAGTTGCAAAAATAGCACACCTACAGAGCTTCCTCATATCCTGAACTTTGCTTTACTTAATGTTGGCATCTTATATAACCATAGTCCACGATCCAGGACAGGGTATTAACATTGGTATCATATTATCAACCAAACTACAGTTTATTCAAATTCCATCTGTTCTTCCATTAATTTATTTTTTCTTTTATGGATTTTTTCTTTTCTAGGCCCTCAAGTTGAATTGAGCTGCTGTTTCTCCTTAGCCTCCTGTAACCTATAACACTTCATTCGTCTTTCTCATAAAAATGTTTCGTAGATTTTTTTGTGCATTTGGTGAAATATATGTGGGAAGATCATGTGTGAGTTTTGGGGGGTGGGTATGATAGTTGAATAGGAAACACTTGAACTCCTTGTTTGCTTGAACAAAAATATTCCAGAGGCCTTTCCAATACATTAATGATATATGATGACTTAGTGTTATTCAATAAACTTTACTAATTCAGATTAATATTTTAAAAGCCACCAAGATTTGGTTAAAAAACAAAGGTTGAATTTGAATTTTAAAATATATTAAAAATAGATTGGGTTTCATTTCATTAGTTTTAGAAAACTCTAAATTGATATAGATTTTTCATTCTAACTGTGGTCTAGGAGATATTATTACCTGTAAGGCCAGTTTATAATTAGCATAAGTATTATTTGTATATAGTAGATTATTTCAGCTTCAAAAAATAATTTTATTCCTTAAATATTCTCCCTGAGAAGGATCTTACCTTTTTTTTTAATTATAAAAAAATGTTGGCTAAGCAGAGATGAACCACAATCAGAATCTTGCCCATATGCTATAAATTTCAAATTAGTGATTCAAATTAATAGGTTTTTATAATATAAAAACTTAAAGTTGTTTACTAAAATATGATTTTGGTGAGCAGTTGAACCATTTATAAACTCATCTATTCATCTTAGTACCTTGGTCCTCAGCCTGTTTTCTCCCAGCACACAGTATACACGAGGGTTATGAACGTAGTCCAGTGGGTAAAAATTTCAGGAGTTCTCGATGCTGCACCTCTTCTTGTACATGACTGTTGAATGGATATACACACATGCCCCAGTTCCACAAACATTGTTTTATGCTTCCATTCTGTTCCAACTATTCTGACACCAACTGGGTATACTGCAATTCAGGTCTGAACTAACCACCCAGAGTTAGCTCAGACCCCACACGTTAAAGGACACAATCCACAAGGTTGCCCCGACTTCAGAGACCAGCAACAAGTGGGACCCCCAGGCCACGTGCACTTTTGACTGACTCCTTACAAATCCAGGGGAGCCCCTTTCCAGTTCAATAATTTCCTTAACGGAGTCACAGAACTCAGGAAAGCACTTACACTTGTGACTATGGTTTTATTATAAGGGATACAGATGAGGAATCGTCAAATGAAGAGAAGCATAGGGTTGGATCTGGGAGGGTCCTGAATGAAGAGTTCCCATGCCCTCTCCTCCTGGAATTAGGGTGTGTCATCCTTCCAGCACATCCATGTGTTCACCAACCAGAAAGCTCCACTGAGTGGTGTTTTTATTAGGGTTTCATTACGAGGGAACATTGACCACTTAATTGAACTTAATCTCTAACCCCATTTTCCTTCCCTGGAAGTTGGAAGGTCAGGCTGATACCATGTGGCTCAAAGCTTCAATCCTCTAATCATATGGTCTTTCTAGCATGACTATCCTGAAAGTATCCGGAGGCCCACTGTGGGTCACCTCTTTAGCATAAACTATCAGGGCCAACCATGAATAACAAAGATACTCCTGTCGCTCAGAAAATTGCAAGGATTCAGAGGCTCTCTCCCAGGACAAAGGCCAAATTCTGTTTTGTTTTTGTTTTTCTTAATTTTTTTTTTTCCTGAGAGTAAAATATGTGATATAGCATACTGTTTGGAAAATACAAAAACTATCGGTGCCAAAAACTCAGCCTCTGTGCACCAGTGCTGAATCAAATCTTAGAGGCAGAGTTT
Organism: Tursiops truncatus; assembly: GCF_011762595.2. Lineage (NCBI taxonomy): Eukaryota > Metazoa > Chordata > Mammalia > Artiodactyla > Delphinidae > Tursiops > Tursiops truncatus. The sequence continues at coordinate 9,904,999 of NC_047043.1, forward strand.
CAGGTAAAGTAGAAAAGAATAGCTTTATTGCTTTGCCAGGCAAAGGGGGACACAGCAGCCTCATGCCCTTCAAAGCTGTGTGTCCCAAACATGGGGATGGGGGGGATTTGGTGAGGAGTTTTATACCAATGGTTCAAGGGCGGAGTTGCTGATAAGGACCAGGGTGTGTGCAGGGCCTGCCTTCCTTTAATCTGGCCTCAGGCGGTCTCCTGAGGTGGGTCTTCTCTCTGGAATGAAGAATGCTGAATCATGTTAACATCTTAAGATGTAGTTAACATCTGCCATTTGTTGGGGGTTTGAGTTCTGCAGATCCTGTCCCAAGACTGCACTGCAGTTTCTTGTCTCCGCATCCCCTCCCTTCCCTGATTAGCAACTGTTTGAACCTGCCCTTTGGAACTCAGGGAAGGTCATGGAGGCTGAAGCCTGTTCCCTACAAATAAGGAACGGGGGACGCAGAAAGGCTTGCATGCCCAGGAGCCCCACAGGGTCCTGCTCGGTTTCAGTATTAAGAAAAAAATAAAAAGCACCCATAATCCTACACGGTGATAACACCACTGAATATTCTCATATACATTTTTATCATTTTTTTTCTCTGCATTATTGGGGCTTAGTTTATAGATTTTTTACAGTTTGTTAAATTATTCCCAAGTATTTAATGTTTGATGCTGTTGCAAACGGTGTTTTTGAAAACTTCATTTCCCAACCATTTACTTTTAGTATATAGGAATGCAAATAATTTCTGTACGTTGACCTTGTCCTTAGGATAGTCTAAACATACAATCATATTGCCTGCAAATAAAGTTTATTTCTTCCTTTCCAATCTGTACTCCTTTTAATTTTTTGTCCTGTTCCATTGTGCTGGCTACCTAGTATATTTTAAAACACATTCTATAATACAGTACAATGTTAAATAGAAATTGTGACAGTGGACATCCTTAAAGGAGATATTGTTCAGTCTTTCACCATTAAGTATGATGTTAGCTGTAGGTTATTCATAGATGCCCTTTATTAAGGAAGTTTCCTTTTATCCCTAGTTTTCTGTGAGTTTTCTTCAAATCATAAATGGATGTTGCATATTGTCAAACCCCCCCCCCCCCTTTTTTTTTTTTTTTTTGCGGTACGCGGGCCTCTCACCGCTGTGGCCTCTCCTGTTGCGGAGCACAGGCTCCAGACGCGCAGGCTCAGTGGCCATGGCTCACGCGCCCAGCCGCTCTGCGGCATGTGGGATCTTCCCAGACCGGGGCACTAACCCGCGTCTCCTGCACTGGCAGGCGGACTCTCAACCACTGCGCCACCAGGGAAGCCCTGTCAGACACTTTTTTTTCATCTTTTGAGATGATCATTTGATTTTTCTCCTTTGTTCTGTTAATGCAATAGATTGCAATTTAAAGACTTTTGAATGTTACACAACCTTGCATTTCCTGGGATAAACATCATTTGGTCATGCTGTATTGTACTTTTTAGATACTGTGGGACTTACTAAAGATTTTCATATTTATGTTCTGGAGAGATGTTAGTCTGTAATTTTCCTGAAATGTCTTTGTTTGGTTTTGTTATCAGGGTAAACCTGACCTTGTAAAATGAGCTGAAAATGGTTTGTTTCTCCTCTGTTTTATGAATGAATTTTTTTAAATTGTTATTATTTTCTTTTTAAACATTTTATAGAATTCATCAGTAAGGCCACTTGAACCAGAGTTTTCTTTGTGGGAAAGATTTCAGTTTCAAATTCAGTATCTTTAATACATATAGGACTATTTGCATTTTTTTCTTTCTTATATAAGTTATGATAATTTGTCTTTCAAGCAGTCTGTTTCATGTAAGTCGTTGAATTTTTTGGCCTAAAATTTTTCACAATATACTTTTGTTATTCTTTAGTATCTAATGATATTCCTTAGTTTTTCCTTCATTCCTGATATTGATAACTTTTAAAATTCTCTTATTCTTGATCAGTTTTACTAGAGGCTTATCAATTTTACTGATCTATTCAAAGAATCAGATTTTATTTTGATTTTTGTTTGTTTATTGTCATTTTCTTTCTCATTGATTTCCAGTCTTTATTATTTTCTTTCCTCTACTTACTTTTTCAATTCAATTTTGCTTCCCCAGTTCCTTTAAAATGGGAAGCTTATATTATTGATTTTTTTCTGTAATTTAAGTATTTAAAGTTTTATTCTTTTCCCTTTAAGCACTGTGTCAGCTGCATCCCACAAGCTTGATAGGTTATATTTTCATTGTTATCCAGTTTCAAATATTTTCTGAATTTCCTTATGATTTCTTCTTGGACCTATCGGTTATGTATATTGGTATTAATTTTGTAATACGTAACTATTTTAAAATAATTTTGCTTTTGACTTCAAATTTAATTTCATTATAATCACAGAACACATTTTGTAGGATTTCAGCTCATTTACATTTATTGAGACTTATGTTATAGACCAGTATATAGAATATCTTGGTGGATGTATCACGTGCCCTTGAAAAGGATGTGCACTTTGCAGTGTGGGGTAAGGTATCTTATAAATGACAGTTAGGTCAAGCTGGTTGACAGTGTTGTTCAAATTTTGTTTGTTTTTGTAAATCTACTTTTCTAGCAAATATGGCAAAAGGAGTTTTGAAATTTTCAAATAAAATTATGAATTTGTCTATTTCCCTTTTCCATACTGTCAATTTTTTTTAGATTTATTTATTATTTAATTAATTAATTAATTTTTGGCTGCGTCAGCTCTTAGTTGCAGCACGCATGGTCTTCATTGAGGCATGCAGGATCTTTTCATTGCGGTGCACGGGCTCTTCGTTGTGGTGCGCAGGCTTCTCTCTAGTTGTGTGCTGGTTTTCTCTTCTCTAGTTGTGATGTGTGGGTTCCAGAATGTGTGGGCTCTGTAGTTTGCAGCTTGCAGGCTCTAGTTGAGGTGCATCAGTAGTTGTGGCATGCAGGCTTAGTTGCCCTGCGACATGTGGGATCTTAGTTCCCTGACCAGGGATCGAACCTGCGTCCCTTCCATTGCAAGGCAGATTCTTTACCACTGGACCACCAGAGAAGTCCCTGTCAATTTTTTTTTTTTTTTTTGTGGTAAGCAGGCCTCTCGCTGTTGCGGCCTCTCCCGTTGCGGAGCACAGGCTACGGACGCGCAGGGTCCGCAGCCATGGCTCACGGTCCCAGCCGCTCCGCGGCATGTGGGATCCTCCCAGACCGGGGCACGAACCCGTGTCCCCTGCATCGGCAGGCGGACTGTCAACCACTGTGCCACCAGGGAAGCCCCCTGTCAATTTTTGATGGCTGTATTTTGAAACTCTGCTGTTTAGGATTGTTATATATGTCTTCTTCAAAAGTTGACTTGTACCATAATGTAATGGCATTCTTTATATCTGGCACTGTTCCTTGTCATGAATGTTAGTTATTTTGTCTGATACAGTGTAGCCATTCCAGCTTCCTACTCTTTGTGTCTGAATAGTGTATCTTTCTTCCATCCATTTACTGTTAGCCAATCTTTGTATTTATATTTAAAGTGTGTTTTGTTTGTAGTAGGTAGTGTGTAGTGGGTCTCTGCATTTTAATTTGGGTGTTATTTTAGTGGAATTATCAGTATGGTTGGATTTAATCTACCATTCTTGCTTAGTTCCCATTTGTCCCATCTGTTCTGTGTACCACTTTTTATGCTTTCTTTTGGATTGAGTTTTTTTTTTGACATTTATTTTGCTTATTAGCTATATTCCCTTGTTTTATTATTTTTGGTTGCTCTAGGATTCACTGTATTTACAGACGACCTTTATGTAATATTATGGCACTTGTGTGTAGTATAAGAACCTCAAAACAGTAAACAATACCATTTCTCTTCTCAATCCTCACGTTACTGTTGAAATACATTTTATTTCTACCTATATTATAAACCCCACAGTGTATCTTTATTACTTTTTCATACAGTTATTTATCTTTTAAGTAAATTAAAAACTGAGAAAAAGTTACCATTTTGCTACTCTGGTCTTTTGTGTAAATCTGAGTTTTATCTGATATAATTTTCTTCAGCCTAAATGACTTCCTTTAATACGCTTTAGAGTGGAGGCCTACTAGCAGTGATTCATACAACTTTTACTTATCTGAAAATTTCTTTATTTTACCTTCAATTTTGTGGGATATTTTCTCTGGGTATAGATTTATAGGTGATGGACTTATTTTTTTCCTTTTGCAATTTAAAGGTATTATTCCATTTTCTTCTGGGTTGCATTATTTCTGATGAGAAGTTAGAGATTATTCTTATTTTTGTTTACCTGTATGTGGGATATCTCCTTAGCTGTCTACTTTTTAAAAGACTTTCTCCTGATTATTAATTTTGAATAATTTGTGATGTATCTTGGTGTTACTTTATTTTAACGTACTTGGGTTTGTTGAGCTTTTTGGATCTGTGAATTTATACTTTTATAGTTTTTAAAATCAAATTTGGAAGAATGTAACCATTATTTTTACAAAAATTTTCGGCACCTTCTCCTTTCGTTTTGTCGTTTAGAACTCAAATTATATGTGTACTAGGACATTTAAAATCATCCCATAGGACTTCTAGGCTCTGTTCAATTTTTTTGTCTCTTTTCTGTTTTTCAGTTTGGATAGTTTCTATTCATATGTCTTCAAGTACACTGATCTTTTCTTCTGCATTTGTTTGTCTGTTAAACCCATTCAGTGAAACTTTTAATTCAGATATAGTATTTTTTAGCTTTCCAAGTTTCGGGTTCTTTTTTAGATCTCAAATTTTTCTCAGTTTCTCTTATGTTCATGCTTACTTTTCAAGCCTTGGGTATAAATACAACAGTTGTTTTTAAGTATCTGTCTGCAAATCTCCATTATTTCTAGGTCTGCTTCTGTTGATTGATTCTTCTCCTGTTTATAGTTTACATTTTCCCACTTTTTCATTTGCCTAGTAATTTTTGATTGAAAACTGAGCATTGTCCTGTCACATTGTTGACTCTCTGTGTTTTGTTTTACTCCACTGTAGAGTACTGAGTTTTGTTCTGGCTAGCAATTATTTGTACAGTCCTTCCAAAGCTTGTTTTCAAATTTGTTTTGGATGGGTCTAGGGTGTTTTTTTCCTCCAGGGCTAGTTTAGCCCTTCGAGTACAGCCTTCTGGAGTCTGTACAGAATGCTACAGGTGTTCAGTGAATTTTCTCTCTTCTTAATGATCAGAATTTTAATGAATCTGCCTTTCCAGTAATTTTTCTTTCCCCAGAGGTTGTAGTTTGCTCAAAGCTTTGGATATCAGCTGAAAACTCAAGAGGATTTCTGCACCTCTGCTCTGTGTAGCTCTCTCATCTCTGGTACTCTAATTCTCATATTCCAGCTTCCTCAATTTCTGTCTCTTCAACTCAACAGGACCGCTAAGCTCTACTTGATATCCAGGTATCAGTACCAAATCTGTAAAGTGCTTCGAGGCAGGAATCTGGGGAGATCTTAGCGCTCAGGTCTTTTTTTTTTTTTTTCCTTTTCTCATAGATCCCAGCCTTGTTCAGTGTGTTTTAACTATTTGAAAACAGTTGATTTTTAAGTTTTGTCCAGATTTCTGGATTTTTACATTCACAGGTCAAGTTAGATTTCTCTGTCATGTCTGAAAGCTGGAATTCTGCCCTTCCTGCAGAGTTTTGTTCTCTAATTTTTTCTTTCTTTCTCTCTTCATATTCTAACCCTTTTCCATGCTTTTCAGAAATTCTCTTGTGAATGACTGGAGAGCAGTCTTTCGAGTGGATATACCATCATTTACAGAAGACTCGCCCATAATTTACACAAGAACATTGACCCCAGTTGTAGCGCATTAATATTAATGTACATTTTAAAAATTATTTCCATAGGATAAAATGAAATTATGTCAAAGGAAGTAGACATTTGCGTGGCTCTTTGCACAGATTACCGAATTGCCATCCAGAAAGATGACTTTAGCTTAAACCCAACATCACTATATGAGGTTGTGCATATCACCATGACCTTGCTAGTGCTGGATATTAAAATGATTTTAAAAGAATCTTCAGTTTAAGCAAAACTTGCTCTCTTATTGTTGGAACATCGTTCATCTGGACATTCATTATTTTATTATTGCTATGCTTGAATTTGCATAATACCTCTTGGCCTTTTATTGAGCCCCATCCAGTTAAATTATGTACATGTTGTAAAGTATCAAATAGTGCAGGAGGTCTTACAATGAAAACCGCTATCTCCTGTCCCAGACTTCATTATTCCAGCCCTGTTGCTCAAAGGAAACCAGTTTTAACTCTGGATTTCTAAATTAGATCTTATAATGCTACTGTAATATAATGCTACTATTAGTATTAATATTTACTCTTTACTTCTTATTCTTTTAGGTTAGACTCTTACTCCAGTCTTCTATCTTTCTTCCCCAGTCTTCTCAATATACTTGTGTAGTTAAATCAGTAAACACTGTTTACATTATTGTGTCTGTGTAATGATGTTCTCTGCAGAGGTGATACGTTACTACAAGTCTCATCTCAGAAAACTTTTTGCCTTCCTGGAGTTTTAAATTGTTTTTCTTTTCTTCCTACAATGTCTTCCTTAAAATAATTTTATTTTTTAGCTCTAGCGTATTTATATTTATTGAGTGCTTCCCTTTTTCTGAAATGTTAAAAAGGCATTTAAAATCAGGAAAAGAGCAAGGATGCCCACTCTTCAGCCTTCTGTTTCATCATTGTACTAGTGGCCTCAGTCAGTGTAGTAAGAACATTGCATTAAAATTATGAGGATTGGAAGGGAGGTAACAAACTGTCATTGTTTGCAGATTAAGTGATAGTTTAGGTAAACACACACAGCTCTTAGACTAGTTATTAGAAGTAATAAAAGTATTGAGCAAGAGAAGCGACAAGTAATCAGGTTTCAACTGGATAAAAAGCAATAAAACTTTATTAACTTTAGAAAAACAAAAATACTAGGAAAATCCAAAATGGAAACAGAAAGATCTGCAAAAACATTTCACTCACAGCCATGCACAGCACAGATTTCTGATGCTGAAAGGAGCCGAGCGCCAGGCACAGGTTGCTGGTGCCACTCGGGCTTAGCTTTCATGCCCTCTAGTTCCATAAGCAGAGTCTTCCCGGTGGCTTCATTTTCTCTTCCCTCTGCCAGGCACTGTTCCCGCTGCTCTCGTGGGTTAGCGCAAGAGCAGGAAAGACTAGTTCTTTTCTTTCCAAAACCTCTCTGTTACCTTGAGACCACTGAGAGAGGTCTCCAGAGTAGGGAAAGCAACTGGTCTGAGTTCATCCCTAGAGCTCCTGGTCTTGGTACCTACATAAGAATAAGTGCTTGGTCCTCACAGGCTCAGGTGCTCCTTTCTAACTTGATGTGGAGCATCTAGTGACATCTAATTCCCCCTGGGAAATGTTATTCTATTAGAGGATGAGAGGATCAAGATACCGTAAGTATTAAGATGTATTATAAATATTAAACTTGCTAAGAGACTGATCTTAGTTGTTGCCACCTCAAGAACAAATGATGTGACTGGATAGGGGTGTTAGCCAAGTGGCAGTCCTATTGCAGTATAAGTGATCAAATCTGTGTGTTGTATACCTTAAACTTAAACAATGTTATATGTCAACTATATTTCAATAAAACATTATGACATATATGCTGCATTTGGAAAGTTGAATACTAAAAAATGTGTTAAGAAACAAATATATACATATATATACAGCAGGAAGACAATTTGTCACATGATACATTTCAGAATCAGTAATCAACAGGTTTAGAGTTAGAATCTAATTTCTCGAGCTCCGTAGTTCACAACTGAGGCAAATGTCCCGGGGTCATTTGGCAATGTCTGGAAAACTGTTAGTTGTTACAGTATGACGGTTTGGTGGTGGCAGATGTTGGTGCGACTGGCATCTGATGGGTAGAGCCAGGAATCTTATTAAACATCCTACAATACAAGCCCCACAACAACGAATTTTCTTCCTCAAGATATCAGTTAGGGCTGAGGTTGAGAAACTCTGCTGTAATCCAACAACTCCTAGAAAGGTTATAAATTTAAACCACCATCACAATAATAACAACGAACATTTATTAAACACTTACTATATCCCAGACACAGTGCTAAATAATTCGCATATATATTCTCATGGAACCTCCACAGCTATTCCTATGAGGAAGGTACTATTCTTATACCTGTGAGAAAACTGAAGCTTAAAGAGGTGTAAAAACTTTTGTAAGATTACCTTACAAAAAGTTTACAAAGTTTACAAAAGCTTTGTAAGATGATCACTTACTAAGTGCTAAAGCTGGAATTCAAACTGATCTGTCTGACCCCAGAGCCAGAAATTTTAACTAGGCTTACCTGCCTCCCAAGTTAGGGCCAGTGCCCTCATTTCATAGAAGACAGAACTGTGTGCGATCCTAATGTAAGCTTGTTCCTCTGTCCTTATAGTTAAATGCTCTAATGATGTGGGGCAAGTTTAGCCCAGAGTTATTTTTATGCTCCCAGAAAGCTGTTTGGTTGAAGATCTTGTTTTACTAATACATGACTTAACATACAGTGACCTCTGTGGCTGGTTAAAGGTAGAACTGAGAAAAGCCCTCCCCCAACCCCTTCACACACTCCCAGGTATCAGTCTTTACGGCACTTGATTCTGTCCCCCACAAAGGAATGCCTTCCAGAGCTGCTACTCCTTTTCCCTGACATCCATGTCTTAGTTTGCGATAGCCTGAAAGCAGGGCCTGGACAAGGGTTTCGGTGCAGGCATTCTATTTGGCACATGAGCTCAGGAAATGGGAATGAGGCAGAGTAAGTCAGGGAGAGAGAAAAGCAAGTATAAAGGTGCGTTATTAGATTACCAGCATGTGCACTGGGAGCTCCTGTATGTATTGCTTTAGATCCACCCATTTCAGGCTCCTCTTGCACTGGGGTTGAACATTAAAGGGCTTGCGACAGATAGTGGGACGACGCAGATAAGCGTTGTATCCTTGAGAAGGGATGATTTCAGTGAAGTTGGGTCTGAGTTCATGTGGAACTGTGCTCTGAAGCTACAGCTGAATTCAGAATTAGGCTAGAGGATATGAACCCATTTCTTCTGAAAGGTTCCCTAAGCCCAGGGACAGAACAGCAGATGCACAGTGATCTCTCCACTAAGTCCTCTGAATATTCTTCTGCTTCAGACAAATAGAAAAAGATCTGCTGGTGTGACGTGGAGCTGTTGGGGTATGGGATCAGGTGGGTCCCTGTGTATAGACTTTCTTCTTGACACATTCTCTCCTCACTTTTTTTTTTTTTTTCAAAATGCTGCTGGAATTACCTGGTTTTTCTATAAAAGTGTTGGACAAATCCAGTGAACAAGAGGCAACATTAAGGCTACATTTCCTCATGGCTGCTCTCGAGGGTGCTTACGATAGGAGTTAACTAGACTGAAATTGGAAGGATGTGCCTTAAATTACTACAGTTTTACAAACCCGGTGTGCTGTGGGGTCTGAGAACCATATTCAGAATGGCAAATGCAACCTGGTGATGCCCTGAGACAGGCTGAGCGAGAGACGTTACATGTAAGTGCAATTACGGAATGAGATAGAAGGAAGCAGAAAACTGCTTGAGTGTACCTTGTATTTTCCTTAAAAACCAGTAACCAACATTTATCGAGCATTTGTCGTGCATTAAGTCTTTTAAGGCCACCTTGAGAGAATATGGTAGTCTGTTAGAAGACAGAACAGTGTTTATCTTCAGGAAGAATAGAGGCACTTGGAGTGGAGAAGAGCCATGTGAGGGTCCTTCGTGGAGCCGACAAGGTTCTACTTCTTATTTCCAAGTGGTGCTCACACACATGTGCGAGCATGATACACAATACATCCGTGTTTTATATACCTTTGTTTAAGTGCATGACCTTTCGCAATTGAAATAAAGTTAAAATATTAAACATGTGTTTAATGACTAGATAGAAAAGCTATAGCTTCTGAGGAGGAGAGAAATAGTGAGAAACTTGTAAGGCTTCTATTTGCAGTATCTCATTTCATACTTACAGCACCCTATGAAGTAGATGACAATGTTGTACCTGTCGTCAGATAAGGAAACCGAGGTACAGGGAGATTAAATGACTCGTCCCGAGTCACACTGTTGTTTACCAAATGCAAGTTCATGTGCCTGAAGCACAGTGAGGCCAAATGAGCTGAAACAGAGTTTGGAGCAGAGAGAGGTTTATTGCAGGGCCGAGCGAGGAAAACAGGGGGCTTGTGGTCAAAATACCCCAGACTCCCCAGTGGGCTTGAGCAAAGCATTTTTTAAACACCAGGTAAGGAGGGGCTGGTCACAGGGTATCTGATCAGCTCATGCGCAGTTCTCTGATTGGCTGATGGTGAGGTAACAGGGCGGTGTCACAGGTGTTAACACGATCAATCCTTAGGCACAGCTAGGTCTGGGGGCTCATGATCATCAAGTAGTTCATTTCTTCCGTTTGATGGTGGTTTTAGCATCTGTAAAACAACTCAGCAAGTGTGCCTCAGATACTGTTACCTAGGTACTTCAGAGTGGAGCTACTGCAGAGGATATGGGGGAGGTGTCTGTCCCGGGAAGGCCCCATAGGGTCCTGCTCAGTTACACTATTTTCAGCTGGTGAGTTTTGTTATTTAGACATGATGCTTTCACTCTTTAAAGTGTCAGAGCTGTCCCATTGAAGAGGTGCTCAGCAGCTTCTTGGTTTATTCTAACCCTGAGTCAACCTGCACTAACGTAGCCACTCACTGATGGAGCCTTTGGCCCAACATGACAGGAGCAAAGTGGCCCAGTGCCCCATGGGAAGAACTTGGCCACCATGTTGTTTCAGAGCAGCTGACATTTTTCTGCAGAAACCAGCCACTCTCCTCATCTCTTGGATTTTCCTTTACACTAAAAGCCACCACAAAGGCAAGAGACCCCTTAATCTAGTTTCTGTAGGCTTGACCCCCCCAGCAGGGTGCCATGTTGATTGGGTTTGGGATTTGGTTTCAGTTGATAACCTTTCCATCCTGTCAGGTCTGGTCGCTTTCTGGAAACAGTCTTTTCTTCAGTAGCAATGTCATGTGGATGTGTTTGTGAAATGGGTGTCTGTGAATAATCTCAGGTGACTGTTAATAAAGGGCAGTTTAAATATCAAATTAAGATACATCCTTAGCTCTTAAAGGGCTAAAATTTGAATCCCAGTCACCACCTGACTTGCTTGATACAATCAAGCAAGTGTTTATTTGGCATCTGTTTTATGACAAGTTGGTACGTGTTGTAAGTTTCACAGAAATGTGGTCTTTGGTCGGGAAGATGGGGTATGTGTGACTGTGTGTACGTATTTTAAATCCTGCCAAGGTGGGCTTTGAAATTGACATATAACATAATTTTCAGTAATCCACCTGGTAATCTCAGCTCATGCACATCACATTTCTCCATTCTGTTCATCGGTGATTGTAGCACTCTCTCCTTCTGTCACCCTTTGCGTATTGTAATCATTTTTAGCTACCTTCTTTTTTCTGCCTTTTCTCCTCACCCTTTTAGCACCTCACACAGAGCTCTGCACCTGGTAAGTACTCAACAGATGTCTCAAATAAATTAATGCACACCAGAGCCTCTCCACTGAATGCTTGATTTCTATGAGCAGGAGAATTTTAAATATTCACGTTGCATGTAGAATCTCACATTACTCTCTTACTTAAACCAGGATGCCGGCCTCACTGCTGGTCCTCGAAGCTAGATGGAATCAAACGACAGACTCAATTTTCAGTCAGTTTCTACCTAGGAATCAAAACTTCAGAGAAATATTTTAAACTTTTCTAAAATGGAAAAGTGAAATGATGGTGTTGATCGATCTTCTTCTTTGTCCATTTTTACTGCTGGGAAGCACCTAGGCTTCCTGGATGTGCACGAAGAGTGGCGTGTTCTCCATCCGTTGCACCCAGGCACTCTGGCTCCCTCTATCCTTCTGAAAGGCCAGAACAGAGGCATTGGCCTCAGGAAAGCAAGAACCCAAGAAGCCGGTTTCCTGGGACTTTTACCCAAGTCCTGGTGGCTTTTGTACCTCTCCACGAGGTCACTGCTCTGATGCATGCTCCAGCAGGGCCCTTTCTCACAGGGCAGTATGGTAGGGAGGAAAGAACCTCCACACTGGAGCTAGAACCACCAGGGTTGCACCTCTGCTCAGCCACATTCTAGACTCAGTCTTTTGTCACTGTTCCTGCAGTGCTGAGCCTCAGGTGCCCCATCTGTAAAGTGGAAGCTAGAGTTCTTATAATGCTGGTTGGTAGTGAGGGTACCTATGGGTTAAAAGCTCCTAACACGTAATAGGCCCTGAACAAATACTTCTTCTCCCTTTATTGGAGAGTTTGTAGGAAAACTCCTTTCCCTGCTTTCCCTTTTCAGGCTTTCTCTCTGTTTTTTCTAACTCATAAGGAACAGAGTGAGGTACTTTTTTTCAACATCCCCTCTTTTCCTTCCCAAGCATATTATGCATATGGCGGAAGATATAATAGCAAATTGGGCCTTGTACATGGGAGGAAGAGCATCTCTTCTAGTGAAATCCTGGTGGCGTGCAGTGTGTCTGTGAGAACCCAAGGGGATTAGTTTAAGCTCGGGATACTGGTTGGAAAACACCCGTTGGCTTTGGAACTGGCTTGAGCTTTTGCAGTGATCAAGATGAGCAGTTTCCTGATCATAGGTCACTTTTCTCATGACATTGGAAGGCCACCGTAGAGCCCTGCACGTATTATGAACCTTTTTTAAAAATAAATAAATAAAAAAATAAATTTATTTTCGGCTCTGTTGGGTCTTCGTTGCTGTGCGTGGGCTTTCTCTAGTTGCAGTGAGCGGAGGCTACTCTTCATTGCGGTGCGCGGGCTTCTCATTGCAGTGGCTTCTCTTTGTTGCGGAGCACGGGCTCTAGGTGCGTGGGCTTCAGTCGTTGTGGCACACGGGCTCAGTAGTTGTGGCTCGCGGGCTCTAGAGCACAGGCTCAGTAGTTGTGGCACGTGGGCTCAGTAGTGGCTCGTGGGCTCAGTAGTTGTGGCTCGCGGGCTCTAGAGCACAGGCTCAGTAGTTGTGGCACGTGGGCTCAGTAGTTGTGGCTCGTGGGCTCAGTAGTTGTGGCTCGCGGGCTCTAGAGTGCAGTCTCAGTAGTTGTGGCGCACGGGCTCAGTAGTTGTGGCTCGCGGGCTCTAGAGCACAGGCTCAGTAGTTGTGGCGCATGGGCTTGGTTGATCCACGGCATGTGGGGTCTTCCCAGGGCTCGAACCCATGTCCCCTGCATTGGCAGGTGGATTCTTAACCACTGCACCACCAGGGAAGCCCCTATGAACCTTTTTAGTTTAATTATGAACCCCAAATTAGAGGAAGTCGATGCTGTCTGATGCACAGGGAGTGCCGAGGGCTCCCCACACACACATCTCCGCCCACGGTGGCCTCCCTGGGCCGCTGGATCAGGACAGGAGCTATAGCTACAGCACGTGGTTGAGCGTGTTCCCTTCTCTGCTTCCCACCAAGGAGAAGTCTCAGGTGGCTGAGCGTGCTGAAGCATTAGCCCCTGTGATCTCCAACACCACACCTTCAGCTACAGGAACGCTTCCAGCAATACTGACATGTGCCTGAAAAGCTGACCCCTCTTTTTCTTTTTCCCATTCACTATTGCCCGTGTCATCTCTGAGGAATCTAAACTTGTAGAGAGAAGCCCGGAGTATGCTGAAGGATCTTTCTCTCATGGAGGCACCCAAGTCAAACCTCTCCTCTATTTGATGACGAGGTGGCTTAGTGAAGATGCACCCTGTCAACAGCAAACACCAGCTTGGGGCCACGGTCACGTGACCCATCTCTGATCCTAACTTCTGCTTAGTCTTAGTTCTGGAAATTCCTTTCTCTTGTTCCCCAGGGGAACAGTGCTTCAGGGGCATACAGAGCTTTTATGACTTGTTCCCACACATAAAGGATAGATACAGAAATAGAATAAAGAGCTTCTCTCCTGGTCTACAGTCTAGTGTTTTAAAATAACCTCTTCCTCCCTCCCTCCATTCTGTCCTCCTTTCCTAAAAGGAAAAGAATCCCTTTAAACGAACTAGGAAAACAGAAGGCCCAGTAAAGTTGAGTGATGAGGCGTCCTGTTGGGGCATCGTACACCCACACTGCTGAGATGCTGAGATGCACCTTCTTGGCGTGCAGGGTTGATAGGAAAATGATGGCTTGAAATGAGCTCAGCAGAGTCAGGACGGTCTAACTGTTGAAGTGTGTCGCTGGCCCGCTTCTGTCCCCCTTGGCGTGAGAGGGGGTGGGAGGGTGGCGATTTGAAGGAGACACGTGGGGAGAGCTGGTTTCCTTTCTTCTTCATCCTGAGCACGCAGCACGGGGCATCGCTTCCTCTTCCGCAGACTGCTGTGTGCATGTCTCGGTTAATTCTGCAGGACAGGGATGGAGATGGTGGTGCAGGACAGGGATGGAGATGGTGGTGCAGGACAGGGATGGAGATGGTGGTCCAGGACGTGTTGCCCTTCCTCTCCTCCCTGCCATCACCCAGTCATTTGTAGGAAAAGCAGAGTTTGAGGAAAGACCAGACATAGTTTGTCAGGACTGATGTAGTTCTTGTTATGGATGTTATTTTAAAGTCTGTATTTGCTGCTGTTAACGAAAACGTACCCAACATTGTGGCCTGTGGGGTCACCCTATTCCTTCCCATTTTTATAATTCAAATCAGTAACCAGTAGTTGAGAGCCAGCTTCAGCCCTCCAGGTGATAAAGAACAAGTCGTGCTCCCCAGACTAAAGAGCGAATCGTTTGTGTGGTGTCCAGACAGGTGTGCAGTGGATGGCAACACCGGGCAGACCCGGAGAAGGTGCAGAGGCGCTGGAGGAGTGCTCAGTGGGAGAGGATGATGTTAACTCAGGTCTGGGCAGTCTGGAGAAAGAAATTTTACTCTCTGGCATTGGAGGTTTTCCAGGTGAGGGAGGCAGTGCCAGCCCAGAAGCACCGTGTGCCCGGAGGGGGTGACTGGCGTGCTGGAGGGGTTAGGGGTAGAGGCACCAAGAGGGAGGCCTGTCAGGGGAGACAGGAGAGCGTAGTGGTTAGCGTCCAGACTCCTGAGCCGCATGGCCTGGGCTCAGCTCCCAATTCTGCCACTTAATAGCTGGGTGACCTTTGGAAAGTTACTTAACCACTCTGTGCTTCAGTTCCCCCTCAGTAAGATGGAAATAACAGTACCTCCTTCATAGGGTTGTTCTGTAGTAAGCACTCTAATATATCAGAGATCTTATATTATTGATCATATAATATGTAATAATTGTATAATTTTATGTAATACTATACATATAGTATAGTGTAATAGTTGACTATTATAATTTGAGGTTCTGTGGCATAGGGCCTAATATGCCAATCTGATGAACGTCAATTTATTCTGTAAGTGATGGGGAGTCTCAAAAGGGGCTCGAGGTGCATTTTATATGGTCTGATGTGGTCTCTAGAAAATAACCCTGGCAGCAGTGTGAGGGAGAGGGGGAAATGGGTGAGACTGGGTGCAGGAAGTTACATGTCAGATGCCTCTCTCCCTCGAGACAGGGTTTCAAAAGGTCCGTAACCAGGGCTGCAGCCGTCCACCTCAACAGGGCTGTGGATGAAGTGACAGAGAGAATGTGAACAAGATTCCCCCCTGAGTGGATGAGGGAAGCAGGTGGAGGGGGACTTATTGGATTCAGTGTTGTATCCTGTAACACGAAGTTCAGGGCTACTCTGGGCTTTAAATATATATATTTACATGCATGTATAGATGTGTGTGTGCATATATAACTGTGTCTCTGTATCTGTGTGTGTGTGTGTGTGTGTGTGTGTGTGTGTGTATATATCCATATACACAGAGTCTTGTAAGAGAAGTTATAGGCAGTATTATGACCTGCCGTGTGTTTATGGTGTGATTGTGTGTTTGCCTCTGTGTAATATGGGAGCAGTCTGTCCCTGAGCCCTCTGGCCACCCCTCGCTCATCGTGTGTTGAAATGTTTGCCGGCATTTTGTAAATAGTAAAAAAAAAAAAAAAAAAAAAAGATCCAATGACAATTAAAACATTGAAAAAAATGTTTGAAGAGTTTAAAAAATTACTTTGAAGAGTTTCACTGCACTTTTTTCTTTCATTTTGAAGGAGAATTACACTTTGGGGAGTTGGAAGATGCTATTAGGAACCATTCCTGAGAGAGGATATGGGATGATTTTAGGGCCACTGGAAAGACCCCTTATCCTTCAGCCTGATGTTCCCACCAGGCTGATACCGACTCCATCAGTTCACATCATGCCTTGAGCCCTTTTGAAGATGAACAAGGGTTACCACCTGTGAGTTTACACAGTGCTCCACAGATATTCATCAGACAGCAGCAGTTTGCTCTGGTTTATTCGTTTAATGAACAGGCTCCTTTGGAAGCCAGAGGTGTGACATTTAGGCTTCCCAGGAAATGACTCATGGGATGAATTCTGAAGAAGTAACATAAAGATGAAGAACAGAGCAAACTGTCCAAGGAGGGTGGCTCCCGGAACTTGGAAGGAGAAAAAAGGACCTAAAAAAGTGAAAAAGTAGTTTCTATGCTGAAGACAAATGTTTCTTTCTTAATTTCTACTAAAGCTAGCTCAGCTTGTCTCCAGCTCCTGGGTGCCGGTAATGATTTAGAAGGGAGTTTTATTGCCTTTTCCTTGAGTGGCCAGATTACAGCTAAGCTCCCAAGGGATCAGACTGAAGTAGTGGGAACATTTCAGAGATGTTGGGAGAATCCAAATCTGCATATTCTTTTTTAAAAAATAAATTTAATTATTTAATTTTGGCTGTGTCGGGTCTTCGTTGCTGTGCCCGGGCTTTCTCTAGTTGCAGCGAGCCAGGGCTACTTCCCGTTGCGGTGCGCGGGCCTCTCACTGCGGTGGCCCCTCTTGTTGCAGAGCACGGGCTCTAGGCACTCGGGCTTCAGTAGTTGAGGCTCGTGGGCTCGGTAGTTGTGGCTCATGGGCTCTAGAGCGCAGGCTCAGTAGTTGTGGTGCACAGGCCCAGCCTCTCCGCAGCATGCGGGAGCCTCCCGAACCAGGGCTCGAACCCGTGTCCCCTGCTTTGGCAGGTGGACTCCCAACCACTGCACCACCAGGGAAGTCCTGCATATTCTTATAATTGGAAAAATAGTGAGCACTGAATGGGGTTGTCACCAGAATATAAATGAAGGACAGGGAGGGAGAAGCTTAACAGCGTGTGTCTCTCTCTCTCCCCTCAGGTGCAAAGCATTAAACATTTAAAGGCTTATAATGAGTGCGTGTCTCTCAAAATGAGAGCTGGAAGGCCACTTAAATTCAGATCCTACAGCCAGCTCTGGTTGGGGAACATGAAAGTTGTTAATATCTTCCATCACATTGGCAGACCTCTGTCTGTCCTTGCTGGTTTGAGGCAGGGTTGGGCACAGATAAAAGAATGTCAAGTTGAAATCAAGAAAACGGTCATGAACTGCATTTGCATACATTGCTAGAAATGCTGGCCCTTATCATATCCCTTTCATTACCTGCATCTCACGCTGGGTAGATGTCACTTGCATTCAGGACATCGCAGTAGCCTGTGGTCAGGGGCTGGGGGCTCAGACAGCCCTGAGGGGCAGTGTTTCAAATTGCTGCTTTGCAGATGAAGGCATTGAACCCTGCTCAGAGGTCAGACAGCCCAAGTCTCAAAGGGGCAAGAGAGCTTGCTATCTCGAGTTTAAGAGGGGGACAGGTCCCCCCATATTCAAATAACCCAAGGAGATGCCCCAGCATTTAAAAGGCTGAGTAAGATCTTCGTCAAAGGGTCTGGGGGGAGTTGAGCCGCAAAGAGCTCATTTGTGAGCAGTGCTCCAGCGTCTGTGTGGGTCTCTCTCTGCCCAGTGTTTTAACCAGATGCATACCATTGGGATCGTGAGGTGTGGATCCTGGGGCAGGGCTGCATCTCCAGCCAACTTGGAAGAACCACAGAGCATGTCTTCCAGTACCATGGGATTCCCCAACCAGTGGTGTTCACCAAGGTTCAGTTCACTAAAAGCAGTTGTAACGTCTATTTCCATTTATTTTCTTAACGAAATAATTATGTGTGTTCCCTATGAGATGAAACCACTTGCGAGCATTCAAGCAAGCACGTCAGTGGTAGTCCAGTGTGCAGGCTCATTATGACTCAATTACTTGGTCATTTATTGTCAGTGGTACCCCACTCACCTCTGTGCCTTGTGGCCACTAGTGCAATTCAAATTTGTTTTGATTCTTAGTCAAATATTGTTTCATTTATATCCATAAAGGCTTTTTGATTAAAGACAGCATCTTGTATTAGGCATCTCAGGCTGCCATAACAAAATACACAGACTGGGTGGCTCAGACAGAAATGTATTTTCTTGCATTTCTGGAGGCTGGAAGTCCAAGATAAGGGTACCAGCACGGTCGGGTTCGGGTGAGGACTCTTCCGGGCTTGTAGATGGCCGCCTTCTTGGTGTGTCCTCACGTGGCAGAGAGAGAGAGACAGAAAGTTCTTATGAGGACATTAATCCCATCATGGGGACCCCACCCTCATTACCTCATCTCCCAAAGGCCCACCTCCAAATACCATCACACTGGGGCTTCAACATATGAATTTGAGGAGGGGACACAAATTTTTAATCTGTGACAAGACCCAAATCTTGAAGTGCAAGTTAAGGGCATCCAGGTAACATGATGGGCTGAACACATGACTTTGTCCCCACGCCCTCGTGAAACACCAGTAAATGATATTAAAGGGCAGCAGAGACATGAACCTACTAAGACAAACAAAATAGTGGAGGACAGAATAGCAGAGGGAAAATCCAACAAAGTTTCAAAGTTGAAAAGCAGATGAATGTACTCAGCAGACCAGAGAAAGGCGAAAACTAACTCCTGGCAGTGGGGAAGCCACGGGCCAGACCGTCCTTCCTGCAGAACCCCAGAAAGGTTCAGGAGCTGGAGGCTTCAGGCACCTCTAAAGACAGGGGTGCAGGTGGGGTTAGAAAAGGTAGATTCTTTGAAAGATCATATAAGAAGCAATTAGATCTCTGGATCCCGTCATTCACCCCATGCAGAGAAACAACTGCTCCCCTGCAGTCCTGGTAAAAGAAACGACACTCAGTCATTGTGGAGCTTGAACCAAAGTGATTGTGGATATAGGGGCCATGCCCACTAGGGTAGAGGGGCTCCATAATGAGTAATTCATGACTGCATACTGACCTGTGATGGGGCTTATCTTTTCTCCCACCCCCAAGGGCTAGGATACCAGCAGCCAAGGCTTATGTTTTCTAAGAAGGCTAGAGGACCCAACCAGGGGGTGTGTTCAGGCCACAGGAAAGTCTTCCAGATGTGGACAGTCTGGGCTCCTTCACTAAACAAAGGGATCTCTGCCTGAAGCCCTTCACCTGACACCCACCTCACTCTGTACCATTCAGTACATTGACCCTAGCCACAGAGCACTTGAAAAGTGGCTAGTAGGATTGAGGAACTGGATTTTATTTCTGTTTCATTTTTAATGAACTTAAATTTAAATAGTCACAGGTGGGTAGGGGCTACCATACTGGACAGCACAGGTCAGGACAACTGAGAATTTGACTTAGTTTTTTTTAAAAGTTCTGACCTCAATTTTGACTGAAGCAGTGGTATTAAGTTTTATACCCACCAAACAATTCCTGAGGAATTTCCCCTCTGCCAGGCGAACACACTTACTGTGTAAGTCAGTGATCTCGTTCTGATTCCTTCTTTTCAAACCCTTTCCACCACTGCTGGATTTCCATATTTCTGCGTCAGTGTAACATCATCTATTTATGAGTGAGTAATCCTTCATCTGGGTTCGAGATTCCATGTGTTAATGTTTATGTGGTTGTAGATTTGGGCCTCATCTTACAAAAAAGGCATGATTCCTTCCAAATCATGTTCCTGTAATCAAGTATTATACTTAAGGCACTAGGGCAATTTAATGATCACCCTATTGTGGCTTCTTTTGTAATGAGAATAGAGTTGAGAATTATTCACAGATTTGATGTTTGCGAATTCACCTACTCACTAACATTTATTTGTAACCCCAAGATCAGTACTCGGGACACTTTTGCAATCATCTGCAGACATCTGCAGAGCAGTGAAAAATTTGAGTTCCTCAACACACACATTCCCAGCTGAGGCCAACAAGGCGATCATCTGACTTCTTGTTTCGGCTCTCGTATGGTGAATGTGTCCTTCTCGCAGTCTGTTTAGTGCCATGTTTTTGTGTTTTAATGCTTTTTGTTGGTGGTTTCTCTGATTAAGATGGCCCCTAAGCGTACTGCTGAAGTGCTGTCTAGTGTTCCTCAATGCAGGAGGGTTGTGATATGTCTTATGGGGGAAATACGTGTGTTTGTAAGATTTTTTTCAGGTATGAGTTATAGTGCTGTTGTCAGAGTTCAAGGTTAATGTGCCAACAACATGTATTAAAGAAATATGTGAGGTGATGGCTGTGTTAATGTAATGGAGTCCTTTCACTATGTATGCATATAGCAAATAATCATTTTGTACTCGTTAACTATCTTAGAATTTTGTCAATTATACCTCAGTAAAGCTGAAAAAAAAATAAAGAAAACCCAGAAACACACGTGAAACACAATCATGTATTGATCCCTTGACAAAAACGTTGTGACAGAGGCTCGCAGGAACTAACCCTGTATTTCGCCTAGGACCAATGATTCACTGTTCATTAATCCAGTGTTCTTACAGAACATAACAAATAATGGGCATTGGCTGTAATTACTTCCTGCTATATGTGTAGATTTATGGTGGTTTTAGGACGAATCTTTTTTGAACATTCTTGTGTACTTGCTCTGCTCTAATTTTGATTTGTATTCTTAGGTTGTAACTAGTAAACTCAGTGACACTCTTTCTATTACAATTATTTATTTATTTAATTTTTATTTATTTTTTTAACATCTTTATTGGAGTATAATTGCTTTACAATGTTAATTAAGTTGCAACTGTATAATAAAGTGAATCAGCTATATGTATACATATATCCCTATATCCCCTCCGTCTTGCGTCTCCCTCCCACCCTCCCTATCCTACCCCTCTAGGTGGATGCAAAGCACCGAGCAGATCTCCCTGTGCTATGCGGCTGCTTCCCACTAGCTATGTATTTGACATTTGGTAGTGTATATAGGTCAGTGCCACTCTCTCACTTCTTCTCAGCTTACCCTTCCCCCTCCCCGTGTCCTCAAGACCATTCTGTACGTCTGTGTCTTTATTCCTGTCCTGCCCCTAGGTTCTTCAGAACCATTTTTTTTTTTTTTAGATTCCATATATATGTGTTAGCATATGGTATTTGTTTTTTTTTCTGACTTATTTCACTCTGTATGACAGACTCTAGGTCCATCCACCTCACTACAAAAAACTCAGTTTCGTTTCTTTTTATGGCTGAATAATATTCCACTGTATATATGTGCCACATCTTCTTTGTGCATTCATCTGTCGATGGACACTTAGGTTGCTTCCATGTCCTGGCTATTGTAAACAGTGCTACAATGAACGTTGTGGTACATGACTCTTTTTGAATTATGGTTTTCTCAGGGTATATGCCCAGTAGTGGGATTGCTGGGTCATATGGTAGTTCTATTTTTAATTTTCTAAGAAACCTCCATACTGTTCTCCATAGTGGATGTATTAATTTACATTCCCACCAAGAGTGCAAGAGAGTTCCCTTTTCTCTACACCCTCTCCAGCATTTATTGTTTGTAGATTTTTTGATGATGGCCATTCTGACCGGTGTGAGGTGATACCTCACTGTAATTTTGATTTGCATTTCTCTAATGATTTAGTGATGTTGAGCATCCTTTCATGTGTTTGTTGGCAATCTGTATATCTTCTTTGGAGAAATGTCTATTTAGTTCTTCTGCGCATTTTTGGATTGGGTTGTTTTTTTGATATTGAATTGCATGAGCTGCTTGTATATTTTGGAGTTTAATTCTTTGTCAGTTGCTTCATTTGCAAATATTTTCTCCCATTCTGAGGGTTGTCTTTTTGTCTTGTTTATGGTTTCCTTTGCTGTGCAAAAGCTTTGAAGTTTCATTAGGTCCTGTTTGTTTATTTTTGTCTTTATTTCCATTTCTCTAGGAGGTGGGTAAAAAGAATCTTGCTGTGTTTTATGTCATAGAGTGTTCTGCCTATGTTTTCCTCTTAGAATTTTATAGTGTCTGGCTTTACATTTAGGTCTTTAATCCATTTTGAGTTTATTTTTGTGTATGGTGTTAGGGAGTGTTCTAATTTCATGCTTTTACATGTAGCTGTCCAGTTTTCCCAGCACCACTTATTGAAGAGGCTGTCTTTTCTCGTTGTATATTCTTGCCGGCTTTATCAAAGATAAGGTGACCATATGTGCATGGGTTTATCTCTGGGCTTTCTATCCTGTTCCATTGATCTATCTTTCTGTTTTGGTGCCAGTACCATACTACCTTGATTACTGTAGCTTTGTAGTATAGTCTGAAATCCAGGAGCCTGATTCTTCCAGCTCCGTTTTTCTTTCTCAAGATTGCTTTGGCTATTCGGGGTGTTTTGTATTTCCATACAAATTGTGAACTTTTTTGTTCTAGTTCTGTGAAAAATGCCATTGGTAGTTTGATAGGGATTGCATTGAATCTGTAGATTGCTTTGGGTAGTATAGTCATTTTCACAATGTTAATTCTTTCAGTCCAAGAACATCTCTCTCCATCTGTTTGTATCATCTTTAATTTCTTTCATCAGTGTCTTATAGTTTTCTGCATACAGGTCTTTTGTCTCCTTAGGTAGGTTTATTCCTAGGTATTTTGTTCTTTTTTTTGCAATGGTGAATAGGATTGTTTCCTTAATTTCTCTTTCTGATCTTTTGTTGTTAGTGTACAGGAATGCCAGAGATTTCTGTGCATTAATGTTGTATCCTGCAGCTTTACGAAATTCATTGATTAGTTCTAGTAGTTTTCTGGAGGCATCTGTAGGATTCTCTATGTATAGTATCATGTCATATGCAAACAGTGACAGCTTTACTTCTTCTTTTCCAATTTGGATTCCTTTTATTTCTTTTTCTTCTCTGATTGCTGTGGATAAAACTTCCAAAACTATGTTGAATAAGAGTGGTGAGAGTGGGCAATCTTGTCTTGTTCCTGATCTTAGAGGAAATGGTTTCAGTTTTTCACCATTGAGAACGATGTTGGCTGTGGGTTTGTCATATATGGCCTTTATTATGTTGAGGTAAGTTTCCTCTATGCCTATTTTCTACAGAGTTTTTATTATAAATGGGTGTTGAAATTTATTGAAAGATTTTTCTGCATCTATTTAGAAGATCATATGGTTTTTGTCTTTCAATTTGTTAATATGGTGTATCATATTAATTGATTTGCATATACAGAAGAGTCCTTGCATTCCTGGGATAAACCCCACTCGATCATGGTGTATGATCATTTTAATGTGCTGTTGGATTCTGTTTGCTAGTATTTTGTTGAGGATTTTTGCATCTATGTTCATCAGTGATACGGGCCTGTAGTTTTCTTTCTTTGTGACATCTTTGTCTGATTTTGGTATCAGGGTGATGGTGGCCTCACACAATGAGTTAGGGAGTGTTCCTCCCTCTGCTGTATTTTGTAAGAGTTTGAGAAGGATAGGTGTTAGCTCTTCTTTAAATGTTTGATAGAATTCGCCTGTGAAGCCACCTGGTCCTGGGCTTTTGTTTGTTGGAAGATTTTTCATCACAGTTTCAACTTCAGTGCTTGTGATTGGTCTGTTTATATTTCTGTTTCTTCCTGGTTCAGTCTCACAGGTTGTGCTTTGCTAAAAATTTGTCCATTTCTTTCAGGTTGTCCATTTTATTGGCATACAGTTGCTTGTAGTAATCTCTCATGGTCCTTTGTATTTCTGCAGTGTCAGTTGTTACTTCTTTTTCATTTCTAATTCTGTTGACTTGAGGCTTCTCCCTCTTTTTCTTGATGAGGCTGGATAATGGTTTATCAATTTTGTTTATCTTCTCAGAGAACCAGCTTTTAGTTTTATTGATCTTTGTAATCATTTCCTTCATTTCGTTTTCATTTATTTCTGATCTGATCTGATCTTTATGATTTCTTTCCTTCTGCTAACTTTGGAATTTTATTGTTCTTCTTTCTGTCATTGCTTTAGGTGTAAGTTGAGGTTGTTTAGAGATTTTTCTTGTTTCTTGAGGTAGGATTGTATTGCTATAAACTTCCCTCTTAGCACTGCTCTTGCTGCATCCCATAGGTTTTGGGCCATCGTGTTTTCAATGTCATTTGTTTCTAGGTATTTTCTGATTTCCACTTTGATTTCTTCAGTGACCTTTTGGTTATTTGGTAGCGTATTGTTTAGCCTCCATGTGTTTGTATTTTTTACATATTTTTTCCTGTAATTGATATCTACTCTCATAGCGTTGTGGTTGGAAAAGATACTTGATATGATTTCAATTTTCTTAAATTTACCAAGGCTTGATTTGTGACCCCAGATATGATCTATCCTGGAGAATGTTCCATGAGCAGTTGAGAAGAAAGTGTATTCTGTTGTTTTTGGATGGAATGTCCTATACATATCAATTAAGTCCATCTTGTTTAATGTATCATTTAAAGCTTGTGTTTCCTTATTTATTTTCATTTTGGATGATCTGTCCATTGGTGAAAGTGGGGTGTTAACATCCCCTACTATGATTGTGTTACTGTCGATTTCCCCTTTTATGGCTGTTAGCATTTGCCTTATGTATTGAGGTCCTCCTGTGTTAGGTGCACAAATATTTACAATTGTTATATCTTCTTGGATTGATCCCTTGATCATTTTTAGTGGCCTTCTTTGTCTCTTGTAATAGTCTTTATTTTAAAGTCATTTTGTCTGATATAAGAATTGCTGCTCCAGGTTTCTTTTGATTTCCATTTGCATGGAATATCTTTTTCCATCCCCTTGCTTTCAGTCTGTATGTGTCCCTAGGTCTGAAGTGTGTCTCTTGTACACAGCACGTATATATGGGTCTTGTTTTTGTATCCATTCAGCCAGTCTATGTATTTTCGTTGGAGCATTTAATCCATTTACATTTAAGGTAATAATATGTATGTTCCTATTATCATTTTCTTAACTGTTTTGAGTTGTTATTGTAGGTCTTTTCCTTCTCTTGTGTTTCCTGCCTAGAGAAATTCCTTTAGCATTTGTTGTAAAACTGGTTTGGTGATACTGAATTCTCTTAGTTTTTGCTTGTCTGTAAAGGTTTTCATTTCTCCGTCGAATGTGAATGAGATCCTCACTGGGTAGAGTAATCTTGGTTGTAGTTTTTTCCCTTTCATCACTTTAAATATGTCCTGCCACTCCCTTCTGGCTTGCAGAGTTTCTGCTGAAAGATCAGCTGTTAACCTTATGGGGATTCCTGTGTATGTTATTTGTTGCTTTTCCCTTGCTGCTTTTAATATTTTTTCTTTGTATTTAAGTTTTGATAGTTTGATTAATATGTGTCTTGGTGTGTTTCTCCTTGGATTTATCCTGTATGGGACTCTCTGTGCTTCCTGGACTTGATTGACTATTTCCTTTCCCATAATCGGGACGTTTTCAACTATAATCCCTTCAAATATTTACTGATTCCCTTTCTTTTTCTCTTCTTCTTCTGGGACCCCTATAATTTGAATGTCGGTGCATTTAATGTTGTCCCAGAGGTCTCTGAGACTGTCCTCAATTCTTTTCATCCTTTTTTCTTTATTCTGCTCTGTGGTAGTTATTTCCACTATTTTATCTTCCAGGTCACTTATCTGTTCTTCTGCCTCAGTTATTCTGCTATTGATTCCTTCTAGAGAATTTTTAATTTCATTTATTGTGTTCTTCATCATTGTTTGTTTGCTCTTTAGTCCTTCTAGTTCCTTGTTAAACGTTTCTTGTATTTTCTCCATTCTCTTTCCAAGATTTTGGATCATCTTTACTATCATTACTCTGAATTCTTTTTCAGGTAGACTGCCTATTTCCTCTTCATTTGTTTGATCTGGTGGGTTTTTACCTTGCTCCTTCATCTGCTGTGTATTTCTCTGTCTTCTCACTTTTCTTAACTTACTGTGTTTGGGATCTCCTTTTCACAGGCTGTGGGTTCGTAGTTCCCAACCTTACCCACTGGTGTCTGCCTCCAGTGGGTAAGGTTGGTTCAGTGGGTTGTGTAGGCTTCCTGGTGGAGGGGACTTGTGCCTGTGTTCTGGTGGATGAGGCTGGATCTTGTCTTTCTGGTGGGCAGGACCGTGTCCGGTGGTGTGTTTTGGGGTGCCTGGATCTTATTATGATTTTAGGCAGCCCGTCTGCTAATGGGTGGGGTTGTGTTACTGTCTTGCCGGTCGTTTGTCATGGGGTGTCCAGTACTGTAGCTCGCTGGTTGTTGAGTGGAGCTGGGTCTCAGCATTGAGATGGAGGTCTCTGGGAGAGCTCTCAGCGATTGATATTACGTGGGGCTGCGAGGTCTCCGGTGGACCAATGTCCTGGACTTGGCTCTGCCACCTCAGAGGCTCAGGCCTGGTCCCCAGCTGGAGTTCCCACACCCTGCCAGCCGCATGACAGCGAATGTGGCAGTCTCCATCATGACGTCAGATTATAAGGTTCTACAATAGCTGTTCAGCTAGAACAGGCTGACTTGGGAGCCCTTTGTCTACGAGGCTGTCTTCAGCAGCTGGTGGATAAAAGAGTAGGTCTCTGCATGTGCTGCCGGAGTCTTAAATGTTTATATAGATGTCTTCACTGTGTTCAGTCACAGATTTGGTACAGGTGGTCTCAAGAACACCTTACTCTCTCAAGGTTGTGTGCTTGAAACAGCTCCTAAGCCTGAGGGTCTACTAGCTGCAAGAAGACGAGACCACCTCGGGTGGCCTGCAAGCCGTGATTCTTGTCACAAACCCTGCTGTTGCTGTCATGGCATCTGGCTTACCCCGCCGCTCTGCAATGGGTTTTCAGTGAAGCTTTCTCTCTGTGCTGAGGAGATTCATGCTGCCTGAGTTGCCCAAAGCCATAGAGCACATAAATATTGGGGCTGGGGTACAAACCCAGCAAATCTGGCTCCAAAGTCTTAGTTAACTCATCCTGTCTGAAGCCAGGTCCTGGTGCAACACCCCACTATATGTGGCAGATGGTGGGCAGGACATGGCCCACAATTATTTTTATAACTTGATTTTATCTTGTTTTCAAGGCCAGCAGCTTTTTGAGGGTGTTCTAGTTTACCTTTCAGTTATTTTTAATGTTACAATCCACGGAAGAAACCCACTGAAAAATCAGTTAGTCCTAGGACTTCATCTTCTATCTCCCGCCAACGGAGGAAGAAATACATCATTCCTAAAAGTCCATTAAAATTTCACTCTGTAGTAAAGGATTTAAATGAGAAATTCCCAACATTTAGAGCCGTAGTTCTTGTGTCTTAAAAAAATATTACATTGAACAGAGTCCAGGTTAAATAAATGCCTTTTGTGTGAAGATATTTCCACATGGAAGATGTCCAGATCATGCATCTGTGCCTGGTTAATATTTAATACTAAGAATTTGATAATATTTAGTAACATTTCTTTTATGCAAATAAGACTTCTTCTTGGGGTTCAGACCACCATATAACCATGCAAGAAGAAGAGAAAAAGACACAAAAGTAACATAAATGATATGACTGAGTTAGCTCTATTTATGTGTGTATGTGAAGTAGAAATTATCTCAGTCTACTAAATCGTGAAGATGCATTATTGCATGTATGTTTAAGTAATAATAAACATCAAAGCATCTTGAATCTGGTAAGTACCAGATCAGTGTTTGGGGTGGGGGAGGAAAAAAGGGGAAAGGGAGAGAATGAAAGAGAAGGAATTTAGCTACTTGATTCTTCAGATGGGCAGGAAAGAAAATAACCACAGATGCCTTTATAATACTGCTTGCTAATGGAAGAGTGCTAAATGCTGGATACACCTCTTCAAGTCAGGAGAATGGGTGACTGGTTTCTACCAAGAGACGGAGGCCTGGTTCCCACTAAGGATTGGGATGGCCTTGAATAAGCCTCTTAGCCCGAGAACCAAAACGTGTAACCCACCACAGTATCCAAGCTAAATATCCAGCATGTGTTCAGTGTCTGCCTTCTCGTTTAAACATCAGAGTCACCTTACGTGGCAAACATCATCATTTCTAATCTACAGACAATGAAACTGAGGCTCAGAGAGGCTCAGTAACTTGTCCAGGGTCAATGGAATTTGAACTCAGGTCTGTTGGACTCCGGAATCTGTGTTCCTCACCTCAATCTGTGTATGTCAGAACTTTCCCATACACCTCCACCCATTTTTCTGGATTTGCGTTTGAATTGTTGGAGATAAGCATCAATATATTTTTTAAAATATTGATTTATCTTTGGCTGCGTCGGGTCTTAGTCGCAGCATGCAGGATCTTCCGTTGCAGTGCACGGGCTCTTTGTTGCGGCACGTGGGCTTCTCTCTAGTTGTGGTGTGTGGGCTCCAGAGCGCATGTGCTCGGTAGTTGCAACATGGACTTAGTTGCCCTGTTGCATGTGGGATCCTAGTTCCCTGACCAGGGATCAAACCTGCATCCCCTGCATTGGAAGGCAGATTCTTAAGCACTGGACCACCAGGGGAGTCCCAGCATCAACATTCTTATTTGCCTTTTCTCTCTGTAGTAGGTGCTGAAAGTCGGGGGCATAAATTAATGTATTTTAAAATGCTCTGTACAATGCAGACAATTGCCGCTATTTCTAAAGAATCATATAGAAGTAGAAGTAAGTTGTCTGACCAGAAGTTTTTTTAACTTTGGCAGATATTGACTACCTCAAGAAAACTATTAACCTTTGGGAAATCCTTCTTCCTTTTCCATTTCCCCCACCTGACTTCTTAGTACAAGGTCCATATGAAATGCCTGTCTGGTTGTTTTGAGGGAATAAGAAGACTCGAAGGATGAAAATGCAAAGTAAGAGAGATTTGTGTAGTACATGCATCTGACCTTCCTGAGATCGATTCTTGGTGTGGTTGCAAAGTACCCTAGAGTTTTAGCTTTTGGTCATAGTTGCTTGGTGTCAAACTTGAGCATGTACATCTTTGGAATCTCTCTCAGCTTCTGTTTTTCAGAAGATTGGAATAGAAAGTCCTTGACTTCTCATCCATTCGTAAAATATATGATTTCATATCTCTTTGATATTTGCCATGTATTAGTATAATGTGAAGACATGTACACTAGCTTATAACTTATAGAAAAAATTTAAAATGACTTATGTGTATGAAAATACAAACGTATATCTATCTCTGATGTTGTATTGCATATAGATGATTCACTATGCTTGAAGGCCATGGTTTTTGTTGTTGTTGTTGTTGTTTTGTGGTACGTGGGCCTCTCACTGCTGTGGCCTCTCCCATTGCGGAGCACAGGCTCCGGACGCACAGGCTCAGCGACCATGGCTCACGGTTCCAGCCGCTCCGCGGCATGTGGGATCTTCCCGGACCAGGGCACGAACCCGTGTCCCCTGCATCGGCAGGCGGACTCTCAACCACTGCGCCACCAGGGAAGCCTGCCATGGTTTTTGTTGCTTTTTCTGTGCTAGTCTTTGTCTCGTTTTGGGGTTGAGTGGCTTATACAAAAAAATGGCTTATTTTGAGCCATACTTGCATTCTGTCATGTTTGACCAAAGAGGATATTCCTCAAAATCAGAGACCGGTAGGACCCCCAAGGTATCCTCTTACTCTCTAAATGGTAGATGGCTTTAGTGACAGCTCCCAGAAATTTTAACTGCCACTGGCCTTCAGGAAGCTCGATGTAAATGAACTAGGCTTGATGGTCATGATGTTGTAGAAGTAGAACTGTGTCCTGGCTTCGTCACTTTGAGTGATTACTCTGAACTTCAGAAATACGTTACTAAAGTTGTTGAAGTGCTTAGAAAATAGTAACATCAGCGCGCCTGTATTAAATTGTTCATTTCTTTGATGTTTTCAATCAAGCACAGGCACAGTGTTACATCGCTGTAGACATAATCCTGTCTCCATGTGATTTATGTCAATTTACATCATTACAGAAATATCATAATGCTTCATTAAGCATTAGGGAATTAGGGGTTGTGCGTTAGTGATTTTACCAAAAGATTATCTCTCTTAAACGCCTTAAAGAATTAAAATAATCTTCAATAGAAGTCTCTTTGAAGTATGTGCCTTCCCATTTCTCCTTAGAGTACAGTAAACCTAATTTTATATTTTCTTCATGCTTCAGGGTCCTTATTAATACACTTATTACTATGCGTGCCCTGAATAATGATGCTCTCGGGCTATTAAGGGTGTAGGACAGTTCGGTCTTTTTTGCTTTAAAATCCCCTCCCCCATCTCCATGTCTCTGAGATGCTACTTCTCCTATCAGGCTGCCTCTCTCTTTGTAATTTATGTTTCTATGGTCTAGAAAACCAGACAACCAAGCCCATTTAACTTGTAACTAAAATTAAAGTAAACTAGCTAGGAGTGGGAGCTTGGGGAGCCCTCAGAATGATTTAACTGCATGAGTTTTAATGCATGGATTTGTGCCATCCATACTGCTGGCTGCGTTGCTTTTTTGGCTTCTTGCTAGCTAGAAACTTGACTCTGATTTAGATTCGTGACTTAAAACTCTGGAAAGTATTTTAAAGTAATGCCTGGATTCATACAGAGGAAGACAATTTGTTGAATCTATTTCAAATCATTAATAAAGGTGAAAACCCTCTGAATTAAAATACATCAATATGAAGAAAAAATATTATCTGAGTTTCAGAATCATATTCTCATGTAACTGGCTTACCAGCTATTCCGGTGGTTTCTTTAAACTGAGAAGAAATGGACACGTATGGAAGATTTTTCTTCCTTTAGCTTCAGCTCACAATCTAAGAGGACTTTGTTTCTTTCTTGCGTAGTTTTGCTAAGCAACTATGAGCCCATGATAAATTTTGCAATTCCATTGAGGCAAATTAAAATTTTAACTGAACCTTCTCGTAAACTGGCAACGTGAGGTTTGAAAATAGTTTAATGACTTCATTAGAAAATTCATCCAACCTGTGATTTGAGACAGGTGCATTGGAAAATAACCTTTTAGATGTATTCTAAACGAACAAAACCTGGTATGCTCTAAAGGAAGCTAGTCCTGTAAAATTTCCACCTCACATTTGTAAGCTGAGACTTAGATTTGAAGAGGAAAAAAGGGTGAGAAAAATCTCTCTCTTATCTTTGGGGTCTTGATAGGAGAATATGACTGGATTTTCTCTATATCTGAATAAGTCAATTGTAGGCTAGTGTTCATAGGCAGATACCTACGAGTTTTGAATGTGTAATTTCCTTATTTAGACAGTTAAAGTGTCTTTTCTCAGCTATGCAAGTTAGGAAATGACAGTAACTTTAACATGAGCATTTAAGAAGGTAAAAATTCTACTTTGAATATGAACGACATAGTAAATCCTTAAGGTGGTGTTCAAGCAATTGTTCAAACAACCCTCATATGAAATAGAGGACCTCTAGGAAATAGAGTAGTAGTACTCCTTAACATTCAAAACACCTAGAATTTGTTACAGCCCACTTTCCAACAACTTAACTTTTCCCCTCTCACTTTTTTTTTTTTGCGGTGCGCGGGCCTCTCACTGCTGTGGCCTCTCCCGTTGCGGAGCACAGGCTCCGGACGCGCAGGCTCAGAGGACATGGCTCACGGGCCCAGCCGCTCCGCGGCATGTGGGATCTTCCCGGACCGGGGCACGAACCCGTGTCCCCTGCATCGGCAGGCGGATTCTCAGCCACTGCGCCACCAGGGAAGCCCTCCCCTCTCACTTTCGGTGAATATTTTTCTTCCAGTTTCATCACTGTGATAGTCTCCAAGGGTCAGTCATTGTCTTTCTGTTGTTTCTCGTCCACTTTCCCTAGGAAGCCCGTTCTCTCCCTTAATTTTATACTGAGACCTCTTTGGTTGTCCCTTTGCTTCTGATTTCTTGTCAGTTCTCTAATTACATATATTCAGTTTGACCGTAAGACATTTTCATTGGGATATCCCAACTCATTCAAAAGATGAATCGATCCCACCCCCAGCCCAAAGCAGACCCCTTCCTAACCTCCCCATCAGGGTTGGGGCATCACTGAAGTTCAGTGCAGAAAGGGATATGATATAAGAAATGAGGTGCTTACATCACTAAGAGAATGAAAAGGTAATGGAAAGTTATCTGAATCCATTTAGGTAGGTGGGTCATCAGAGTCAGGAAAGAACACAACAGAAACTCAGACACAGGCCTGAGGATTCAAGTACATGATTGCATTCCCTAGCAAAAGTCCTCAGGAAAAAAATCCCTAGCAAAAGTGAAAGAAACAGGAGAATCTTAGTCCTTAAGAATAGAGTTCAAGGATGAAACTGAGAAAAGGACTCAGTTACTGCAGCTGGGGTTCCAGGATCAGAATACTTGGGCACAGCAGGATTAGCCACAGGTTTTAATACCAGATGTCTACCTGTGTGCCTAGGACATAGGATGTGGTAAAATCAACACATACCAAGTCGTTTTTTTGGAAGAAAGAATGAATGAAATCCACAGATAAAATATTCAAAATTGGGCTTCCCTGGTGGCGCAGTGGTTGAGAGTCCGCCTGCCAATGCAGGGGACACGGGTTCGTGCCCCGGTCCGGGAAGATCCCACATGCCGCGGAGCGGCTGGGCCCGTGAGCCATGGCCGCTGAGCCTGCGCGTCCGGAGCCTGTGCTCCACAACGGGAGAGGCCACAACAGTGGGAGGCCCGCGTACCGCAAAAAAAAAAAAAAAAATTTCAAAATTTGCTCATTGACTTGAAGCAGAGCAGACAGTTGAGGTTTGGTTGTCCTTCCTGTTAGTGTAAAATCCTATGATGACTCAGGGCACTGGAAGGCAAGCAGAATCAGCCTCTGGTTGGGAGGAATCTTCCATTGAGATTGAGCACATCTGGTGGGACCTGTCCCTGGTATTTCGCTAAAAATAACTTTAGTCACAAGCTATGTAGATGCTACAATTCCTATTACTCTCAATTAAGTCAAGAGCAAGGTTTATTTTTAAATCCTTTCCATTACTATTACCCTGTTTTAAAAGCCTATTCAATTTTTTATGAAATTTTAACTTCATTTTGTTTGACAACATGTAGCATTGTGCTTTTTAAAATAATAATTAAAATATTTTAAAAGCTTCCTTAGCTTGTTAGATCTGTTGGGTAGACCTGTTAAATATTTTTAAGGATTCATTTCAATGATTTGATTAAACCTCAAACACAAACATGTAATCCTCTCATGTTCTTTTAATAATGTAGAAAGGAGCTTTCGCAAAGCCAGAAGTTTAGAAAAAGGAGCTTAAACTCAGATGTCATTCAAAATTTGACTTCCGTGAAATTCCCTAATCTCTTTTCTTTCCATATCCTTTCCAAGAACCATTGTAAGTAAAACAGTGCACTAGACTTTTCTTTAAGAAAAGAAATTAATATAAAATAGTTATCAAAGGGCTTCCCTGGTGGCGCAGTGGTTGAGAGTCCACCTGCCGATGCAGGGGACACGGGTTCGTGCCCCGGTCCGGGAAGATCCCACATGCCGCGGAGCGGCTAGGCCCGTGAGCCATGGCCGCTGAGCCTGCGCGTCCGGAGCCTGTGCTCCGCAATGGGAGAGGCCACAACAGTGAGAGGCCCGCGTACCGCAAAAAAAACAGTTATCAAGGATCTACTGTATATCACAGGGAACTATACTCAATATTTTGTAATAACCTATAAGGGAAAAGAATCTGAAAAAATAGATACATATATCTATGTATAACTGAATCACTTTGCTGTACACCCGAAATCAACACAACGTTGTAAATCAACTACACTTCAATTAAAAAATAGAACTAAAAAAAAAAAAAAATGAAATTATCAAAAAGAAAAGAAATTCGCCTGGCCCCTCACCACATGACTGAAATGGATGTGAAACTGAAGATTGACTCACATCTCAGGCATCAGTTTCTTCTATTAAAGTAGAGGTTCATGTACTAATCCTCTCAAAAGAACCTTTCAGAATCATTAACTCAGAAGAGGTTACAATAATAACTTGCTGGCAGAACTGGTTGAGGCCTTTGTTCTAGTTCTGATTAACCAGTGGAACTTTCCTGGCTCAGTTTATCACACAGCTGACTTCTGCCTTCCCTTCCGATCCCAGCTGAAGTCCCACCTGGCTGCACCTACTAGATGACTCGTCCCTCCCCTGAACTCACAGCAGCCCCACCACCTGGCCCTGAGCTGGAAAGCCTTCCCCAGAGACCTGTGCCCTCATCTACACTGCACATCCTGCAAACACGGAGGCCTCCTACCACCCTCCACGTCCGGCTCATACACAGTGATGCCTAGCAGGTGTCCATGACATTGTGGTCGATGATGTAGTGGTGATGATTACTATTTATTTCATTAAAGGAGAATAACCGTCTTTGGGAGGCAGTACAGAAAATTAGCAGTTAAGGCTGCTGAATTAAGCAGTGGACAGTCTTTTGGGCCCCGGAAGCCTGGAAGTATGAGGCATTAGATTTGGGATCGGTTCGGTTCTGTTCTGTTTGTACAGAAGATAAAAATTAATTTTTCAAGATGTACCAAAAAATCAAGTTAATGAAATGTGCCAACCACCTAAAACTAGTTCAGTGTCTTAACTATAAAGATACTCAGTTTTTGGTGACCGAATAAGTGAATGACTGAATGTGTGAACTAGAGTTGGACACAAGCCATCTGAATTCAGAGGTTCTGCGTACAATGGTACTTTCAAAAGTTGCCTCATGGGCTTCCCTGGTGGCGCAGTGGTTGAGAGTCCGCCTGCCAATGCAGGGGACACGGGTTCGTGCCCCGGTCCGGGAAGATCCCACATGCCGCGGAGCGGCTAGGCCCGTGAGCCATGGCCGCTGAGCCTGTGCGTCCAGAGCCTGTGCTCCACAGTGGGAGAGGCCACAACAGTGTGAGAGGCCCGCATACTGCAAAAAAAAAAAAAAAAAAAAGTTGCCTCACTGGAAGGTTTAAATTATTGGGATTAAGTCATCCATATACCTTTTCCCCCACCCTCTTTTGTCCAAAGTAAAAATAAAGTAATAGTCTGGTTTCTATATTTGGTAATGCCTGTGGTTTGAATCCTGTGCTATTGTATTGTACTAAGATGTGGTTATAATACACAGGTGGCCCGTGCACGTGGTGACGGGGAATGAGGATGAGAATGGGTGGGTCTGTTCCTGTTGTCATTCACCTGGACAGAGAGGCCCATGGCTCTAGAAATCCGAAAGTGAGAGAGCAGGCTGCAGGTGGTGGGAGAGGAAAACATGTCTCTTGGGCTCACCTGTGAAGCATCAGTCAGAGAGTCTGCTTGGGCCTCTTGGGATTGGAAGGGGTGATGTGTGTAAAGACATGCTAAGGAAGATAAGAGGAGGGAGTTTTGTTCCTCTTGGGGCCTCAGCATTAAAGACTGAGCAGTGTCTCCTGAAGGCGGTGTGGAGAAGTAACTGTCAAAGAGAAAGCTGGACATTAGTTTCAGGCCCTAAGACAGTTTTTATTCCTAATTACTGCAATAGTAAATAGAACCCCATGTAACACTGGGTAGCTAAAGGAAAAGCCCTGAAGGCCAGTAAGGGGTGTGATCGGCCGTCTGTGTCTGTTCACTGGCTCTTGCTGAAGTTCAGCTCCTACCCTCCCACAGAGACCGGAAGACAGGGGCTCGGTCCTTTTTGATGATTATGTTTCAAAGGAATGGCTTCCATATCCTTGAGAAGGACACTCCTGGGTTGTAGAAGATATGTATACATCTGCCTCTGTCTCAAAGGCACAGAGAAAGGATTTACTATTGTCAGTTTTCTAAAGTAAATGCCCAAAGAAAAGGGAGCCCAGGGGCCTGTGTCAGGTTTCGGCTGGAACAAACAGTAGGTTCTTTGGGCAGTACTCAGCTTCCTCAGGCAGGGACTTTCGGGAGCTAGCGTCATCGTCCAGGGGATGCAGCCTTGAGCTGCTAGAAACTATGTGTTGCTTCAAGTCTCGTAGTGTCAGGGGTGGACAAATCGTTAGTGTTGAAAATTGAGTTCTTAGAGGCCAGGTCAAGAAGAGGCTTAGAGGAGCCTCTGGACTAGAGTTTGGCCAAGGAGAGAGCCTTTCTCACCACTTTGGGAGAAACTCCAAGGGGAAAACGAGGCGGATGTCAGAGGGATTGGTCCAGCGTTTCCTTCCAGTGGGTACCTTGCAGCCTCCATTTGTAGTTAGTGAGGAAAACATCGTTTCCTCACACTGACAACAAGAATTTGTTAAGTGACTTAGGATGAAACGTGCCATTTCTACCTGAGATTTTCTTCTTTGTAAAGTTAAACTTTAGCTTTGGAAGAAGTTAGGATTTCAAGGTTCGACATCCGAGGTTCTGTTGATTCTCATGTATCATAAGCTTCTTCAGCTCAAGGATCAAAAGTGTGAACATGACATGGAGCCCGGAAATGCATTTTTTTATTTGAAAGCCACAGTTTTATACTTAGTTTTGAAAGCAATGATGTCAAGAAGGTTTCTTTTGCCGTTTGTCTTTTTTTTTTTTTGCCACACAGCTTGAAGGTTTGTTCTTCCCTCTTCAACTTATGGGAGAATTCTATAAAGTTCTTTTTCTTGGGTTTTCTACAACAGGGGTTAGCAAACTATGACCCACAGGCCAAATCCATCTCCCACCCTGTTTTTGTAAATAAAGTTTTATTGGAACACAGCCACCTTATTCATTTGTGTACTGTCTAGAGTTGCTATGACAGAATTGAGTAGTTTCTTAAAGACTGGTGGCTGTCTGCCCTTTACAGAAAAAGTTTGCCGACACCTGCTCTACATATTCACAAACTAATTCTTTTTTTCATTATAAATATATTCTCTGCCTGTTTGAAACATAGAGTTGAAATGCTGACAGAATCCATACTTGCTACCTTTGAATGCAATTGTATTTCCCCCAAAATTTTCATTTGAGGAACTCAAGTTGAATGGACAGCATTGTTTCAAGCCCCATGGAAGTTTCAAAGAAAGCAACCACGTGCATACCAGGTAGCCAGGTTTCCTCATAAACTAGAAACTTTGGCTCATATAATTAAAGACTTTCATCACGCACAATGGAGAGAGGTACAAATATTTGCAGTGAAGCTACTGTCCTTCATGAATTATAAAGACACTTGTGGATAAGTTTCTATTTTGGAAATAAAAATGACAATAACAACAAAACTTTTTCTCTGAAAAATGTAAACTTTCCTCTTAACTTATTCATCCTTTCCATTAAATTTATCGCCACTTTTCCTCTATAAAGAAATCAAGTCTTATAATCCCAGAGGGTCAAAGGAGACCTTTAGCTTGTGATATTATTTCTGTGATCCGAGGTGAAGAAATGGCAACTTTTAAAAACATTTAAGCTCATGGCCAAACATTAGGTATTAGAGTCTCATAATTTTCCTGTCCCTGAGTTTTGACATCTTATAACTAACTTCATCCCATCACACCCATTAGGATAGCTATTTAAAAAACAAACAAACAAATAAACCCCAAAAAAACAGAAATAATAAGTGTTATGAGGATGTGGAAAATTGGAGCTTTTGTGCACTTTTGGTGGGAATGTAAAACGGTGCAGCCACTAAGGAAAACAGTATGGTGGTTCCTCAAAAAATTAAGCATAGAACTGCTACATACATGATCCAGCCATCCCATTTCTGAAGCAGGATCTCAAAGAGATATTTGCACACACATGTTCATAGCAGCATTATTCACAATAGCCAAGAGGTGGGAGCAACCCTAAGTGCCCATCGACAGATGAATGGATAAACAAAATGTGATATATACACATACAATTGAATATTTATCCAGCTTTAAAAAGGAAGTCCTGTCACATGCTACAACATAGATGTACCTTGCTAAGTGAAATAAGACAGTCACAAAAAAAGACAGATATTGTATGATTTCATTTATATGAGGTACCCGGAGGAGTCAGATTCATAGATACAGAACGTAGAATGGTGGTTGCCAGGGGCTGGCCGGGGAGAAGAATGGGGAGTTATTGTTTAATAGGCATAGAGCTTCAGTTTTACAAGATGAAAATATTGGTTACACAATAATATGAATATACTTAAACTACTGAACTGTACCCTTGGGAGTGGTTACAATGGTAAATTTTATGTCACGTGTATTTTATCACCATTTAAAAAATGCTAAGCTGATCGCATCCCTGAGCCAGTAGCTTTGACAGAACGTGTGACAAAGTCCAGACAGTTTCTGTTTTGTCTCTGTCTTCACGCTTTCGCAGCGGTTAGCTTATCTAGTTATAGCGCTGCCAGGTGACAGGATGTTTTGATAGGAAAAGAAATCAAATCAAGCTGATTGATCTGTTTTCGTGGCTCATTCCTGTAACATTGTATAGACACAGCCTTGGGCAAGATTTTTCTATTAACTTGTCGATGAGGCCAGCGAAGCCACTTTTGTGGGTTTGTGAGGAAGAAAGAAAATGGGTTGATGGTTTACTTCACCTCTGAACACCACTGAGATCAGCTAGATTCCCATCAGGACCATGGCCATCAAATCCTTCATCCCCTCCCTCACTCAAG
This sequence comes from Tursiops truncatus, assembly GCF_011762595.2. Taxonomy (NCBI): domain Eukaryota; kingdom Metazoa; phylum Chordata; class Mammalia; order Artiodactyla; family Delphinidae; genus Tursiops; species Tursiops truncatus. Next base: position 9,943,502 of record NC_047043.1, read on the forward strand.
CCCAGATGGTACTAAGAATCAACATCTGAATTCTAAGTTGCTGCCCTGGCCCAGACATTTCCTCAAATCAGAGTCAATCCCTAGAATTAAGAGACTGCTGGGTAATTTTATGGAGGAAAAAAAAGTTCCATTCATGATGTCATAAAGAATCAGTGTCAAGCAAATGAAAGACATTGAGTTCTGCTATTTCCATTGGTGAATTAAGTGTTGCACATTTGTTACCTTTCACTCTGCACGCGACAGTTACTTCAAAAGGAGCGCAGAAATACCCATCAGAAACAAAACTCGGAAGTTGCGATCACAAAGGAGGAACAGAGAAGGCTGCGTGTTCATTTAAGGGAGCAACGTGCTGCTTGTCATGTCTCGCTGCTTTGTCATAAAGGGAGGGGGTATTGATGGCATCTGTGGGAACAAGCAGAGCCTCAAGGAAAGCTTTGAGCAGCCCTGTGCTTCTGGACCTTTGTTCTTCGTTTCATATGTTAAGAGATTTCTGCTTCTTTTGGCAGTGGTTATGTTTTTCAGTTTTTCCAGTTGCTGCTTGGGTAAATGTTTGATTCACACACCTGCTATTCAAATATTCTGGGATTTTCAGGGAATAATATCTAGGTACTAATGGTTGAGTTTTTCCCCCTATTACAGATTAATAACTCTCTTCTCCTATTTGTAGATCATGGCTATTTGGCCATATTGGGTTTTTTTGTTTTGTTTTGTTTTGTTTTGCGGTATGCGGGCCTCTCACTGCTGCGGCCTCTCCCGCTGCGGAGCACAGGCTCCGGACGCGCAGGCCCAGCGGCCATGGCTCACGGGCCTAGCCGCTCCGCGGCATGTGGGATCCTCCCGGACCGGGGCACGAACCCGCGCCCACCGCATCGGCAGGCGGACCCCCAACCGCTGCGCCACCAGGGAAGCCCGGCCATGTTGTTTTATCATTAGCTGGCGGATGCTTAGATAAAGAATAGCGAAACCCAGTCTGTTTCTGGGTGAAGCATCTTATCATGCAAGAGGAGAAGGTTGAGACAGAAATGAAAAACTGTGTTTGGTATGCAGAATAGGAAAGGATGTTTCTAAATTACTTGGACTTTCTCTTAGATTGGAAGGTTTTGTTATTTAATTATATGCAGTTACGCATTTCTTCTTCGTGAGCATTTCTGTTCTGCTTTGGTATAAAAGGCTTGATGTAGCTCAGTTTTTCAAGGACATAGCAAATCTGCACATTTCTTACCTTTATAATTCTCTCCATCGGAAATGACTGATGGGAAGTAACCGAGTGGATATTTACCTTCCAAAACATGGATGTTACTTAACATACGCATATTAAAGAAGAGAGTGAAATTATAAATTTCTGTGTGACTCTATATTTCCTTTGGCCAGTTTAACTTTTTCCTAAAGTACAGCGTGATCATAAAAACAATCGCACAACTTATTGAGTTTTATGCGTGAGGCAGGATGCTTTGTCTTCATTTGTGAAACCTCATTTGGTGACAATTAAGTCACTGCTAAACTTTAATAAGATGATTTAAGAAATGATCAGAGTTTACAGGCTACAAAATTTGGCCCAGAAAATAGCAAAAGGCGTATCTTTCGTTCTTCTGCATATGCACTGTAGCCTATCTGTACGTGTTTGTTTATTTACGGATAGTCTCGATGAGTTGTCAGGCGACGGGCAGTATAATGTCATGCTTAAGTTTTCACACACTGGAATCACACGGCTTGGGTTCAAGTCCAATTTTGCACCTTGGGCAAGTTACTTAACAGCTTGTTTATCTGCAAAATGGTGATAAGCCTCTGGAGTTGTTGTGAAACTTACAATAAAGTACTACGTGGAAAGCGCAGTAAGTAGTTCCTAATGCAGCGTGAGTGTTACCATGGCAACGGAAGGGAGAAATCAAGTCTTCACACAAAAATGTCCCTTTCAGACAAAATATTTGTCTGAGTAGACATTTGACGTAACTGTATATAGTTATGGTTTTTAAAATTTTTGTTCAAAATCATTAGTTGACTTTAATCTGACTAGATACTAAGAGCAAATAAATTCCCTCAGTCTAACACTGCTGTCTTTCTCTGTCTTATAAAGAATCAGAGAAGTAAGATTTTAAAGCCTAAACATCTTAACACCACCTTCTAAAGACTTCATTGCAGCAGAGTTGATTGGACCATTAGAGGAAAAACAAGCAGTGAAAGAGGCAAACCTATTTCCATTAACTTGACAGCACAAAACCCTTTGAACAACGGCCCTATTATCTTTGGGGTAACAGGTGGTAGCTGGGCTATTAAGCTGTTCTGGGCAGGATTTCAGATTTCCTTCTTCAGTGCTTTGGGCGATACCTTTCTGTCATAAAGCAATCAGTAATAATTAGGTGTCTAGAATGAAATACAGTACAGCATTATGCTTCCTACATCTGGAAGAGAAAGTCACTTAACTAGCTCTAAATCAATGAATTTTCTTTTTTATTCCTGACCGGAGTGTTAGAGGTAGCAGAGAATATGATGGAAATGTGAATTGTAGCTTGGTACACAATCACAAAAAAAATTAGATGTTAGGACACACTTCCCTGCAAGTAAAAGAAGCAAACACCAAAACATCAAACCTTTATTTCTAACATAAATACTTTCATTACATTGCATTCTCTATCACCGTAGGGCCACCTGTTCCACATTTAATGAAATAAAGTCCCTTGTAATAGGTGATATATAGGTGAAAAGACAAAATGAAGGTTGTAAACAGGGCTTAACCTACATTACTTTTCAGATCTTAGTTTTATTAAATCATTGTTCTACCATGTTCCCATAAGAGGGGACCAATAAATGGAGAAGGAATTATTTCTACCGTGTCTTGTAAATCTCCGAAGAGAAAACTGATAGTTATTCTGTTCGAATTTGGTCTGAAGTTTTCCTGTGCAGATTGGGGTAGAGAGAGAGAAGATGGAATCTGCCAATTGTAACATAAGCTTTCCTCGGTGCCCTCCCAAGAGTGTTGAGCCTGATCCTTGCAAAACTAATTCCCCGAAGTTGCTTCTTACATGCGACTTCAAGGATGGACTCCAAGAACAGTTCAACCTATTTTCAAAAATCAGAATACTTACTTCTGCAAAATTACTCACCTCGAAAACTTTCTGCCAGCCTCCTCCCCCTCAAACTTCAGGTCCCTCTTCTGCTGCCCAGATACCTGCAGGCATTAAGAGCAACCATTCTGTGCTCATATCTGAACTATTTGAAGAAATGACCAGGAAAGAACTTGTGGCTTTTATTGCCTATGATCACCCTTTCTTTCATCAGCAAGAGTTGTCTGCTGGCCAACTGTATAATTTCATTCTGTGGTGGCTGAGTTTTTTACTCCCCTTCAGAGGCTAATACATCAGTGAAAAGAGAAGCAGAATTAGTAACGAGGTCCTTTGAATGCTTTTGCTTTGGAAAATAAAACATACATTGAGAAAATGCATTAAGCGTCAATGTACAGTTTAACAGTTGGTTATAAAGTGCATATAACTGCTGCCACATCAAAAAAAAAGAAAAAGAAAAAATTGACAGTATCTGGGAGCCCCTTAATGTGCCTCTGTGATTGCAATTTCCCTCCCACCAAAGGTGGCCGCTGTCCTGATTTTTTATTGTCATCATATCCTTTTCTTTGTAGTTTTAAAGTTTAGAGAGATGCATCTCTAAACCATATATTTAGTTTTGCCAGTTTTGAACTTTATATAAATGGAATCACGGTGTGTGTGTTCTTTTGTCTTGCTCTTTTCACTCAGCATTACTTGTAAGGTTCATTCATTTTGTGCGTTTACATTTTATTCTGAGAATTTTCAAACATGAGAGAATTGTATAATGATATCATTGCACAGTTTAATTGTAGAGTTATATAGCCATCACCTAACAGTTACTAAGATGTGGCCATATTCATTGCTTTTTTTTTTTTTTCTGAAGTGTTTTGAAGTAAATGACAGACATCTCTAATCATTCATCTCTAAAAACTCAAGAAAATGTCCTCTGTAACCCCAATTCCATTATCATAGGTAGCAAAACTAATAGTAATTCCCTAAAATATCGTCTAATACCCAGTTCATATTCATATTTTCCCAACTGACCCCCAAATGCTTTGATAGCTAGTTTGTTCAAACCAGGATCCAATCAAGATCCATGAAAAAGGTGCTTTTAACAGCACAACTTAAGCTTCAAATGAGTCTGTGATCGTTTTTCTCATACACTTCATCAGTGGATAAGGCTCCTGTGGGACCTGACTGCAGGCATTTCTCCCACAGTAAGAGGGAAATAAATCGCCTTGTCTATGCTAATGACATGTCCAACTCTCATGCTCTCTGACTCCAGAGGAAATTATACTGTCTGCATTACTGTCAGAAAGAAGTACCTAATACCAATTATGTCAAAACCCAGATTGTTGTTTTGGACAGATACTCTGAAGTATTGAGCTGATCAAGTTTAAGTCTAGTCTTTACTTATCTGGAGAATGGATGGGGGACTGCCCATCTGGGGAGGTCACTGGAATGCAGATGTCTACCAGCTGAAGTCTCTACCAGGACCACAGGAGGACTGGTAGATGGATGGCTGGTCACTTTGCTCCATTAGGATCTTTCAGTCATGCCTTTGCTCATTTAATATTGCAGGACTTTAGGTTTTCTGTTGTGTTTGATTCAAACATTGACCAGAAAGCTCCTTATGAAAGATCTTGGCCCCCCTGTGTCCCTGCTGAGTTAGAAAAGCTGACCTCCCTGGTTCCTTTTTACAACAGAACAACCACATTTGCTTCCCGCAACCTGGAATTTAGATCATTGTTTCGCAGAAGATTTTCCTCGGAATGAAAGACCCATGGTACTCCATGAAAGGGTCATACTGTCAAATGAATTTGGGAGAAACACTGGGTTAAACTGAGTTAAACTGGTTTCTTTAGGTCCTCTCCTGCTAACGAACACTGTGATTCTCCAGTGGTACATGGCATTTCCCAAAACTATTGTCCTCCAACCCTTTCCTCAGAGCATCTCTGGGGGTTACTATTCTGCAGAACAGACTGTGGAAAGTGCTGATCTAGATGACTTGGATGTAATCACAAACAACAGTAAATAAACAATCTCATCTCCTACCTCATGGGCCGGGAAGAGTTTATGTAAGCTAGCTACTCAGTGTTGCATGAGTACGTTGGGTAGGTTACCATGTTAGAGATGAGGAACCTTATTCATGCACCCCATCCACTTGGACCGTCGCTGGAGTTCACGCTGTAACAATGTGAATCAGGATCTATGCTTATTATGTGATGAGGACAATTACACCTTAGATTCAATCTTTTAGATGAAATTTCCACATGGTTTAGATTTTTAGAGGAGAAAATAGTTCTAAACTGGTCAATCTCTCTGGTTTTTAAAAAAATTTTTATTAAAGTGTAGTTGATTTCAATGTGTTAATTTCTGCTGTACAGCAAAGTGATTCTGTTTATATATATATATATATATTCTTTATATATTCTTTTCCGTTATGGTTTATCCCAAGATATTGAATATAGTTCTCTGTGCTATACAGTTGGACGTTGTTCAGTCTTTCTGATTTTGAGGCTCACTCGGCCTTAATTGCCAAATATGTTAAAAGCGATTTTTCATTTTGAATTAGTAATTCAATAAGCTTTCTTTGGATAATCAAGTAATCAAAAACCTTCTTGCCTAGTGATCCTACATTTAGCAAAATGTTTAGATATTCATAGGACCCCTCAACATCATCTGTTGGTAAAAGTCGGTGCTCATACAGATTGATTCTAGATTAACAGGACTTCTTGAATGTGTTCATCATACCGTTCTGTCTGAAACTAGATGTTTAAAATTGCATTCTTTTCTACTTCTTTCTTCAACACAGCATTTAGATTGACAACCTTGTTGCTTTTCTCCTTAATTTCCTTATGAAATAGAAGATCAACTGGTATTTGTCATCTGATCTTTTGAAATGGAAGACCTCTGGATTTATCCCTTCCTCCAGATCCTTGCTCCCCTTTCCCCTCTTTTATATATTGTATGTATACATTTAATTTTTTTTTTTTTTTTTTGCTGTACACGGGCCTTTCACTGTTGTGGCCTCTCCCATTGCAGAGCACAGGCTCTGGACGCGCAGGCCCAGCGGCCACGGCTCACGGGCCTAGCAGCTGCGCGGCATGTGGGATCTTCCCGGACCGGGGCACGAACCCGTGTCCCCTGCATCAGCAGGCGGACTCTCAACCACTGCGCCACCAGGGAAGCCCGTTTACATTTAATTTTGAAAGAGAGTCTCTTCATCTTAAGGAAAATGGATGCATTTTCTCTGGAGATAGTGTAAATGTGGGTTGGTTGTTTCATGTTGGGTCCTTCTAGGACGTAGTGGCATCATATTAATAATTTTCCGTATTGATGATGTCAGCTGGGAAGTAGAGGTAGGTTCCAGGTTCTGGAGGGTCTCTCCATTTGTTCCTTGTAGATCTCTAGCATAAATTCACTTTCACTGGAGTTGTCAAATTTTAAAGGGATAAAAGCTACAGACTTTACTTGCAAGTTGACTATTCTAACCACTGAAAGCATACGACTCTGCAGTAAGCTACTGCAGGTTTCATCATTTCTCCATTGTTTTCCCTCCTTCAAACTTCTATCCCATACAGAATGTAATTTAAAGGCAGTTGAGCCGAGAATTCAACAGAGATAGATTATCCTAGAGAAAAATATGAACAACTCCCTGCTCTGGTACTCTGAGAACCAGATGACTGAAAAAGCATCAATATTACTTTTTTTCCCCGTTTCCTCACTTTATGAAATACAAGAGTTTCTTTCTTCCATCAGTATGGGGAGCACAGCGAAAATACCCTGCCCAGTAAGCCTAGTGATATATTTTAGAAAAATTCGTTTACCTGTTCACATGGGTGCCTGAACAGGCATATTCACAGTAGCAATATTTGTAGGCCAAAAATGCAAAGCAACTTAAATTTTCTTCAGCTGCAGATGGTGAAATAAGTTCTGGCGCTTCTATCCCATGTCATGGTATGTGGTGCTCAAAAAGAATGAGGTGCTTCTGTATGTACTGATGGGAAGATCTCTAAAACATATTTATAAATGAGAGGAGAAAAAAGAGTTATAGAGCAATATGACCCATTTGTGGTTTTAAAAACCGTATTTATATAGTGTGGGTGTGTGTGGGAAAGAGGGAGAGAGAGAGAGGGAGGAAGGAAAAGAGAGAATGAAAATATCAAAGAAGGGCAGTAGTGAGACTTGATGAGTTGGGTCTGTGGAAGGAGGGACAATGAAAAAGGAGTTTGTTTTCTGTTTCTTGAATTATTTACAGTGAAAAGGTTTCATGTATTTTTATAAATAAAAAAATTAAAGAACACGTGTATGTGAGCACATGAAAAAAATAAAAAGAGAATGTCCTAGTTATTTTTAACAAAGTCATCCATCGCAGGCATTCACTAAGCAGAACGAGCCCATCCAAGATGCCTGTTTTAAATTCACTGATGTTAAAGAGCATAGGATTCCGTGGCTTAGCACGTACCATGTGGATAGGGAGACTGAAGAAAAAATAATTAGGGGGAGGTGATGGGGAACGGGCTTTTAGTAAATATGGCATCTACTGCAGTGGTGGCTCAAAAGAGGTTTACGGTAGTGATTAGAACTGCGGTCACTCCATTACCAGAGTTAGTCTCTGTGCTTTGGTGGAATTTGCTGCTGAGGATCGGTCCTTCACCAGACTTTCTGTGACTAAAGCACTCGCTCAAATGTAAACAGACTTCAGAGCAATAGGATGGAACATAAAGCTGTGAAAACCAAAACCCTCATTAGTTTTTCCCTTTGTTTACAAACCAGTGCAAGAATAGGTGTGTGTTAAAATGTAGGCTTTAGTATTATTCAGGTATGGTGAAGCCCACAGGTCAAGAGACAATTGCCATTGAAAAGAGAGTCCGTTACATTCACAGATCCCGAAGAGAACGGGTCATGCCAGGCCATGGAGAGCCACGTGGAGAAGCCCCAGGGTTGTTCAGGAAGCAGAAAGGGAGGAGAACGTGGGCAAGAGCCTTTATTGCCGTTTCCACAGGAAGGAATGTGCGGGACAGGGTTAGCAGGTGTGCCTGGCTAGGGTGAATCATTTTAGTGGCTCTGGGGCATGAGGACTGTCTCTAGTTGTCTGGTACCTGGCCCTGGGGTGATGAGGGCAGGAGAACCTTGGCCTGTAGTGCAAGGACTCCGTAAAGGAGATGATTGAGGATAGGGGCTCTGGAGTGGTCGCTTTGCATATGAAAGGCAGGCTCACAGGCAAGTCACTTACTATCCGTAGGAATCTGTTAGCCCTGGGAGGGGCTGTCTGTCTCTAGGATCAGCATGGCTCCTAGATGTCAACGTATCAGAAGTACGAAAAATAAAAAGGCACGGTCAATAGATGGTGATAAAATGCAAGAATACCTGTGCCAGCAGCCGCATAGCACAGGGAGATTAGCTCGGTGCTTTGTGACCACCTAGAGGGGTGGGAGGGAGACACAAGAGGGAGGAGATACGGGGATATATGTATATGTAGGGCTGATTCACTTTGTTATAAAGTAGAAACACACCATTGTAAAGCAATTATACTCCAATAAAGATATTAAAAAGGCCTTTCAAGGTTTTCTGCATGGTTTTTATATGAATATTTTGTTTAATGACAAGCTTCGAGAGCCTTCCTTGGACATGCCAACCTTTTAATATCATTTTGGGGGGCCATTTGGGGCCATTTTTGGTACAGTAATTGAGAAGTACTTCTCGCACTCATTTCAGGAGAGAAAGAGGGGTATGTGAAGCTTTTTAAGATGCGTTTGGACCTACTCAACTAATTCTTTGTCTTTGTTTGCCTCTAAAAGCCAGCCAGTCATTTTTAGCCTTTTCCTCTTCGGGCTGTCTCACATGCTGGCGTAGAATTTTAGACCGGGTGTCCCTGCAGTAGCCTTGCGCATTTGCTGGTTTATGCAATTTGGTTTTGATGTTTCAGTCACCACAGGCCCATCCCAAAAGCCTATTACAGGGCTTCCCTGGTGGCGCAGTGGTTGAGAGTCCGCCTGTCGATGCAGGGGACACGGGTTCGTGCCCCGGTCCAGGAAGATCCCACATGCTGCGGAGCGGCTGGGCCCGTGAGCCGTGGCCGCTGAGCCTGCGCGTCCAGAGCCTGTGCTCCGCAACGGGAGAGGCCACAACAGTGAGAGGCCTGCGTACCGCAAAAAAAAAAAAAAAAGAGCCTATTACAGTGTTCTGCACCTCCTACCGCCTGGAGATTTGGTTCTTTTCTAAAGATCCAAGGAGTTGCGTTGTTGTGCTCTGAGCTGTATTTTCATTTTGGGGGGAAACCAGCTTCCTGCTTTTTCTATTTTGTTTCTATTCTGTTAGAGGTTAAAATAATTGTTTTTAGAAAGTTACTTTTGTATGCTACACATCTAATCCTTGTATTTTACTGTTGTCCTCTTGCTGACGGTGGCCTAAAGTTTAATTTAATCGTCTGCTTATATTTACTATTTTTGTTTTTAACTCATGTTTTTGCCCTGGTGGTCACTATTTTTTTTTTCATAACAGCTTGATTGAGGTGTAATTTACACAACATAAAATTAATGCTTTGGACGAGTACAGCTCAATGATTTTAGTAAAACTGAAGAGTCGTGCAACAATCACTACGTTCCAGTTTCATAACCAAAACGTTTACACCAGCACATGCCCATGTGTGGTCACTCAGATTTTATTTGCCCTGTGCTTTAGTAACTGAATAATATTGGAGTGATCCTTATATAGTAGATTTTCTTATTTTAAATTAAGTCCTTACTGACTTTATTTTTTATATAAAAATGTTACCTACTTGTGTGCTTTTTGCCACAAGTTTAACGAAGTAGCTTTTCAGTTTTATTTTCCTTTTAAGAGATAAATGATGTTGTTCTGTTAACTTCCGTTTCCCATCTCCCAGAGACCAACATCCCCCAGTTAATCAGCTCCCTGTCACACCTCGGTATGCTCTTACCTGATTTATTCCTCCTATCCTTTGGACAGATGCAGTACACGTTATACCTTCTCTTCCCCGATGCATTGTTCCTCATCTTCTGACTTCCTTAACTTTTCATAGTCTCTTCTCTTCTCTTCTTTTTTTGTCTTTGTTTCACCCAAAGCCAGAATTATCGGAGAGGGAGGATCGGACCTAGCCTTGGTCGGTGAAAGGGAAACCGTTATATTTTCTTTCTCCCCACATGGAATCCTCTTCCCCCGGGGGGTTTATGGCTTAGTAGTAGCCCAGGTCAGGTGATTTGAGTTGTCCTCCTGCCCCAAGAGCCCATTTGATTTCACTCCCTCGGGCAGTGGGTGAGCTTGTCTTTGACCCCAGTTAAACTTAGCTGGAACTTTGGAGGAACTGCTGAAAATAAGATTAGCAGAGAGGCATCACGTATACCTTGTTAAGAGAGATAGTGAAGAGTGCCTTAGAAGAAGCTCCTGAACCAAAGTGTAATTATGTTATTTTACTGTGATGCTCAGCCCCAAATAAACTAGGAATAAAATTGCCTTCTATTTTTAAAAACTTATTCCCTTGAAGTATAGTTGGTTTACAGTGTGTTAATTTCTGCTGTACAGCAAAGTGATTCAGTTATACGTATATATATTCTTTTTCATATTCTTCTCCATTATGGTTTATCACAGGATATTGAATATAGTATCCCGTGCAATAGGACCTTGTTGTTTATTCTTGCCTTCCATTTTTAAAGCGGTATACATTAGATTATATTTAGAGCCTATATACATAATAACAATCTCCATAATAAAGTGGTATTGTGGAGGCAAAAAAAAACCCCACAGGCTTTAAAGTCTCTTTCTGCTCTTCTACTTACTGCTCTGTGACCCTGAGCAAGTTAATTTTGCTGGGCCTCAGGTGCCACATCTGTATAATGGGAATAATAGCACTTCGCAGGACTGTGGTGAAGATTAAATGAAGTGACATGACATCCACCCTTCTCACAATGATCTGTGTATCCTCTCTGGGCACAGGGTTCTGCACAGGAAATGGACAAAGCCAAGGTATAAATAAGCCACCTCTTCCCGGAATGTCAGTTAAAGGTGGAAATTGGTGTGCATGTGGGAGAGGGTAGAGGGGGGGTACTTTCTTATTTAAATAAGAGCAGATATATTTTGTGAGCTCCACCTTCGTTCTTAAGGAAAAACTCAATACATTAAAGAAATGGCATGCCTGGGACAGGCAACTTCAGTCATACCCTTGGAGCCCCTGGCCTTACTCCTTTACCATTAGGAGTAATCACATGGAAAAGTTTGAGAAACACTGCCACGTACAGGACAGTCTCATCATTCCTGTTTCATGATGTATCCCACTATATTTCCCGAGTACATACCTGATAGCTCCTTCTGGGTGTTGATGACATTGAGCTCACCATCCTCCCTCCATGCCTGATTCTCCTTCTGTGTCCCCTACCGTAGTAATTGACACCACTGTCCATTTAGTTACTCAAGTCAAGAACCAAGGAGTCCTTGTTGACCCCTCTCTCCCCCGCACACCCCATGGCCAATCCTTACCTTCGGGTCGTGGCAACATTGCCACCTTCACGTGTCTTGAGTGTGTCCCTTGTCTCTGTCTTCAGCATCTTAGGGTAGCTGCCATCGTCTTCTGCCCAGACGTCTGTAATCACCTGGTAACTGGCCTCCCTCCAACCCATCCTCCACACTAAAATGGGCGTTGGTCTTTCAGATACTTAAATCTGATCACTTCTTCCCATTTCCCTTCGAATAACATGGTCAATAAGGCCTTTGCATGGCCCAGGCCCCCTGCCCCTTTGGCCACATCTTAAAGCATCATTCTACACCTGGTGCTGGTGGTACAGTCATACCAGATTGCTTTCTGCTTGTCCACGGCACCCTGATTCCTCCGTCAGGAGCCGTTGCCAAGCTTGCTCTATCTGGAGTGTTTCTGTCAGCTCCTACCCAACTGCCCTGGGCTAAGATAAGGTATATTTATCTTTCAAACTCAGCTCTGGGGTTTCTTCCTCAGAAAAGCCTTTTCTAACTCCCCAGTGGAGGAGGTTATTTATCATATGCTCTGATGGAACCATGTCTTCTTCTTTTTTAAAAAAAAATTATTTTATTTTTGGCTGCATTAGGTCTTTGTTGCTGCATGCGGGCTTTCTCTAGTTGCGGTGAGTGGAGGCTACTCTTCCTTGCGGTGCGTGGGCTTCTTATTGCGGTGGCTTCTCTTGTTGCGGAGCACGCGCTCTAGGCGTGCAGGCTTCAGTAGTTGTGGCGCACGGGCTCAGTAGTTGTGGCTTGTGGGCTCTAGAGCACAGGCTCAGTAGTTGTCGTGCACGGGCTTAGTTGCTCCACGGCATGTGGGATCTTCCCCGACCAGGGCTTGAACCCATGTCCCCTGCATTGGCAGGCGGATTCTTAACCACTGTGCCACCAGGGAAGCCCCAAGGAACCATGTCTTCTTTTATGAGGCCCATCTCAATTTGCAGTCACACATTAGGCGATATCATCATTTGATGACTGAATCACACATTAGTCTATAATCCCTGTGAGGGAGGGGCTGTCCCTTTGGTCACCATCATCTCCAGTCCCTGACAGAGTAGCTTTGCACTCCAGGCAGCTGGTCCTCAGTTGTTGAATGAGTGCGGAGAGACAGCTGAGGTCCGGATACCTAAGTGGTTGGCCTGACAGTGACCGTATTCTGCTGATACTTGAGATCTCGGACCTCTGCGTCTAGGCTCTGTCCGCCTCGCTGCAGATCCTTCCCTGAGTGCCGTGGGTCAGGTTCATCCTCTTTACTCCACGGTTTTGAAAAGCCCCTGGGAATACTCATTTTGTTGAAGAGAAATCTGTTCATTTACATGGTTCAGTACAGGATGGCAAAGCACCTGTTTATTCACCCAAAAGATCGCTAACAAACTTTTTACTTAAAAACCCCCGCTTCATCTTGCCTGTTCCGTCTTTCCCACCGTGCTGCTGAGCAAATCTTTTTTAAAATCAGGCAGAACTTTCTAACCGAGCTGCACGCACCTCTCTTCCCCTTCCCCGGGCATCCCTCTTCTGCACGAGAACCCCGTCTGCCCTCTTCCCACCATATCTTGCTATTTGGGTTGGGACATAAAACTCCTTCACCTCCCAAAACGAACACCGCTCCATTGATTCTCCCGCTCACCTTTAACCCTTGCCCTTCCGTACAACCTTCCTGCCCTCACGTCTGTGGGTAAATCGTGGTGGCTGGGGTGGGAGCACCAGTGTCTTCCCAGACTGGCACAGTGACTTGATTAAGGGCACACAGCTAGTGGGTAACATAGTTGCAATCACGATTCTTGTTTCCTTGCTTTCTTTCTAGTTCTTACTCCTATTCTTTGCATGAGATTCTATTGAGGGGTGTGTGTGTGTATGTGTAATCTGCGTCTAAATTTGTGTGCATAAAATTGTTTCCTTATTTTATAACTGGTATTTTCCCCCCCTGACTAATTGTGTATCCAAAGGATATAAAGAATCTCAAGTTGACAAAAGTGATTGCTGTCACCTCTCCCCTCCTCCATTCCGTGTTTACTGAAATGTCAGCTGCTGGAATAGCTTTCTTTCCTCTACAGGTTCTGCTGGTTTCCCCTTCCCTACCTGGGGCCACAGGCCTGCCCTTTCGTGCTGCCCTCACTTCCCCACTCTGGGGCTCTGTTTCCACTTGCCTTGACCTCCATCATACCCACTGATCGGAGAGGAAGCGCTCCCTCTTCCCCCCTGCTGCTCCCACCTGCCCGAACGGTTGGCTCAGGTGAATGGCTGGTCAAGTGGAAGTGTGTTTGGGAACTGAACAGTCCGTTCCTTGTTTGGAGCCAAGAGAGGAGAGCAGTGGGTGGGTGTCGCATGGAGGTCTCCCACCGCCCCCTAGGCTCTCCTCGGGAACCTGGGTGCCAATCCAGGGAGCTTTTTAGGAGATATTTTCAAATGACTTTTAAAATAGTTGGGAAGCAACAAAATCCTCAATGAGACATGATCTGTATGCACTAGGTAATTAAAAAAGAAATCCCACCTGTGAGGAAAGGCCACACTCAGGAAGATGTGTGATGCAGAGGTTAAGCTGAGGGCAGAGGTAGTGTTTTCTGGCTTTGAATCCTGGATGCTCTTCTCAGTATGACTCTGATAGGTTGTTGAGCTGCTCTATGGTACAGTTTCCTCAACCATATATCACGGTTAAATAAAATGAGATTAAAAGTGCCTACCTCATAGGTAATTTGATTGTCTTGATGATTAAATAATTGGATTAAAATGCTGATCATAGTATCAAAACGTATTAACTGGTATCATTAGCTTACATTAGTAAAGTATAACTTACGGAAGCTTTCCCATATATGACATTTCAATACATCTTAAAATACGATGCTTTTTAGAAACGTCTTTGTTACCTACTCACCCCTGCTTCTCTGTGTTTTGCTCGCAGCCCTGGAAAGGAAAATATCGATGAGGCAAAGCAGAGAGGAGCTAATAAAACGAGGGGTCTTGAAGGAAATCTATGATAAAGGTAAGGGGACCACTCCAGTCTCCATGAGCCAGAAAAAAGCCGTGCATGGAATCTGTGTGCGTAGTTCTTGGAGTTGGATTCCGTTTTCTGTATCACTTTATCAGAGTTTGAACCTTTAAAACTCCAGACACTTCTGGAGAGATCAGAGGATGTAGCAGACAGCGCTGAAGTGATTGCTATTATAGAGGGAACGAAAGCTCCCTTTTTCTTAGCACTGGAATCAAACCATAGGATGCTGAGACAAATGATGTGGCCCAAGGAATGGTGTCAGTACTGGTGGTGAGCCTGTTGGTGTCTGAACACACACAGCTGGGGTGAATTTAATTGCTCAGGCTCTTTCAGGCACTAGGGGTTCCCAGGACAAATGTTAAAAATCCACAAGCACCTAGAATTTCTCTAACAGATTTTTTGGGGCCGTCCATCTCCCAACAATAGGAGAAATCAAAGTGGAGAAAATTATATATAATTTTATATAAATGTACACATATTTCAAATGATAATATTTCCAGTGATTACAAATGCGCTGTGAATGTGTCCAAAAGTGTCTGCTGGTGAACTTATCCTGTGTCTTTTGCTGATTGAACTACTGCCTTTAAATACGAAGGTATGCAGTGGTTTACCCATTAACTATTCTTCACTCCCCTCCCCTTCCTCTCACCATCCTTCATTTAAGGCTTTAAGAGACATGATGAACTGTTATTCCAGTCTTGTTACAGTCATCAGTAATAATTGTCTGTTCTAGATCTTATTATTTGAGGCCAGTATTATTTGTTGGGCCAGATTATTAAATCACATGTTCCACTTTAAAGGTCCACCCTGATCATCACAGTGATCCTGTAATTCTGACCATGCAGTCAGTTTTCCATGTTTTTGTAGGTCTTCTACTTGCCTAGTTTGTGTTCTGATACAGAAAGGCAGGCTGTGTTTCTAACTTGGGCGCTTCTGTCTGATTCCACTGTCTTCAGTGAGTTGGTCCTTATTCCTCTGGTGGTACAGTTCACCCCATGCATTCCTGCCATGGAGCCTCCTGACGGCACTTTGGAAGTATTTTGTCTTAGCACACGTTGCCACCCTGAAACGCGGCAAGTAGGAGGTGGCGCTGCTCTCGCCCTAGTGGCAGGGGATGCAGCAGGTAGGGTGTGACGCTGTGCTGTTTCAAACCGCCTTTGTTCATTAGCAGAGCCTCCTGGCCCCAAGGCATCCCTCCGGCGAGTCACATCGTCCTTCTACTTCTGGGCGAGACATACCAAGATACAGTTTCTTTGGTTGATTAAGCTCTCCAGAGAAAAAGAATGCATCATTCTGTCACTTTTCTCCAATGTCTTATTTCTGTACAGGCCCCCCAAACCCTCCCTTATACTGACCTTAAGTTTCCATGTTTCATCTCAAAATCCTTTCTCTATATTCCCTCCCCGGTGAAGATGGGAAGTGTCTGACCACAGGTATGGTATTACACGCTCAGCATCCCAGGGCTTAAATAAAGATTACTGTCCTGGCGAAAGCCTGTTCAGATCCAGTTAAATGATCCCTCCCCCTCCCTCCTTTCTTCCTGCAAAACTTTATGTCTCTTACAGGAAAATTTCAGGAATCCTTTAAAGGAGAGGATACATTTAATTATAGTATTTATTATTTCCATCATACCTAATAACTGAGTTAGGGTAAATATTGCCGGAGTAACTTCCTGACTTAATCAAAGAAGCCATAGACTGTTAGAGCAAAAGCCCATTTTATAGGGGAAGAAACAGGGGACATTGAGTCTGGGGCCTGCCAGCCCCCATTAGGAGTTGCCCGAGGATTCGGAGCTGTGTCCTGTTTGTGGTCTCAGTAACTGGCTGTGGAGGAAAGGACCAGGCTGGCCGCCGCCTGTCACCACAACTTCCGGTTTTATTTTTGTCTTTGCATTATCGCTGTCTGCTTTTTTCTGTTCTGTTGTTGGCCGGCTTTCCTCACTAGCACGTTAACTCCAGGAGAACATGGACTTCATAAGACTTGATGCCAGACCCCCTCAGAAAGTGGCTGAGATAGATTGGCTCAAAAAATGCTTATTGTTTGTATGATGGGAATGGGAGTAGAGGGAAACTAAAATTGCACATAGTAGATATAGAAGTTTGTATTTGCTGTGGGTTTTTCTGATAAAAGCATCCATTTTGTATCACTGTGGATATTAATCACATTACCTTGTATTATGTTACATTAGCTGTTCAGAACGTGAGTCCTGTAATCATTGCTTGGATTCAATTCCAGTTCCACTACTGAGTAGCTGTGCAACTTTAGTGAAGTTGCATAACTTCTCTGTGCTTCTATTCCCATATTTGAAAGTGTGGATAATATTGTAATGAGGATTACATGAGATAACATATCTGTATTAGTTTGCCAGGGCTACCATAACAAAATACCACAGACTGAGTGACTTAAACAACAGAAATGTATTTCCTCACAGTTTTGGAGGCTAGAAGTCCAAGATTCAGGTGCTAGCAGGATTGGTTCCTGGTGAGGCCTCCTCCTCGACTTGCAGACGGCTGCCATCTTGCTGTGTCCTCACATGGCCTTCCCTCTGTGTGTGCACACTCCTGGTGTCTCTTCCTATTTTCATAAGAAACACAATCCTGGGGCTTCCCTGGTGGCGCAGTGGTTGAGGGTCCGCCTGCCGTTGCAGCGGACACGGGTTCATGCCCCGGTCCAGGAAGATCCCACATGCCACGGAGCGGCTGGGCCTGTGAGCCACGGCCGCTAAGCCTGCGCGTCCGGAGCCTGTGCTCCGCAACGGGAGAGGCCACAACAGTGAGAGGCCCGCGTACCGCGAAAAAAAAAAAAAGAAACGCAGTCCTGTTGGATCAGGACCCACCCTTAGGACCTCATTTAACCTCATTACTTCCGTAAAGGCCCATGTCCAAATACAGTCACACTGGGGGTTTGGATTTCACATATAAATTTGGGCAGGGGGGAGAGGGGGTAACACAATTCCGTCCATAACAACATGTAGAGTAAAATATTGGCTATCATCCCATAAGTTCTCAAGAAATTGTTGACACCCCGTTATTAGTAGTAGTATCATCATCATCCTTTATATTTTTTAAAACCCTTTATGTTCCTTAGCCTAGTTCAGGCCCACGAGTTAGGAAGGGACATCATTGTCAGCTCTTAAGTGCAAGGATCTTCAACCCCCCCTCACAATGGCCTTACCAACGTGGGTGGCCGAGAACCTCGCCCCTTGGTATCTGATTTAATTACCTTCTCACCCCTCCACCCTGTCTCCTCTTTAGTCTCTAAACATGTCATTTTCCTGTCATTCATCCTTCCCTTTTCTACAGCATCATTCAACTTGCTGTGTCTGGGATTCTAGTGAGTAAAACAAATGAACTTTTATTGCCACATCCTGAGTGAACAGCAAGAGGCAAAGAACCTTTCATCATTTTCCAAGTTGTTTGCTGCAAAGATAAATTTCTTAGATTTTCGACAGTCCTTCCACATTGCCCGGCTTGGTCATTCCTCATTTTGCACCCATGAGTCTGGTCTCCTGGCAGCAAAACGGTTTCCACCGGAGATGTATGGTCCCTAATGTGCAGTTACTGTGTCAGCCCATCCACGAGGGCCGGCCCCTGTTCATGCTGCAGGTACACTGTTTTGTATATGATATTGCTAAGGTGGTGGGAAGCAGTTTATCTTTAGTAGATGAGCTTTTCTCTTCCAACTCTTCATGTTATTGATTTTGCTTAATAATGCCGTGCTCGTTTGTAGGAAGCATTAAGATAAACTGTAGGGATATGAGATTTGTAACTGGGCACGGCGGACTTAGAACGAATGAGGTTTTATTATTCTGCGAGTTCTCCTCGAAATTCTTTATGTTTTTCTTAGCAGGTTAAAATCCCACACTAGTCAATAAATTTAAATCGGGCAAAATGAGAGCTTGGATTGAAGAGGGGAAATGTTCTCAGTATCTCTAGAAACTAGTTCAGGAATCCTTCATTTAATGGAATGTAGATATAAAGAGCTTCAGTTACCGGATGGCTTGTATTTTCTTATTGGTTTCCATATACAACCACATGCATTTAAAGTTCAGAAGAGGACTTCCCTGGTGGCACAGTGGTTACGAATCCGCCTGCCAATGCGGGGGACACGGGTTTGAGCCCTGGTCCGGGAAGATCCCACATGCCGTGGAGCAACTAAGCCCGTGTGCCACAACTACTGAGCCTGTGCTCTAAAGCCCGGGAGCCACAACTACTGAGCCCGCGTGCCACAACTACTGAAGCCTGGGTGCCTAGAGCCCGTGCTCCGCAACAAGAGAAGCCACCACAATGAGAAGCCCTTGCGCCGCAACGAAGAGTAGCCCCTGCTCACCGCAACTAGAGAAAGCCCGGGCACAGCAACGAAGACCCAATGCAGCCAAAAATAAAAATAAATAAATAAGTAAATAAATTTATAGAAAAAAATAAAGTTCGGAAGAAAGTTTAGATAAAACTTTAAAGATCAGAGAAAATCGTTTGATCTCTGGATATATCAAGGCCATGTAAAGATGCAGCAAACTTTAAAAACTACAAAGAAGACTTTAAATTGTTAATCACGATGTAGAGGAACATAAAATTTTAAATTCTTTTTCTCCCATTTTCCATATTTTCCACAATATGGATATAGCAATTTTGTGAAAAACACAATGAAACATTATAGTGAACCGTCATCACTCTAAAGAGTAAAAATGTGAAACCAACTACTGATGGAAAATGGTTTATAATTTTGTAGACAGCTTATTTTTAACTATTTAATCCCCGGTTCCGTAGTCTGTTTTTTAAAATTAGAACTTAAGGGTTCTCCTAGACTCCTGGAACATTTGTTCATTCATTCAACAAATTGGTACTGAATCCCCCCTCTGAGCCAGGTGCTCTAGGTGTTGAGCTACAGTGATAACCAAAAAAGCAAGATTCTCACCTTCTCAGAGTTTACATTCTACTAAAGGAGATAGGAAATAATTAAATAAGCCTATGATATATTGCCAAGGAGTGATGAGCACTACGAAGATAAACAAAGCAGCAGGGTAAGGAGATAAATTCAGAGGGGGAGCCATGATTTTATATAAATGCAATCATGGAGGACCTCTGGAGGAGGTGATATTTGCACAGAGACCTAAATGCAGTGATTCGGTGGCTGAAACAGGAGCGTTGGTCCTACTACTACTTCTAAACAACCTGTAACCTAATTCGTGAGCCCTTAAGTTCCTTAAATTGACTCAGTATGTTTCTTTTAAATTAAAGCCTCTGTATTGCACTTGCCTCTCTCTCAGTTCTCTGTAAATCAGAGCACAACACCCCCTGTTCAGAGCCTACAGTGGCTCCCCACTTCACTCAGAGAAGTTTCAAGCTCCTCCGACAGCCTACGAAGCCCTCCACGATCTGCCCTCCAACCCCTAAGTTTGCTTCAACTCCCTGGCGGTACTTCCTCATAACGTCCTCTCTGTGGCATCTTGCTAACCCTGCTTTCCAGCCCCTGATGTTGGCATTGGCTCCACTCTCCTCCTAGAACCCTCTTCCCCCAGATATCCATCCACGTGGTTCACTCCTTTTTCAAGTCTTTGCTCAGATTCCACCTTCTCAATGGAGCTTCCCTGGGACCTCCAGATTTTAAAGTGTCACCTCCTTCCATAGGTCTGTAATCCCCTGACCCTGCTCTACTGTGTTCTTTCTTTCTCTCTTTTTTTCCTTCTGTCTCTTATCACCTGCAATCTATACATTACATATGTGTTGTATTAGCCTTTTTCTCATCGGTCTCTCCTTACTGAAAGGTGAGCTCCACCAGGCAGGGCAGGATCTCTGTCTGGTTTGTTCACAGACGTTGTGGCATCCAACTGCCTACAGTAGCACTATGTCCTATTGGGACATAGTCAGTGCTCAGTATGTTTATTGAAAAACAACAAATGCCAGGCTGAGGCTATGTGCATGTACACACGACTTGGTCTGTACACCTGTTGTTTAAATAGGCGGTATTATATTGGGCGTATATTCATGTATATGGATGCCACATACTCTACTTATGAACAGTGGTTATTAGGTGTTATGGAGAAAAATATCCTGAAAGCATTGGACTGTTTGGCCATTAGTAAAATCGTGATGGTATTTCTCAGGCTTAGCAAGGATCTCAAGAGGTCACCTGACCTGGCTTCTGTTATTTTTCCAAAGTAGAGTAGAAGCAGCTGCAGCCCAGCGAGGTTATAGACTTGCCTGAGGGTTCACGGCCAGCGAGCGTGGACTCTGAAAACCCCTGCTGAGACCTTCTGTCCTTTGTTTGGAATTTATAGGAACCTTTGTAATATATTGCCTGTTGGTCATCAGAGGATATTAATAAATAATGCTGTTAGTGGTTATTGCAAAAGATCTCTACAAATAAGCATGATGTTGTATATAAAGGATGTTAGGGATAACAATGGCGATTGCTCCGTATTTTTCAACACTGGATCTTCCAGTGAAACCTCAGTTCTATCACAGTCCTGTCACGTGCTTTGTACAGTATGGGTGTGTTTAATTCACATGAGTGGATATATCACTTATGAGGCGGGAAAAGAGGGAAAGGAGACCATCTCTCTGCATGGAAGGGCACGCTGTCGCCCCTGTATATTACACACTGCCACACCCCAGATGGGGGCAGGGAGCTGGGAGGTGTGGCCACCTGCAGGGATGGAGTTGAGGCCGCTGCGGCTCCCCTGGTCACCAGGTGGTTGCTCACTGCAGTCCCACGAAGACCTGGCGGGAGAGCTAGCCCCACCGGAGCAGGAAGACCAGGGGTCACGGAAGAACAGAACTGACTGTGTGCAAATGAGCAACTTCCCTTTTCACTGTGTGCTGGGAATTAGCGATAACATTTCACAGCAAATAATAAAGTGCACTGAGGTGTGCTTTTTTCCTTCACCGAGTTAGAGCAACGTTTTGGAAGGTGTTATTTTTAATTATCAACGCAAATAGAAGCTCCCTGAGATGGATAACTCTCTTATACAGAGGCTACAGTTCCCCCCTTCTCAGGCATTCATGAGAAAAAAGCCTGGTATTTAAATTAAAAGGTCATCATCTTTTAAAAATAAAAATAACAACTCTCCCCTATATCAGAGGAGACGAATTCTTAGACTTGAGCCTTTTAAGTCCCGTTGTTTATCTGGTGTCCCAGTTGTGTAGACTTTTCAAGTCTTGAAGTTTATGGGAAATGCTTTTCACAGCCTTGACCAGACATTGTTATTTTGTCACATTTTTAGCTGTTTCTCATGTCTCACCTAGAAATGGCATCTTCTGGAAGCTGTGATTTGGAGTAACTGTGTGAAAATGAAAAGAGTGTTTACTTTCAGACTCAGTGACATAGAATCATTTATGTAGCATCTCAGCGCCTAATGCAGTGGATTGCCCTAGTGGGGTAAATGGAAAGCAGATTAAATGAAAACGGATAAAGAGAAATTGTGGTCCACATTCTCTTAAGCAACAGTGTTCTTTCAGAAAATCACTATCCCAAGGCAAAAACTTAATGAAGTTATTATTATATCGGTGAGCAAGTGTTCCCCAGCAAAAGTGTTTGTCTCTTGCGTGTTTGTTGAATACCTGTTATGTTGCAGGCGTCGTTCTGGGCGCCAGGGATGCTAGGAGGGTCACGGTGGGCTCCCCTAACAGCACTTACGGTCCCGTAATGGGTTCAGGTGCTTGGCAGTTATGATGAGGAAAGTACGGGAAGTCCGGGGGTGCGTGGAAGCGTCACCCACCAGGCCTGGAGACTCAGGGAAGGCATCCTGGAAGGAACAGTGTCTGAGAGGAAACCTGAAGGGTGATGAGAATTATCCCGGAGAAGGTGGGATGGGTTGGGAAAATGTTAGAAATAGAAGGACTAGCACATGGGGAGGCACCACGTTGGGGATAATGAAAGATAGAGGGTGTCCAGCTTGTGTATATGGTGAGGGGAAGTCAGGGCAGATCTTGCAGGCAGGAATATGATATTAGTTGCTTATTCTTTGTCCTGAGAGCATTGATGAGGATTTCTGGAAGGGTGTTTTGCACAATCGGACTTGCAGCCTCATCCCTCTGCCCGTGGGAGAGAAGGACTTGGAGGGACACCAAGGCATGAGTCGGGGAGACCAGTTGGCGGACTGTTGCTGGGACTCAGATGATGTGACGGTAAACGGCAGGAATGAGGGTAGTAGGAATGGGGGGAGGGGGAGAGGAGAGACTGGAGAATTGTAGGAGGTAGAGTCAGGAAGGCCTGTGACTGCTTAGATTTGGGGAGAGAAGGGGAGGTTGAAGCCATGGCTGACATTCAGGATTCTGGCTTGGAGACTTGGTGGACAGATACGGGGGACGGATATAGGTCCCCTGAGCTGGGGACCTAAGAGAAGCAATTACAAAGCACAGAATATCATGATGGTTTGACCACATTGCGTTTGCGATATCCAAATGGCTAAGCAGAGCACTACAGGTACAGATTTAAAACTCAAGAGGGAGATCTGGGTTGGAGATGCAGGTTTGGAATTGTGCGTGTGTAAATGGTCATGAAGTCGTATAGATTGCTGATATTTCTCAAAGAAGATGTAAAATGAGAAAATAAGTGGCCCTGATAGAAAACACCTTGGCACCCCAGCATTGAGTGATCTGGAAGTTAGAAAAAAAATGATCTGGGAATAAGAAAACCCTCAAAAACTGAGAAGTGGACAGGAAAATAGGAAGTAAACCAGAAATGTGTAGCATTATGGAAGTCCAAGGACAGTGGCGTAGTGTGGAAAAAATTCCCCGAAGTGTCAAATACAGACACATCAAACAAGATAGGAAGCATCCTTTTGATAATGTTTATGCTGTTTAATTATAGGCTCCTTAGTTACCTGTGAAGCCAGTGTGCAGTCAGCAGGGTGTAAGTTAAAAGGCCTATAGTTTCAGGTAACTAAAAACTTAACTCAAGGAGGCTGCAGCGATAAGCAAATTTAAACCAATGATCTTCCTGTGTTTTGTCCTCTGCAGCGGTCCCCAGCCTTTTTGGCACCAGGGACCGGTTTCGTGGAAGACAATTTTTCCATGGACCTGGGGGAAGGGGGATGGTTTCGGGATGATTCAAGTGCATTACACTTATTGTGCGCTTTATTTGTATTATTATTATGTCAGCTGCATCTCAGATCATCAGGCGTTAGATCCCGGAGGTTGGGGACCCCTGCTATTAGTGTATCCCAAATGCCTTGAGCAATGCTTGGCATTTGTCAGCGCTTATTAATTTTTATTGAATCAGTGAGTGAGTGAGTGAATGAATGAATCTCACGTCATAAAATCCAGTGGTAGGGCAGCTCCAGAGTTGGTGAATTCATCAGCTCAGTAACGTGGTGAAGGGATGCCATTCTCAAGCTATCACCCCTCATGGTAACAAGATGGCTGCAGTAGTTCCAGCATTACATGCAGATACAACATCCAGATGGGAGAGAGAGGGCTATCCCCCTTCTTGGTACCTCTTTCTAAGAGCAAGAAAACCCTTCCCCAAAGGTTCTCCAGAATTACCCTCATTTCTCATTGACCAGAATTTTTAGAGATAACCCCTGGATATCTTTTTCCCTAATTTTGACAGATGTTTCCATAAACCAAAGTGTTGCAGGTACAGTCAGCTCCTGAGAGCTGCTACCTAGTGTAATTTGTCCTTGGAAGACCCACCACGGTATCACCCTTCCAGCTGCCTGTCCCTGGCCCCTGCCGATGAAATCAGGGCAGGGCAGGGTACCTCAGGCACGGTGAGCATCCCTGCCCACGTCTGATGCTTGATTCCACAGCCACTGACCTGCACTGGTGTTTGTCATGAGAAGGCAAGCCAAACTCTGGAAGGTAATAGCTAATAAAAGGAAAGCTAGTTGTACTTAAAAAATTTTTTCCTGATTTCATACGTTTGCCTAGGACTCAGATAAAGTCAAATAAGTCAGGGGGGCATTCAAGCCTTAACCCCACATAAATATCTGTAAAACAACTGAGCTCTCCTAGGAGCCCCAAGCCCAGGATTCTGGTCCCAGCTCCCTCATCTTCTGTCTGTAGAAGGTACAGGGCAGCCTCTTATCTCCCTGGACTCTGCTTTTTGTTTGAACGTAACCCCAGGATCTTACTGTGCTCCAACCAGCAAAGCCATGCTTTCCTTTGATCCTCTCTCACTACTCCCAGCCCCCAGCCTGCTTGATTGAAGACAGCCTGTTACCAAGCAGCTGGTCCTCCTAGATCTGGGTACACCCCTGGAGGCATACTCTTCAACTCCATTCTGCCCTTGCTCGTCTTCTCATGGGGTTGTTGGAGGATCAAGGGACATAATTCAATCTGGGCTTTTAGACCATTGCCTGCCCAGAGTACGTGCTCAATAAATGTCAGCAATGGTCTCCACCAGACATGTGACCTGGACTGCGCCTCTGCTCTTCTTAGATGCCTGTCTCCCCTTCCCGGTTCCCCTTCACCCAAGCCTAGACTCTCTCTGCTTCCACCCGCCAGAGCTGAGATTCTATCCTGAGGCTTCGGGACTTCTCCAAAGGCCACGCCCACCTCTGTAGCTGTGTGTTGCTACTCTCAGGGCCCCGACATGCACACGTGCCCTAGAGCACGTCTTTCCTCCCTGTGGTGCAGCCTTCCCACCACTGCAGCTTCTCTAAAGGAAATAGTATCCACTGAACTGACCATTCATTGTGATGTGGACCAGTTTAGCAACGTCATTTTAATCTCCCAGTTCCAGAAATGGGTTCACTTTTGCATATTCATAGGCCCATTATCGTGATGTTTCAGTCTGTCTTGAGCAGTGCTGTCCTGTAGACTTTTCAGCAATAACAGGAATGTTCCATCGTCTTTGCCAGGCAGCACAGCAGCCAGCAGCCACATGTGGTTGTTGAGCACTTCAGATGTGCCTAGTCTGACTGAGGAACTACATTTTAAATTTTAACTAAAACAGTAACTGTACGTGGCAAGTGGGTACGCTATTGGAGAGCTCAGCTAAAGAAACAGAGCTGCTTACATTTTGAAACGGCCAGCCCGTATCACTTTCCTTCTCCAACTCTAGCCATTAAAGTTTTCATAAAAACTCTTGGATTCCCTATTAACTCTGAAGGGCCCCTTGCACAACGAGGTATGATTCTGTGAGATTCACACTCTCATAAAATAGCATAGGAGAGAAACTGTGTCATTCCATCCATTTTATATTCAGTCTGTGCCCCAGTTGCATTTTTGACATCAAAATGCCCAGGAATAGCAAGATGGTAAATCCTCTTTCAGCTACAAACCTTGGAGACGAGTAATTAGTTGGAAATAGTGGTCAGAACCATCGTACTTCATCAGGATAGATGATGTAAGAACCGATGGGCTTGGCGTGAAGACTGGTGAGGAGGTATAACTGTACCCAGAAAGATGAAAGAAACACCTCTGGGAAACAGACACCACAGTTTGATGGGATGAGGTGTTTGTGATCGAGGAAGCAGCTGAGAATTCACATGAGCTGTGGTTTGCTGACCATGAGGTCCAGTAAAAGGCAGAAAATGCTGATAAATCCAGCAGGGTACAGCCACAAGGAAGTGCAACTGAAAGAAGCTACCCAAGGTCAATACCGCATCTGTGATAGGAAGTCACTGCAACTCACATACTTAAGGGTTTTAGGCAAAGACCTGTGAACAAGAAGGGAAATATTATTAACATCAAAATAGGATATTAAATCCAGAACAATAGCAACTATTAAAAAAAAGTAAGTTGGTTCCCCAAGCAAAAAAACATGTACCATTCCATTCTGTGTTTAAAATCATCCAATCAGAGTAGCACGCAATTGATTACATTCTGAGATTGAAATCCATCTTGCATAGATTTTCAAGGTATTAGGTTCAGAAGGGTTCTCTGAGTTGCCAAGGTGCCTGTGTGAAGACACAAAGGAACCTCATGGCTCTTGCAAAATTGTTCTTCCGTGTAAACTGGTCAGAATAATCCAGAGACTTCTGGCTGCCAACAGACATGAAAGATAAACTGGAAGATAACTTACGGATTCCGGAAATATAGGTTCAGCGATCCTACAGAATCCTGCAGTGTCTGCCCTAAATCCTAGGTGGCACAGAGATACTTTTAGACACACAGACACACACTTATAGTGACTTTTCCTCATTCAGAAAGAAAATACACCAGAAGAGACACAGACAGAGAGACACACACTGTAGTTTGTGCAAATAAGACTCTCAGTTTGTCTTTTTATTTTTATTTTATTTATTTTTTATTTTTTTGCTGTATGCGGGCCTCTCACTGTTGTGGCGTCTCCCGTTGTGGAGCACAGGCTCCAGACGTGCAGGCTCAGCGGCCATGGCTCACGGGCCTAGCCACTTCGCGGCATGTGGGATCTTCCCGCACCGGGGCACGAACCCGTGTCCCCTGCATCGGCAGGCGGACTCTCAACCACTGCACCACCAGGGAAGCCCAGTTTGTCTTTTTAAATGCTCAAGATTCAAATACATTAAGTAGTAAATATGCAGTGTTACTAGAAATGTATGGCTTTCGATGGATGTTTAAAATTCTACACAGTGATATCTGTAGCACCATTTAGTTTAATGACATCACCTCCCTGAACTCAGGCAAACTGAAGAAAATACTTCCAACAGCCAGGGAGCCATTTCCAACTTCTTAGGTTCAAAGCTTTTAATCTTTCAATGAAATCCTTAGATAAATTATTTCTTAGCTAACTGTTGCTCCGCACATCATTTCACTGACAATGAGAGCAGCTAGTGGCTTTGACTGCAGTGATTTAAAAGGTCATTGGGATTAACAGAAGCTTTTCAAAACTCTGTATATTGTTGCAAAAATGACACCTCTGTGGGTTACAAAACAATGGCTGTGCTCCCTTAATGGGTGAATTTTTTTGTACTGTAATGGAAAAAGTATATCAGTGTCAAAAAAAAAAAAAAAAAAAGACATTTGGGTGAAGTCTTTGCTTCATAGCTCACCACCACCAGAGTGACACTTCTTGGGAAAACACCTTCAGCTCTGTGGGGTAACCCTTCGGCCACTCAGTGGAGATGCCCTTTTTGGTCAAAGAGCACGTCTGGGGGCTTCCCTGGTGGTGCAGTGGTTGAGAGTCCACCTGCCGGTGCAAGGGACGCGGGTTTGTGCCCCGGTCCGGGAAGTTCCCACATGCCGCGGAGCGGCTAGGCCCGTGAGCCATGGCCGCTGAGCCTGCGCGTCCGGAGCCTGTGCTCCTCTCTCCACAACGGGAGAGGCCACAACGGTGAGAGGCCCGCGTACCACAAAAAAAAAAAAAAAAGAGTATGTCTGGGAAGCTACAACAGCAGCTCTTGTCTCAAAGGGAAAAAAACAATTAGCAAACACTTGCATTAGGGCTCTTGTTCCATGTCCTCACAAGATGGTGGTTTGCTTTAACATAGGTAGCTTCACTTTTTGATTTTGCTGTAATTATAGCCATTGGTGATCGCCAGTCAATTAAAACGTGTTTGAATTTTCACAGGCCCGCATGTGTGAATTCTACACATTGGAGTTAACAGCAGAGATGCAGCACAGCGAACACTTCCCAGTGTTTTCAGTCTAAAATTCTCACATGGCGCTTCACGTACATAGTCATTTTTCTTTATAATGGAAGCACCAGTGTAACCATGATTTCATTTCATTATTCTCCTCTACTGCAAGTTTGCTAACAGTCTTTCATGCAGAAGTTGCATCCTAGCAATGAGGTAACTGTGGAGAAGGGGTAGGAAGCCGGGCTCAGGGAAAATACCTCCTCAGGAAACCAGAGGAGTGAGGAAGGCTTTCTCCTCCAACAAAACTATTATGTTTTCATTTAACTTAACAAGGTAGCATGCCATTTTTTGTTTTATTTTTTTATGTATGTAAGCATCTCCACAGGAAAAAAGTTAATGATCATTAAGCTCTATTCATATCAAAGCCAAAATCACTTCAGAACTCTGCCAGCACGCATGCATATTTCATCTTGAGGGCACTGTAATCAACATGTCCATTTTGTTCTCCATTCCTGCTTTTGTACTTGACATTGTTTCAAGCACATTTGTAGGGTTCAGCATCACCCACAGGGTCATTTCACTCGCATTTCTTTCATTGCCAGCCAGGCTGTGCATTTCACAAGTGGCCCCTGGGACTTGATTTTTATTTATTTGTACAAATACTCTGCATACTGGGAATAGCCATTATTTTATTAGCTATGTTCATATTTCCCCATTATGCTGCCTTTTTTTTCTTATATTGGGTGTACAGCATTTTATTTTGTAAATTAAAAATGTAAACGTTTATGAGTAAGTTAAAACTATCCATCTGGCTTCCTTCTTATGCAAACTAAATCAATAAATATGTATGTGAGTATATATGCGTGCGTATGTATATACATGTATTTATTTAAACAATTTATCCTGGTTTTTTGTTTGTTTTTTTATACTGCAGGTTCTTATTAATCATCAACTTTATACACATCAGTGTATACATGTCAATCCCAATCGCCCAATTCGGCACACCACCATCCCCACCCCACCGTGGTTTTCCCCTCTTGGTGTCCATACGTTTGTGTCTCAACTGTGTCTGTGTCTCAACTTCTGCCCTGCAAACCGGTTCATCTGTACCATTTTCCTAGGTTCCACATACATGCGTTAATATGCGATATTTGTTTTTCTCTTTCTGACTTACTTCACTGTATGACAGTCTCTAGATCCATCTGCATCTCAACAAATGACTCAATTTCGTTCCTTTTTATGGCTGAGTAATATTCCATTGTATATATGTATCACAACTTCTTTATCCATTCGTCTGTTAATGGGCATTTAGGTTGCTTCTATGACCTGGCTATTGTAAATAGTGCTGCAATGAACACTGGGGTGCATGTGTCTTTTTTTTTTTTTTGCGGTACGCGGGCCTCTCACTCTTGTGGCCTCTCCCGTTGCGGAGCACAGGCTCCGGACGCGCAGGCTCAGCGGCCATGGCTTACGGGCCCAGCCACTCCACAGCATGTGGGATCCTCCCGGACCGGGGCACAAACCTGTGTCCCCTGCATCGGCAGGTGGACTCTCAATCACTGCGCCACCAGGGAAGCCCTCGTGTCTTTTTGAATTATGGTTTTCTCTGGGTTTATGCCCAGTAGTGGGATTGCTGGATCATATGGTAATTCTATTTTTAGTTTTTTAAGGAGCCTCCATACTGTTCTCCATAGTGGCTGTACCAATTTACATTTCCACCAACAGTGCAAGAGGGTTCCCTTTTCTCCACACCCTCTCTGGTATTTGTTGTTTGTAGATTTTCTGATGATGCCCATTCTAACTGGTGTGAGGTGATACCTCATTGTAGTTTTGATTTGCATTTCTCTAATAATTAGTGATGTTGAGCAGCTTCTCATGTGCCTCTTGGCCATCTGTATGTCTTCTTTGGAGAGATGTCTGTTTAGGTCTTCTGCCCATTTTTGGATTGGATTGTTTGTTTCTTTAATATTGAGCTGCATGAGCTGTTTATATATTTTGGAGATTAATCTTTTGTCCATTGATTCGTTTGCAAATATTTTCTCCCATTCTGAGGGTTGTCTTTTCATCTTGTTTATGGTTTCCTTTGCTGTGCAAAAGCTTTGAAGTTTCATTAGGTCTCATTTGTTTATTTTTGTATTTATTTCCATTACTCTAGCAGGTGGATCAAAAAAGATCTTGCTGTGATTTATGTCAAAGAGTGTTCTTTCTATGTTTTCCTCTAAGAGTTTTATAGTGTCCGGTCTTACATTTAGGTCTCGAATCCATTTTGGATTTATTTTTGTGTATGGTGTTAGGGAGTGTTCTAATTTCATTCTTTTACATGTAGCTGTCCAGTTTTCCCAGCACCATTTATTGAAGAGACTGTCTTTTCTGCATTGTATATCCTTGCCTCCTTTGTCACAGACTAGTTGACCATAGGTGCGTGGGTTTATCCCTGGGCTTTCTATCTTGTTCCATTGATCTATGTTTCTGTTTTTGTGCGAGTACCATATTTTCTTGATTACTGTAGCTTTGTTAGTATAGTCTGAAATCAGGGAGTCTGATTCCTCCAGCTCCATTTTTTTCCCTCAAGACTGCTTTGGCTATCCAGGGTCTTCTGTGTCTCCATACAAATTTTTTTTTTTTTTTTTTTTTTGCGGTACGCAGGCCTCTCACTGTTGCGGCCTCTCCCGTTGCGGAGCACAGGCTCTGGACGTGCAGGCTCAGTGGCCATGGCTCATGGGATCTTCCCGGACCGGGGCACGAACCCATGTCCCCTGCATCGGCAGGCAGACTCTCAACCACTGCGCCACCAGGGAAGCCCTCCATACAAATTTTAAGATGATTTGTTCTATTTCCATAAAAAATGCCATTGGTAATTTGATAAGGATTGCATTGTATCTGTAGATTGCTTTGGGTAGTATAGTCATTTTCACAACATTGAGTCCTCCGATCCAGGAACATGGTATATCTCTACATCTTTTTGTATCATCTTTAATTTCTTTCTTTAATAGTTTTCTGCATACAGGTCTTTTGTTTCCCTAGGTAGGTTTATTCCTAGGTATCTTATTCTTACTGTTGCAATGGGAAATGGAAGTGTTTCCATAATTTCTCTTCCAGAGTTTTCATCATTAGTGTATAGGAATGCAAGAGATTTCTGTGCATTAATTTTGTATCCTGCAACTTTACCAAATTCATTGATTAACTCTAGTAGTTTTCTGGTGCATTTTTAGGATTCTCTATGTATAGTATCATGTCATCCGCAAACAGTGACAGTTTTACTTCTTCTTTTCCAATTTGTATTCCTTTTATTTCTTTTTCTTGTCTGATTGCCGTGGCTAGGACTTCCAAAACTTTGTTGAATAGTAGTGGCGAGAGTGGACATCCTTGTCTTGTTCCTGATCTTAGAGGAAGTGCTTTCAGTTTTTCACCATTGACAATGATGTTGGCTGTGGGTTTGTCATATATGGCCTTTATTATGTTGAGGTAGGTTCCCTCTGTGCCCACTTTTGGAGAGTTTTTTTATCATAAATGGGTGTTGAATTTTGTCAAAAGCTTTTTCTGCATCTAGTGAGATGATCATATGGTTTTCCTTCTTCAATTTGTTAATATGGTGTATCACATTAATTGATTTGCGTATATTGAAGAATCCTTGCATCCCTGGGATAAATCCCACTTGATTATGGTGTATGATCCTTTTAATGTGTTGTTGGATTCTGTTTGCTAGT